>NW_026880830.1:0-333396 GCF_032173495.1 Musca vetustissima
ATAAGGCAGCAACCGGCTTACCACTTCGACCACCGAAGACAACTTTTAACATGTGGCAAATCAGTGTATTTCTGTGTGTATGAACGTGAAACTTATTTCGACGTTGTGCAAATGAGATAATTTTGCTTGTCGCCGCAATACAACAACACAATTGCAGAACGTTAAATTTTTCTGCTACAAAACCACCCTAACACAGTAAGCGTTTTTTGTTTGTTTGTGTGTGTGTGTGTGTAACACGCGCTCGACAGCATAATTAAAAGATCAGTGAATCACACATTGACAAACATGTGAAAAATAAAGCGCGTTTTTTAAAAAAAAGTACACGTTGAAGCAAAAAATTTTTTTTTCCAAAATTTTCAACATTTTTATATCCTTAAATAAAACATATAATAAAAGCAAAAATCATATATGTATGTAAATGGGAGAAATAGAATGTCAAATATCATCCTTCTTAAATAACAATAATAAATATCCTATTCAATGCAAGACATAAATAAAACAATTTCAATAATGTTTAAATCTATTCTGAGGAATTTAAAAGGGTCATGTTCACGAAATCTTCTTAAAAGCTGAAGGTATCACGATTTCCTAACAAATTTCTGTTAATATGTTTATTTGGGTATACGCATTTTCATTGGAAAAATTGCATTTCAAAAAAATATAAAATAGCGCGAATATAGAAGTCTCTAAGCAATGAAACTGAACTAGCATAAAGTACATACAATCGCTGTCATCTCACAGATTACAACTGTAGTTCATGCGGTTGCGCACTCACTTTATGAAACATGGGGCACGCGGTTCAAACCCGGTTGGCGATTTTTACCTAATTTTTTATTTTTTTTTATAAAAAGGGCTTTAAAAGGAAGGCTAATTTTTATTGGTGTGGGTATTTCTTTACAAAATTTTAGACACATTTATTGCGATTTATGAATGCAAAGAGAAAAAGTCATAAAAATATCTTCATTCGAAAAATTCTTTGACATTTTATTGCAAAGTATTGTAAAACTCATAATGTGTCAATAGTACACCAAAAAAACAGGTACCAAAAACGTTCTGTGGATTTGAATGACTTCTGAAGATAAAATGATAAAATTTTTACCTGTTTTACAGAAATTTTACAATATAAATAAAATAAAAAAAATATACGAAACTGATTTCGGATATAAATTATATATTTTCTGAAAGCCCATGGACTGACCTTTCCATCGTGGGTATTCGCTTAGTCCCTGTATTTGAAATTTTCGGACAGTGGGCCTAACAGTTGGACCATATCAGATATCAAAAAATTTACAATTTAAATAAAGTCAAACAATTTATTATATCCGAAATTGATTTCGGATACAAACTATATATTTTCTGAAAGCCCAAGGAGTGATCTTTCAATCGCGGGTACTCGCTTAGTCCCAGGTTTTGGAATTTCGGGACAGTGGGCCTAATAGTTGGCCCATATCAAATACCAGACCTTCGGTTAAATTGTACAATTTTAAAAAAAGTCGAAAAATTTATTATATCCGAAATTGATTTCGGATATAAACTATATATATTCTGAAAGTACATGGACTGACCTTTCCATCGTGGGTATTCGCTTAGTCCCAGGTTTTGAAATTTTCGGACAGTGGGCCTAACACTTGGACCATATCAATTACCAGAAAATTTACAATTTAAATAAAGTCAAACAATTTATTATATCCGAAATTGATTTCGGATACAAACTATATATTTTCTGAAAGCCCAAGGAGTGATCTTTCAATCGCGGGTACTCGCTTAGTCCCAGGTTTTGGAATTTCGGGACAGTGGGCCTAATAGTTGGACCATATCAATTACCAGAGCTACTGTTAAATTGTACAATTTTAAAAAAAGTCGAAAAATTTATTATATCCGAAATTGATTTCGGATATAAACTATATATATTCTGAAAGCCCATGGACTGACCTTTCCATCGTGGGTATTCGCTTAGTCCCAGGTTTTGAAATTTTCGGACAGTGGGCCTAACACTTGGACCATATCAATTACCAGAAAATTTACAATTTAAATAAAGTCAAACAATTTATTATATCCGAAATTGATTTCGGATACAAACTATATATTTTCTGAAAGCCCAAGGAGTGATCTTTCAATCGCGGGTACTCGCTTAGTCCCAGGTTTTGGAATTTCGGGACAGTGGGCCTAATAGTTGGACCATATCAATTACCAGAGCTACTGTTAAATTGTACAATTTTAAAAAAAGTCGAAAAATTTATTATATCCGAAATTGATTTCGGATATAAACTATATATATTCTGAAAGCCCATGGACTGACCTTTCCATCGTGGGTATTCGCTTAGTCCCAGGTTTTGAAATTTTCGGACAGTGGGCCTAACACTTGGACCATATCAATTACCAGAAAATTTACAATTTAAATAAAGTCAAACAATTTATTATATCCGAAATTGATTTCGGATACAAACTATATATTTTCTGAAAGCCCAAGGAGTGATCTTTCAATCGCGGGTACTCGCTTAGTCCCAGGTTTTGGAATTTCGGGACAGTGGGCCTAATAGTTGGACCATATCAATTACCAGAGCTACTGTTAAATTGTACAATTTTAAAAAAAGTCGAAAAATTTATTATATCCGAAATTGATTTCGGATATAAACTATATATATTCTGAAAGCCCATGGACTGACCTTTCCATCGTGTGTATTCGCTTAGTCCCAGGTTTTGAAATTTTCGGACAGTGGGCCTAACACTTGGACCATATCAATTACCAGAAAATTTACAATTTAAATAAAGTCAAACAATTTATTATATCCGAAATTGATTTCGGATACAAACTATATATTTTCTGAAAGCCCAAGGAGTGATCTTTCAATCGCGGGTACTCGCTTAGTCCCAGGTTTTGGAATTTCGGGACAGTGGGCCTAATAGTTGGACCATATCAATTACCAGAGCTACTGTTAAATTGTACAATTTTAAAAAAAGTCGAAAAATTTATTATATCCGAAATTGATTTCGGATATAAACTATATATATTCTGAAAGCCCATGGACTGACCTTTCCATCGTGGGTATTCGCTTAGTCCCAGGTTTTGAAATTTTCGGACAGTGGGCCTAACACTTGGACCATATCAATTACCAGAAAATTTACAATTTAAATAAAGTCAAACAATTTATTATATCCGAAATTGATTTCGGATACAAACTATATATTTTCTGAAAGCCCAAGGAGTGATCTTTCAATCGCGGGTACTCGCTTAGTCCCAGGTTTTGGAATTTCGGGACAGTGGGCCTAATAGTTGGACCATATCAATTACCAGAGCTACTGTTAAATTGTACAATTTTAAAAAAAGTCGAAAAATTTATTATATCCGAAATTGATTTCGGATATAAACTATATATATTCTGAAAGCCCATGGACTGACCTTTCCATCGTGGGTATTCGCTTAGTCCCAGGTTTTGAAATTTTCGGACAGTGGGCCTAACACTTGGACCATATCAATTACCAGAAAATTTACAATTTAAATAAAGTCAAACAATTTATTATATCCGAAATTGATTTCGGATACAAACTATATATTTTCTGAAAGCCCAAGGAGTGATCTTTCAATCGCGGGTACTCGCTTAGTCCCAGGTTTTGGAATTTCGGGACAGTGGGCCTAATAGTTGGACCATATCAATTACCAGAGCTACTGTTAAATTGTACAATTTTAAAAAAAGTCGAAAAATTTATTATATCCGAAATTGATTTCGGATATAAACTATATATATTCTGAAAGCCCATGGACTGACCTTTCCATCGTGGGTATTCGCTTAGTCCCAGGTTTTGAAATTTTCGGACAGTGGGCCTAACACTTGGACCATATCAATTACCAGAAAATTTACAATTTAAATAAAGTCAAACAATTTATTATATCCGAAATTGATTTCGGATACAAACTATATATTTTCTGAAAGCCCAAGGAGTGATCTTTCAATCGCGGGTACTCGCTTAGTCCCAGGTTTTGGAATTTCGGGACAGTGGGCCTAATAGTTGGACCATATCAATTACCAGAGCTACTGTTAAATTGTACAATTTTAAAAAAAGTCGAAAAATTTATTATATCCGAAATTGATTTCGGATATAAACTATATATATTCTGAAAGCCCATGGACTGACCTTTCCATCGTGGGTATTCGCTTAGTCCCAGGTTTTGAAATTTTCGGACAGTGGGCCTAATTGCAAATACCTACAGTGTTGCTGCATGTGCAGTAATTTTTATGTTTTATTGAATTGGGGTAGCACATTTGGTAATTTTGTCCTAATCCTACTTATTTTTATTAATTTTAAATAAAAATAATCGTAAAATCTATTAAATTTGATTATTTTTCAATTCTGTTAACCTTTTAAAAGAGCTCTGTTAATGGCTTAACAGAGCTCTGTTAATAACATTACAATTTAACTTTCAACAATTTATCTTCACGCTCATTAAAATGTGATGGGCAATGGTTAGGACTGTGGAATAGAGTGGGACTGGTGGGGGGTAAATGTAATTTGTCATACTAAAATTTTAGTATTTTGTTTAAATTAGGTCGGTAAATTAAAAACAAATATTAAAATTGTAAATGAAAATCAGGATGTTGCAAAAAGGGTGTATACAAACAGTTTTTTTTTTAGATAATTGTTATTCGGTATTTTTGTTAAGGAGATATTGTCTATTATCTCTAATTTAATTATATAAAGCAAATTTTTTTATTTTGATGAAATTTCGCACTTTTTCCAAATAAATTGGAAACTACCACACATATAAAAATAATGTTGCCAATGAATTAATTACTATACATCAAATATACACTGTGGCCAAAACTAAAGCAACAAGAATTATAAGGTTAATAAATGCCGCATAACTTGTTCAAAAATAAATATATCGTATTGGTTATTTTTCACTTTTGAATCGCGTGCTTTACGTCTCTTTTAAAAAACAAAATCATTAATGCAAAATAAATAATAATTTAAGTATAGGAAATTGTCAAAATTTTTGGTTTCCAAAACTTAAGCAACACTACAAACAGATGAGCTCTAAAAATGTAGCAATTTTTACCGTTATAATTACTATGTTTTGGTTACCATTCTTATAGATAATTTTTAAATGGATTTTATTACAATAACATGTGTCTGTTTTCAATTTTGACTTACTGCCAAAAATATATAAAAACTAGCAAAATGCCAGCTACTTCGTATGCGGAAAGGCAATATATTTTTATCAAATATGTACAAATTCCAAATATAGTTCCATTTGACACATTTCAAACAAATAAGTACACATTTTCAAAACTACCTCCATACCACCATCACTAAATTTAGTACCAAAAACCCTTTGGTAGTTCGTTTTAACTCTCCGTCAGTGACCCACATTCCAAATTTTAGGTTTCCAGCTCTATCCCTTACCCAAATCCAAATTGTTCAAAATTTAGTGAAGTTTCTATTCTATTTACTATTGGTACACAAAACTCCGAGTCTCCATAGCTCAATACTACACTTCAACAGTAATCTAAATTCCAAATCTCAGGATTCAACCAAATCCAATTTTTTTATATTTAGTGTCATTTAGTAATTTTCACACTCAATTTCTAAAACTACATCAATCCTACACTCTAAAAGTAATCTTAATCTTACGCCAAAGTCCAAATTGTACCAAATTTAGTACATTTCGTACTCATAAGTAAAAATTTCCAAATGTACTTCAATACTTCATTCCAATAGTCCAAATTTAAGAATTCCAGCTCTGTCTGTTCATTAAAAAACAAATTGTACCAGATTTCGTACCATTCTGTACTTTTCGTACCCATACACCAAACCAATCTCAGTATTCCAAACCTGCTTTCAATCGTAAGTCCAAATTTAAGAATTGCAGCTCTACCTGTTCACTAAATTGTACCATATTTGGTACCATTCTGTACATTTCCCACACTCCCAGAGTAACCTAAGTTGCAACGTTCAAGATTCGAATTCTAGCCGTTCACCAAAGTCAAATTTGTACCAAATTTTGTGCTTGTCGTACCCAAAGTATGAATTTCCAAAAATATCTCAGTCATGCACTCCAATAATAACCTTATATCAACATTTAAAGATTCCAGCTCTATCCGTTCACCAACAAATTTAGTAACATTTATTACTTTTCGTAGACGTAAGTACGAGTTTCTAAAACTGCCTCAATTACACACTGAAACAGTTATTTTATTCATAAATTACAGGATAACAGACCTATCCGTTCACATAGATCCAAATTGTACCATATTTAGTACCATTTGGTACTTTTCCTACTTATGAGTTCGAACTTCCAACACTGTCTCAATTATTTGCTATAATTTTATTTTCAAATCCATTCATATCTATCCTTTCATTCAAATCTAAATTGTACTAAACTTAGTACCATTTAGTACACATAATCACGCATTTTTAAAACTACCTCTATGTCTCATCCTACACTCCTCCAACCTTAAGTCCAAATTTTAAGATTCCCGCTCACACAAAACGAATTGTACCATATTTTGTACCATTTAGTACTTCTCGTATCCATAAGTACGAAATTCCAATACTTCCTTAATTCTGTAATTTTCATTCCGAATTTAAGTTTACCATCTCTAATCAAAATTGTACCAAATTTTGTACCATTTAGTACACATAATGACGAATTTTCAAAACTACCGACATATCTCAATTCTCCAATCCAACTGTAATATAAATTCAAGTTTTCAGAATCTCAGCCCTATCCGTTCACACAAAAACAATTTGTAAACTTTTTGGTACCATTTTGAACTTTTTGTTTCAATAATTAAAAAATTCCTAAACTATGTCTGTTTAGGCGAGGGACTTGCTCAACTCCTCGCCTTGGTGATGATGGAGGGGGTGTGCAAATAATTAACTCGAGGGAGCGGGGGGATGACGACAACGAGAGCTCCCAAGCAGTTAATGGTGATACGCGCGTGTGGTGCAAATGCAAAGAAAAGAGAAGATATAGCAAGGAAATAAAACACAAGTGATTAATATAATATTCAATTCATTGGTTTTATTGGTGATTCTTCTTCTTTTCGTACAACAAATAAATTACCTTTGTGTAATTTGGTGTGGTGGCGTCAGAGGCCTGTTAGTGCTAACACGTAGATGTTAGCTCGACAAGAGTTAGTTAGCAAGTTGACTCTTCGATAGCTACAAGACAAGTGAAGTGAGAGTTCTTGTGATCGCAGAGGATCGTTTGTCTATTTCTACCAATACATATACATATTCCAATGAGTGAAAATAGCAAGGAGAGCAAAACAACTACTTCCCCGCTGGTAGGTCATCCGCGCCCTACGGTATCCGCAGAGGGAATGTGTAGGGGAGATGCCAGTAATGCCAATCAGCATCCGTGATTGATCCAGCTCAGGAAGTGGTGTCAGAACATATCAAACTTATACAATGTCAATCCTACGCTCCAACGGTATTTTTAATTCCAAAATTTTGTCCGTTCACCAGGGACGTACGCAGGGGGGGGAGTATGAATTTCTTAAACTATCTCAATCCTACACTCCAACAGTCATTTTAATTCCCAATTTGAAGACTCCAGCTCTATCTGTTCACCTAAATTCATCTTGCACCAAATTTAGTACAATTTAGTACTTTTCGTACAAATAAGTAAGATTTTTTAAAGCTACCTCAATCCTGTACTCCAATAGTAGTCCTAGTTCCAATTATCAGGATTCCATCTCTACAAATGCAAATAGTACCATTATGTACTTTTTATACACATAAGTACGAATGCTTACAACATTTCCGTACATCAACACCGCTTCCCAACCTGTATTCCATTTTAAATTTCAAGATTCTAGTTATATATGTTCAATATATATATACGATTGGAACTAAATTTAGTACATTTTAGTACCTTTATTACACTTATAGGTCGAATTTCCAAAAACCCTTTTGCATATCTTTCTAACATTCCATCAGTGACCCACATTCCAAATTTCAGAATTTTAGCTCTTCCCGCCTAATACAAACTGTACCATATTTGGTACATTTTAGTACTTTTCGTACCGTTCTAGTTCGAATTTGGAAAAACCCAGCCTTATCTCACGCATACACACCAACTACAACCCACACTTAAAATGTCAAGCTTCTATCTTCAGCCGTTTCGTCTGGGCGGGATGCCGTACTGATCAACAATCTCTCATAGCAGTAAAAATACACATTTAAGAATTGGTGAGAGGGTTACTATTCGATATAACCTCAAGTACAGAGCGTGGACGAGCTATGGTAGCAGGGCTACAGCCCGGAAACTATCAAGAAAGTTCTTTAATTTCTGAAAAGAGTCCCGCAAAAGCTCTCGGATACATTAAAGTTAAATATTAAAGACTCAAACATGAAAAATTATCGTGAGAGGATGAAATTGGGCATTTTATTGGTTCAGTGTCTCGTAGGTGTGCTGCCGTAATTAAAAACATATATATATATATATATATTTAATGGGTAGTAATCACATAGTTATAATATAAACACTAAATATATATATATATATGTCCACACGATACATTCATACATATTCGCTAAGAAATACGAATCGAATGCTTAATACAAATAAACAAAAAATATAATGCCTGAAAATAGCCAACGGCGTACATGATGAAGTGTAAAATAAATCGTCCTCAGTAAAGCAAAGCACAGCGACGTTACGTACAGTTCAAAAATCCCTTACAAGTGCCTTTCGCGTCATTTACACATTTGACAGTGGCATGGCGGCTGTGCTGCTGATTCTGTTTCTCTGTCTCCTCTGTGCGCATATAGAAATGTCAACGAAAAATTGACATATGGCGCCGGCAGTACCCGCGGGCTAAAGTGTCAATTTTTCCTTACAACTATGACAAGTTTTGTGCGGAAGAGGCGTGTGAAATTCAACACTAGACTCTGCTTTATTTTTTACGCTGCTACCATTCTTTGGCTAGGTCTTAAGTTCAGTGGCACACACTTGTTGTTGTGGCATCGCGTTGCGTTGAAAAATTGCTGTTCTCTTTAAATTGTAAATTTAAGAAGATTTTCTATTTTTTGTTGTTGTTGTTGACAACACAGATACATATAATTGCAAAGGGTAATATATCACCATCATCGGCACTACCACCATGTTTTTTTTTATTATTTGGTATACATGCTGCACAATGTCGCCTTAGAGTTGGTTGACCTATCCCACCACCAATGACAATGCTGCCAATTATTATGTGCTATGTAAATGCATCTAATCCCCGGGTCTTAACAACAGCTAATTTATATTTGCCAACGAACGCTGTTGCTGCTATTGTTCAGCCCGGAGTTCGCTGCTGGAGGCTCTAAAAATAGTTAAGGCAACGATGACAACAAGAATATTGATTGAGTTGCAGTAGCATGTGTTGTGAAGAGGAAAAGCAAAGTGGCGAAGAGTGTTGCTTCGTCTGTTGCTTGTAAATGTTTCCAGATGTTGTTGACACAAATATAATTGTAGCATGAGCATATCTATTAAATACATAAATATGAACCCCATTATCTGATGCTAATTAACGTGTACGTAACCTTCATGCTCAAACATTTACACCTTTAAATATAATACGTCTAGATGCGGGTTGGCCACTAAGAGAATAGAGAAAATGAATTGGATGTTACTAAAATCAGATATAAATTAAGTAATCCCCATACAGGGTGATATATTATGGAACAAGACCGAATTCCATTCGAAGCATGCATATTCGTTTGTCGGAACAAGGAGAAATTCCATTCGATGCATGCATATACGTTTGTCGGTCTGTTCACAATTGCCCCCATATAACGGCACCTCCCCCTATATTCCAATAAATCGTAGTAATATGGAGGGTATGTTGCTATGGCCTTCATTATTTTGGTTTATGTTTACCTAATGTTTTACATAAAAATATCCTGTCGAATTTATGATGTTTTCGCGGTTCTAGCTTCATTGTCCAATCGATGTCACTTTAATATGGAATTTCGGGTGTTCAGAGGATAAGACAGCTGCTGACAGAATATGTTCAATACAAGTTCATGTTATGATATTGCCACTTTTAGGGTTCTTACCCGTATATTAGTAGGAGATCCCATATGGTATATATGACGTATGACATAGCAATAATCAAGATATTGCTTCGAAATGTTGTATAGGATGTTTGGTATTGCAATGTGGTATATCGGTCAGTAATTTGCAACTTCGCGGTTTTGAAGGCTGATATTTGGTAGTCCAGACTCTTAGAGGATATAGATCTATGATTTGTCATAGATTTCGTATGAATGTCACACTTTCGATATTTCGAAAATTTTAGCTTAATTTCCCTCGACTGTAATTTGGAATGCCAAAATCTCGTAGAGTGAAAACATTACCGATGATTTTCCACGTAGGTTCATATTATGACATAGCCCCTATATATAGAAGTATTAGTATAGGTTTTAGTCCCAATTAACATGCAGCCAGATTCCAAATGTTTTGTATATCTTAATTATTACACTGTGCCATACAAAAAAGGGTTTTTATGAAATTCCAAAAAATATGATAGAGGGGCTAAAAATACGAGGGTGGTTCGGAAACTTTTTTCAAAAATATTTTTATTTTTCAAAATAATTTATGGAACTTCAATACACTTAGTCCAACGCTTTTCTAGCAAAATTATCCCTTGATTGAAATAGTTTTCCTTAGGGATAAGTAAACCGACTTTCCACTAATCGATTAATCGACTTTTTGTATTAAAAAGTTTAAAAGTCGAAGTCGACTTTTGATCTATGAGAAAATCGCAAAGTCGACTTTTCAAGATCGACTTTCGATTTTCTTCATAAATACTTGGTTTTTTATCACAAAGCTCAAATTGCTCAAAAATTGCACTTTCGGGAACATTATCTGTTCACAATAATTTATATAAAAAATCAAATTTTTAGTCGATTTTGCAGAAGTCAGTAAAAGTCGAAAATCGATTTTGAACAGTTTTGACAAAATCGAAAGATCGAAAAGTCGACTTTTTAGTCAAAGGCAAAAATCGAAAAGTCTATAAATCGACTTTTTGGTCAGAGGCAAAAATCGAAAAGTTTAAAAGTCGACTTTTGCGCTCGACTACGTATCCCTAGTTTTCCTCAAGATCTTCAAAATAGTGGTTTACAACTGCAATTGCTTCTTCATTTGAGGTAAAACTCTTGCGACAGCAAGGATTTTTTTAGATTTGGGAAAAAGTAAAAGCCACTGTGAACTAAATCAGGTTAATAACTCATACTTTAATTCGTTAATTTTAGGCAATGTTAAAACACTGATGTGCGCTGGTGCGTTGTATTGATGAAAAATTATTTTTTGTGTTGTAAGCCAGGACGTTTTTCTTGAATTTGTACATTTAATTGATCCAAAAGGTTGCAATAGTACTCCGAATTTATTGTTTTATCCTTTTGCAGTTTTGTTAAAATCTGTTCAGATTTAGATATAACTCTCATATAAAGTTTCGTCCGATTTTTGGTTAATGATACACAAATCGGACGAAACTATACGATTGAGATAAAATTTCTGCACAGAGTACTGAATTAGGTCCATACTAATGTCTGCGAAGTTTTGTTAAAATCGGTTCAGACTTAGATATAGCTCACACATATAGTTTCGTCCGATTTTTTGTGAATGATGATACACGAACTCACAGTATTTGTCCGATTGAGCAAAATTTTGCATAGCGAATGCAATTGAGGAAAAAGTGATGTGTGATATGGTTTGTTGAAATCGGTTCAGATTTTGATATAGGTCTTATATTTTCGTTCGATTTTAAGTAAATGGTGCACCGAAAGACCTATGTTTGTTCGATTTACACGAAATTTGGCAGAGTTAATACCCTCTGAATTTGGAGTGATAATAAAAATAATGGTTTATTCAAAGTTGCTCAGTTGGGTCCATGTGTTTATATATAGCTCATACATAATTTTACTCGATTTCATACAAATGGTACACCAAAGAATCCAAGTCTGCCCGTTTGACATGCAAACTCTAGCGTCTAAACCAATTGAGATAGATCGCCAAAATTTTGCATAGAGTCGTCTTTTGTCTACAGGCAGGTCAAGTTCGAAGACGGTCCACGTTTAGGCATAGCTCCCATATAAGGGTACCCCACAATTTTCGGTATTTTGGTTTCTTGAGAGCGTTTTTCAACCGAATGCGCTGTAATTTGGTACATTAGCTGATACATTGGGTTTTTATTTGGTGCCAAATATCTAAACTAAAAATTATAAATATCGGTCCACTTATTCTGGAAGCCCCCATAAAACGGTGTCCCAAAAATTTTCAGTATTTTGGGGGTTTTGATCATATTTTTCTACCGAATTGGCTGTAATTTAGTATTTTGGTTCTTAATAGGTACCCCCCATATAAGGTTACCCCCAATTTTCGGTATTTTAGGGTTCTTAATTAATTTGGTACATTGGGTTCTTAATGGGCAACAAATCTCTCCACTGAAAATTATAAATATAGGTCCATTTTTTCGGATAGCCCCCTATAGGGGTACCGCCCAACAATCGGTATTTTGGGGTTCTTGGGCGCGTTTTTCAACCGAATGCGCTGTAATTTGGTACATTGGGTTCTTATTTGGTGCGAAATATCTAAATTAAAAATTATAAATATCGGTCCACTTTTTTTGGTAGCCCCCATATAACGGTAACCCCGAAGGAGTTGCCAGTTGCCAAAATTTCACATGTTCATAACAGAGATGGAAGTTTCCAAAACACTTAACTTTTTCTGTTTATACCGCGCTTTTTTTGTGTGACACTAACAAGTTTCCGAACTGCCCTCGTAGAACCGACTGATGGTTAACTAAATAGACAAAAAATATTCCACACATTTATATCAGTAAGTCCTGATTTAGATTAGGCGAGTTTACTTGCGGCAATTCTTATCGTTCTCTTTTGAACTTTCTACATGCGTCTATACAAGGCAATTCGGTTTCGAAAATAATTTTGTTTTTTGACATTTTGTGATAATGTTTTGGATTGGTATTTCAAATTACTGACACTACAAACAAAATACATAAAACGAATTGCCACAAAATTGCCAGTACGAGCAATTTTTTCAGTTTCTATTCCCCTTGCCCCTCTCTCCTACAAACAAAGACTTGCCGCAAGTAAACTCGCCTAATCTAAATTCGGACTAATATGGCCAAAAACCTGTCTTGGAAATGTGATATCTTGCCATGACAGTAAAAATATGTTTCCAAAGTTCATCAAAACATAATATCCCATCCAAAAGTGGGATATTTCGTTAGGTTGGGGAAAAATAAATCCATTTTTTGTGTAAATGGTTTAAAACAGTTATTGTCGATTTATATCCCATGGGCGATGTTACGACTGCTAACATGCCGGTCAACTTCGATTATTTTTCCGATTTTATCGACTTTTTCGACGACCGGCCTACCTGTGCCAGGGGCATCTTTAACATCAAAAATTCCAGAACGGAATTTAAGAAACCAAAATTACACATAATTGGCTGTTACAGTATCGGAACCATAAACACCATTCTCAATTTTAGCCGCTTGGCTTGCATTCTCGCCATTGTCAAAGAAAAACTGTAAAATGTATTGAATTTTCTCTTTGTCCGCTTCCATTTTTAACACCCTGAAAAAACAGCAAAATAATTTTATTTATTGCGAAATGTCACCCTTCCAACGTGAAATCTATCAGTACAGCCATAATGGATTTCTTTTCCCCAAGCTAATATATCCCATAGTGGTAAGGTTAGAAAAAATTTTCTTCTGAAAAAGTTTTCAAATATTCACAAATAATGTAACCAATCCAAAATTGTCAAAATAATTATGCCTTTAACTGTATGTTAATTGCGAAAATAAACTTTCTACTAAAGGAATAAGCCTGCAATTAATATGCCCCCCACATATCTATGTACACATATTCCAATGCAATTAAAATAAATTACAATAATTTCATTTTCAGCAAAGTAATCCTTCTCTTGAACCACTTATTTCAATAAATTAAATGCGATGCAATGATAACATCTGTTACATTTTTTTCCGACATCCTTAACAAATTTTCGAATCCTTATCAAACTCAACATCCAACTTACATCAATTCTTCTCACATCTATCATGCCCCTCTTCGAAAACAAAAACAACAACAACACCACGCAATTCATTATAAATTAACGTCAAACGGCATTCTAACACGTAAAAGATAAAAACAACTCAAACCTTATGCAGGAAAGAAAGGTCAATGAAATCTTCTTCAAAATGCATTTTTTCCCAGTAGCGTTTAGCTTCGATTCGATTCGTTTCACTACAGCATTTTGTAATATTTTACAAAAGCGTAATTTACGAGTGGAGTAGAGTCGGCTTGGTTGGTCAATGCCGGCAGGCAAATCAACGGCTTATATTCATTTGTGATTCATCATTGTTAGCCGGTGGATGGAGAGATGATGCCGTGGAACACGATGAATATTACGGAAGTGTGGCTGGCACAATGTACGTGTATCGTTTGGGAAATGTGTCGCTATATGTCCGTCCGTCTGTTGTGGATGTGTGTGTGTTTGTTTTATTCTCAGTCAATTTGCCATGAATGATAACAAAATAAAAACAAAACTAAATGCAAAGAACAAGAGAACCTTGTGCCTTCAGTCATTGAATTTTGCTCAGGGTTGGATGATCGGAATTATCTTTAAAATGATATTAAAAATAAATACATAATTTCTAGGAGTCACAATAATTCCGAAGCAGAATTGTGGTTTCAAGGCCAGAACATTTTATTTGAATAATAGAGTATTTGGTTTCCCATCCATGGCTCAAGATTCCATTTCACTTTAAATAGCTTGCTAAATTTATTCGATGATAAACGATACTTAAACGTGGGATTAGCACTTACTGTAGACTTCGTTACGAAACAAAGAACTGATTTAAATTTATTATTATCTGGAAGTAACATCAATTTGGATTGTCGTGCTGTAAAAATTCTATTACAATTATATATTTAGCTTCTATAATAAAAAAAAGTATGACATATTCGCCAGACCGGAACATATTGTGTTTTAAAAATAAATAAAAATTGAAAACGGATCAACGCTATTTATACCCTACACACTTATGTTGTCAACTAAGTATACCGATCGTCATATCCCGACTAGCTGAGTCGATCTGGACATGTGTGTCCGTCCGTCCGTCCGTGTGTCCATTATAATTTGTAAACACGATACAGGCCACAGTTATGGACCAATCTTCACGAAATTTTGCATGTAGGATGTGTTCTGGCCAATGAAGACTCCTATTGTTTTTGGAAAAAATCGGTTAATATTTAGGGGATGTAATGGCCCAAACACGGAGAATTTTTGTATGGAGAAGGGGATGGGGCCAAAGAATAAGCATGCCTGTTTTGATAAAGATCGGTCAATATTTAGCGGGTCGAATGGACCCTAACTTTTGTGTGAAAAATTACGAAATTTGTATTCTATAGCGTATATATTTACCACTGAAGGACATAGATGCTAGAAGTTGATAGTATATCCAAGAGGAGTGGTTGACCTTTAAATTGATACCAATTATATAGTCGTAGATACTCGGATGCGGGAGTTAAACTTAAATATTTACAGGTGTTTACGTATTCATATATTATTTAGTAACCTATTACCACACTGGAGGGCGGAAATATAGCGCAGATCGCTTTGAAATGTTGCATGAGGTTCGAGTTATGGTCAAGGACAACGCCTAAAATGTTAGGTGATGATCAGATAATAATTTTTCGGATGAAGTGGACCGAAAAATTAATTATTTGTACTTTTCGATTATTAGTAATATTTGCTGACCTCTAACCAGTCAAAAGTGTGCAAATATCACGAAATATTGCCCAATCTCAGAATATGGAATCGCAGAAATTTAGATTTTGTTGTGGAAGTTGTGTAGGGTATCGTATGGTCGGCCCCGTCCGACTAGACTGCTCCGCTCACTGGTTTTGTTATATTTATGTATTTTATTTTCGATTGTGTAGGTTATGTTAGGTTTGGGGATGTACAGTCACTTATGTGGCTGCAGCACTCTGCGACCGGTTAGGTCCGTTGTGATCATCTACGAGAAGAGATAAGGACAGATCTGTATGGGAGAGAAGATTGGGGAAATAAAGGGAGATGTGAAGCTTACAGAAATATATATGGTCATCAGACAGAAGATGTGTTATGTGTCAAGGTTGTACGTTCTTTCGTAGAAGAATGCCTCAAAGTTTCGGTAAAAATGACATATGGGTGATTTGGGTGAGTCATCAGTTGCTAGATCTGTGGATTGAGATCCTCGTCTAGCTAGTTCGTCCGCTCTTTCATTACCCAAGATGTCACAATGTCCTGGTACCCAACACAGCCGATATCTGTATGTAAGTTCTTCCAAAGCTGCTCTACACTTGAGGACGGCCTCAGATTTGATATAACAAGATTTAATGGCTTTAAGAGCCGCTTGACTATCCACAAAGATAGTCACCGGTTCAACTACCACTACAGTTGCGATCCAGCTTGTAGGTTAACTCAAGGCCTAGCCTTTCACAGTAGACGCCCGCCCCTGTACCTTCTTGCATCTTGGATCCGTCTGTATAGAAGGCCAGACTGTCCAAAGGAGGGTTACTTCGGTTCCAGTCGTCTCTACTAGGAATAACGACATCTACATCGTCAAATCTCTGGATCGGTGATATATAGTCGCTTAGTTTAACGCTTTGCTCCAATGTCAAAATTGTGTAATGTCGATTGTGTAAACACTTAGTGTGATTTAGCATTTAAATATTAGGTTGGGGAAAAAGAAATCCATTATATTTATATGAACTATAGGACTTGGGCCAAATATGCACCGTGTTGTATTATGATTTGTTGCCATTTTAAAGGTAACTTCATAATGCCTCTCTCATAGAAGTCCTGCTATTTGCAAATAACTCTAGTAGTCGGCGGATGCTTAAAAACTTCCCAAGCAATCTCCCGAAGTTTCTGGCGAGTCACTGCAGATGTGTGCGGTCCAAGCGTTGTCTTGTATCCAGTTACCATCCGTTTAAAAATGGCTCTATCTCATTCTGTTTGATCTACCTCATTCCGTCTGTTAATTGGTGTGCCACCCAAACGTCGAGCTCCTTTTTGAATCCAGCTCTATGTAAATGGTTTAAAAGTTTTAAGTTCAATTTTTTTGCTCCTGGGTGATGTTACGACTGCTAACATGCCCATCAACTTTGATAATTTCTCCGATTTTATCGACATTTTCGACGACCGGCCTAATGGATTTCTTTTTCCCCACCCTAATATTCGAACTTATTTGTTACTTATCTAAATACTTTGTAAATAGTAGCATCAAATTACATTCTTGATTTTAATACCTTTTTATAAATCAATACTAGATACGAATTTTTCTTCTCAAATGTAGTACCTACGCAGAACCTAATTTCAATAAGGTCACTCTCATTAGTTTAGCTTCGCTTGATAACTTATGGTCATTTACCACGGTTGTCCAAATTGATCGACTGAGATCTTATACTGAATGTAATATTTTGCTTTAGATGAAACCATACCAGCTCAGCTCCCGAGCTACTTCAATGTTCAAAAAGGTTGTAATCTGGATCGGCTGCATCCAAATAGATTCTCGAGACAGATTATTGGTAAGTAATTCGGGCCCAATATGAATTGAGGCCGCTATCGTTCTTCTGCTGCGATAGGTGAAGGGTAGACTCCAAGAACGTGGTATTGGCACATAGCTTGGGCCACTAATTCCGTTCTCTCTCGTACCCTGGGAATTCTCTCCCTAGATCGTGTAGTTTGGGGTGTCCTATCCATGAGGTGATGGATAGGATTCTTATGCTATGTTGTGTAAGGGTAAGACATTAGCCTCCTCATGTAAATGGTCAACTAGTGTCAGTAGGAGCTAACCTGTCGCAGGTGTCAGGGCGATATTTTGACAGCTTTGAATATTCTTCCACTGCGTATCGCTTATATTCGATGCAGAATAGATTAGTACCGATCGACCTCTAGCTTTGTGTGCGGTCAACAATGATTCTTTATCAGCACCCCAAAAATGTGGGTGGTTGAGCACAGCTGTTAAATACTCTACTTCAGAGTCAGCAAACTGCTTAAGCATTACCATTGACATTCCATTCGATCAAAAATTGTGGTGGTACTCTCTCGGCTCGGAGGACTCTTATACGACGAAGCACACTCTTTTCGCCTTGTCACTCTCGGGGTACTTTATGAACTTGCGGGTAAGAAAAAAATAAAACTCGCTCACCTCTTCGCATCTGTTAACGTTACGTCGCTAAATGTGACGTCCTTTCATCATTCTTCCTTCCAGGATTCGAGCGTAATTTAACCCTTGTCTACAATTTACACCCTGTAGGACTTTCATCAACTACTTTACAAAATGTTTAGTTATAAAAAAATTATTATTAAGCTGATTATAAATTAGCTTGAAAGTCTTCCAACACTCAACCACATTGAAACGAAAAATATGTTCGTGTCATCACAAAAATAACACACGCAAAACAAGACCCCGATTTCTAACGGAAACTGGAATTGCATACAACCAAAAAAAATAATCATTTCAAAAAGTATACAAACATATTAATCTCTTTTAGGTCGATGAATATTTGTAATTTTTAAATCGGTCAAAATCGCTCATCCTCATTTAAAAATGGCCCAAAGGAAAATAATCGATAAATGGACTAGTAGAGACTATTTTAAAATTAGTTTAAAGTTAGCTTAAAACTGGTTAATTTCCCTACAGAGCATATAAGGACTCCAATGTTGGAAAGCTTCATGTGTTTTGGCAACTTGGCTACGATATTCAGAGATACTGAAACATCCTATGATATAATGTCTCTCCCATGTTAAAAAACACGCGGCACGAGCATATATTAGTTGAGTTGGCAGTCCCTAGTCGAAGTTTTCCTCCGAGTCAATCCGGTGCATTGAACCGGTCCCAGGCATATTTTTCAACTGATGTCGGATTTTTTCCAGTAAATTATTATTATATGGATATCATTCAAAAAGTGTCGACAATGTCTGGATTTCTGCACCTTATAAATGCAATTCCTATTACTTTAAATAATGATTTATTTTTCGAGAGAACGAAAAAAAAACAAAACACAGATTTTTTTGATTTTATATTTTTTCTTTGTTTTGTTTGATTTTTCTTATTTACCTTCATGTATCAACACTTATTTGTTTTATTGTATTTGTCGTTTATATCGAAATAATTTGGAAAATACATATGGGAATTTTAAAAACGCCAATACAGACGTCGGTAACAGTATCTGAAATAAAGATGCAATGGAATGCAAAACTAGCCACAAACGAGTGAGTGGAGAGACCGAGGTTGAGAAGCAGTACACAGACAAACGTTTGAAAATCTAATAACCAACAAGTGAGTGGAGAGGCAGCGGATGATACCAAAGCAAAACACAGCCGGACAAAGAATGGTGGATCTTTTTCTTGGGAGGAATACATTTGCTTTTGTCAATGAGAGAGCGAGGAAAAATGAGCGCAAATAGTGGTAAAAAGAACGAAGTATGGAAACTGTTTTGATTTTAATGAAATGTTTATTTTTTTTTTGGAAAAATAGTTAGATTTGAGTTATTATTATTTATCATATTATATTATATATTGTCAGATATACTATATACGTAATAGCTATATATCTACAGTAGATATCGGATATAAGCCTTCATATAAGAAAAAAAATAGTTTACGTTAAAAATTAAAATTAAACACCCACAAAAATTTGAAAACAATTGCTATTCCATTTAAATATTTCATTACTTTATATTAAATAATTAATCCATTATTTCGAAATTCTTATTTTTTCAGGTAAATTAACTATTGATTACAATCAAAATTCTTTATAAGGTAAGCATCGCGAATGCATTGCATTTTAAAGGCCAAAAAATAAAAACTACTTTCAAAATATATTACGCTCATTTTCGACAGACCCCATATTCGCTCAATTGAATTCACTGAAATGAATTACACAAAAATAAAATATTTTTCAACAAACCACCCTGATGATGTAAGTGATATCTTGCATGCACATACATTACATACCATCTAGGAAATTATTACAAAACCAATAAAACCTATAAGCATGGCTGATCATGGTGGTATCATAGGGAAGATCATATTTCAATAGATATTTCATAACCTACAATTAAGGCATGTCAAAATGGTGAGTGAGCGCACACACACACATTCCAATCCAAGTCAATTGGGTAATGTGATCTTGGACATTTCACACAGTTCACTGACTGTCCAACGACAAATGCTTAAGGATAAGGGAACTATAACGAATGGGAAAATCCATACGGCTGCTGGTGTAGTGTGGTGGTGGTCAGTTTGTATTGAAATGTTTGTTTTAATTCGATTTCATGGATTTTAACTTCAACAAAGTAAACAGAGAAAACGCATTCTATTGAGAGATGCCAAAGCAACGATTCCTGATAAAAACAATCGAAAGTAATTTCTTTTGTATACGGTATGACAAACACTATTAGATGTGACGTGGAGTAGAGCGTGTTCTGACATACCATTGTATTCGGAATTTATTTGAATATCATTCATCCCCATTTGAATGTGCATGCAACACATTATGCAGCGAAGGACACACACACAGCCATAAAACACACACACACTCTCCCGCTCTTCTAAAATACGTTTCATTGGAATTAGCTAAGTGCAGTATTGTTAAGCCATTTGCACATTGATGGACAACCTCGTCCCCGGGCCAAGCATTTTCCTTTTTTGTTGTTGTTGTCTAGCCGCATACATGTGTGTGCAACCATTTGCGATGCATCACGATTGTGTTTTTGATATCAATGTTTTTTCATATCCTCATATTTGAGGATGTAGTTTAGTGTTACCATTAGTGCATTTCTTGCCACATGACCAACCGGCGCTATATATTCCACAAATTCTGTACCAGGCATGCATTGATTTTGCACCCCTGCCAATGAGTGCAAGGGTTCTATTTTTGTTTACAGTGCTGGTACTTTATATATGTTTCCTATTTGTATACCTTTAGGAACTAAAATAATTGCGGGTATTGTATAATAACAATGCAATCTGGATCTGATATGAAAGTTAACTAATTGAAGATTTGATTCGACACGTTTTTACTACGGACAGGAAATCGAAATGAATGAATGTGTAAGTTGACTTAGCTCCATATTCAGAAGATATAAAAAAGACACTGTCTTTTGAAAACTATGTGGTCTAGGTCTAAACGATATCGAGTTGGGTTGGGCAATACTAGTTTCGGTTCTTTCGTTCATCTTTTGCTCAGGTGAACTAGCTAGATCTTCCCGTTACATCCGACACGTGTAAAGAGTAAAATCGACTGTGGTAAAACAGAATACTCTCCTGTCCTTAGAGTAAGCTATCGAGTATCTATCGAGGGTTGCGGGCGGCAGATGCTTACGAGCACGCAGCTGATCCGCATCCTCCTAAACCGTGCTATTCTCAACAAACTGAAGCCTATCTAAGAATGCAAGACCACACCTAGTCAATCAATCCTATCAAGCTGTGCCTTTTCATAGATTGACCTACAAGAGTTGGATCTATAGGAACCGTTTTCCAACAGAATAGAGCGCAACCTCAGACAAGAAGATAGTATGTTCTTTTTCAAGAGCCTAACATCCTGGGAAAGATTAACTCTCATACGCAAGACCCTACCATATCCGAAAAAAGACGTTTCGCCCTATTTAGGATGTGTTCTATATGACGAATAAAATCGAAGCTCTCCTACTACACCTAAATATTTCAGCTTATAAGAAATTATCTTCAGACCCGCTTGAAACCTTCTAAAATGAAGAGAACAACGTCTGGCCTACCGCAACGCTACATTTTCCTACATTCAACTTAAGACGCATGGAATGAAGTACCGACGGAGTGCATCGAGATACTCGTTTGCGTCTATTAACCACCCTAGCAAGTGGACAAGAAAATTACAAGAGGACATCATCGGTATAGGTCAAGAGAAGACCGCCAGGAATTGGTTCCGGAATGTCTCACGCAAAAAACCGAAGAAAGAATCCTGAGGAACACCAGCGAAAATCCGGAGAGCCGATCAGTCACCCTCAGTCTGAAAACTCGACCTCTAAGGAAATGTGCGACCATTCTACAAGTTTGACTGTCAAACCCAAACGACCGGAATTTATATAGAATTTCATTATGCCAAACTAATAACATAACAAAATTCCGTATTTCTTATCGAAACCTATTCCAACGATGCTACCAAAGGCCGTTAAGACATTGACCGTAGAAAGACCCGGCCTTAAACCAAACTGTCAGTCCCGAATAATTTTCCTATCCTATACGCAGAATTTTCATATTTCCAGGAGAAAATTGGGAAAATGTAGCTACCACACTGAGAGGTATCGTCATTTCCCTCCATCGTTCAAGAGATTGTCACTCAAATCTCTCCCGTGTCGAAGCGTTCCTTGCACCAGAAATTCAAACGTCTTCGAATTTACAGAGAGCCCCTCAAGGTAATTCGTGTACAGTCATTGCCAAACTGCCGAATATTGGCATCAATAATTCGGTCAAGGTTTCGAATACCTGTCTTGACTGGAATTCGCCAAGGTTCACCAGATCAACGTAACACTCGACATAGTCCTATGGTCGGATTCAAAGTAGAGGGTCTCTTACCTTCCCCTGGTATCGACCTCTGCTTCACCCTAGAGAGATGTTTCGCGTTCAGATCTTCAACAACTACCAGATCGCAACTGCTGCGTAAATCAACTATTTGATCTTAGTCAAAGGACCCGCAGGGAGCTGATAAACTGAAGCAAAGGCTAAAGAATATCCATCTCACCAGCAGATATAAATATTCTGTCGGAACGAAATGAGGAGCTACAATTTAGAAAAACGCACTTCAACATACCTAAGCTAATGCAACATGAGCCATTAAGGCCAACCAGGCTTCACCATCCCACTTCTCCTGGCGAATGCATTTAAAGGTCGGACCAAAATTCCTAACCTTAGCTAATGTCAAGAAGTTAGCAAATGCTTTGTTATTTGACTGAATTAACTGTTTGCCAATGAACGATTGAACTAAAATGAACAATGGAACTAAATGAATGACCTAGTTTATTTTGTGGAGCGAACTGAAAAATATCGAACCGCTTCAGCAACGAGATTGTCTGGGTCTATTTAATGGTATAGTAGCTGCAGTATTAAATTATATGAGATTATATTTTAGTTAACTATTTTAATACCTGTTTAATATGGATCATCTCAATGGACAGACCACCAATTGTATTTCCTAACGATCCAATTTAAAATAGTGACCTGCAGTTTTGTTTTGTATAGATTTTTCCATTTTGAGTCTCTCTCCTTTATAAATACGGTTACTACAAACACCCTTGCCTAAAATCAGGACACGTGATCCTCTGTATCTCTGTAACAATTATTGAATATCCATATACACATACATACCTACATTTCGTGCACTGTAACGCGTTTTAGCTGCTGCATGTGGAGTCGTCTGTGGCAAGCTGTGTTATTATTTTGTGTGTTGTGTTTTTTTTTTTACTCGTTGGCTTGATTGAGCATTGCGTGCAAGGCGCGTGTGAAACCATGACATGACAATTGGAAATTTGTTCCTTCATTGGTGCTGACTTTGTTGTTGTAGACACGCACATTTTCGCACAAACAACCTCACAAAACAACTGCGGACACAACACACACTCCCCAACCGTACGTACGTACATACGCTACGCACTCATGTACCGTAATAACCCCTATAAGTGGAATATAACGGAATGAAACACTCACCACCACTACTCACTCATTCAGTCGTTCTCTCCTCCACAATAAACAGGCTCTCCTCCAAAAACACACACAGAAAAAAAACAATTCAACTCTAGGCCAGTTAGTCTGGTATGAATTGGCGACGAGTGAGGGATTACGTATCGCTGTGTAACGGGTATACGCGAGATATTTGTTTAAACGTCGTCGTCGTCATATTGTTGTCGTATAAAAAGTTTTTTACAACGGCATAGTTCGTCAAACCGTAATTGTTTATATGTGAAAATAGAACATAGAAAACACGCACATGTATTGTTTTTAAATTAAAAATAATAAATAAATGCCTATAATTTATAATTGTTATGGCTAAAGTGTGAAAGTGAATGAACGTCAAGTTTAAAAGTTGAATATTAAAATAAATATTGTTAATATTTAAGTTGCAAGAAAAGCACAGTGGAGAAATTTAAATATAAAAAATAACAAGGAGGTTGTCATTAAAAAAATAAATAAATAAAATAAAAAAATAAAAAAATCCTGTCAAAATTCATGTAAAAAACAAAATCGCAGAGTTCAAAATAGTAATATTTATCATAAAAATAACAAAGAAAAATATATAATGTGAATTGTTATAAATATATACAAGCATTCAAATATATTCACATAAATTTCCAAAAAAAAAAGAAAAATTGGTATTCCCTGTTGAAAAAAAGTACAAAATTTATGAATACCAATTCTTTCCAATTTGTTGAAAAAAAGTACCAAATTGGTTATTGTGCATCTTTCTTTCTTCATCCCCTAAAAGTGAAGTTTTTTGGTGTGTTGTTGTTGTAGTTTGCTTCCCTTAACGTTGTCGAAGTAAGGGGAAGAGAGAAATAAAAGATTGAGCGTTGTATGTGAGTGATATTTTTTCCCCTCATAAACAAAACTAAAGGATATTTTATGTTGCTGCTGTTTTGGATTACCATAGAATTGGATATAACATTTGGCTGCAGTTATTAAGGATTATTTCCAACAAAAAAGGTGGTGTTATTTTATAGATATGATCCTCTTAAAATAAATTATAATTTTTGTTTGGTTTGTAGAAATTTGAAGATTACGATTTATAAGCAAACATCATTTTTGAGATGAAATATGACGGGAGGATGATTTTCGAAATTTTTTTTCCAATATTTTTTTAATCAATAGTATTAATTCGTATTGGAAACTGTTATTATTTTTGATATGACACATGTCGAGAGGATGATTTTCGAAATTTTTTTTCCACGTTTTTATATAAAAAATATTAATTTGTATTGGATACTGTCGTTGTACATGGTTTCCTGTGAGTAATGTGGCACGCGTGGAATGGATTAAACCATCTAAAATAAAAAACGCGGATTTTTGATGCATTGTAATAAAGAAATATAAAATGTGTTTTCATTGATGCAGCACTTTGTGATAGGAAAGAGGACGATTTTTTCTCTTTCTTCAACAATTTAAAGCGAACTCAAACTATTTGACATTTTTACTAAGTAACAAGTAAAACATTTATTAAACTGTAGATTTAGAAGAGGTTCAATTGATGTGACTTCGACAATACCTGCCATAAAAGTTACCAGTTACATCTAATTTAATTTCGGAAATTTGTATATGAAATTACTCCAGTGTGATTGGATCAAACCTAGCTCAATCAATCTAGTGAGGGCGTCGGATGGCAGATGCTATCCAAGTATGGGAAACCATCAATCCTATAGATTTTCGCATATTCATAGATCGACCTACAAGAGTGAGACCTATATGAGCAATCCTGCAATCGAATAGGGGGTAGCGTCAGACATGATGATATTATTTTCATTTCCCAGCGCTTAACCTTTCCGACATGTGTGAAGGAATGACATATCAGACAGGAAGAGTGTTGGCAATGTTAAGCTTGATCACCTACCGGTAGATCAAGAGCCTAACATCCCCGTATGTGCAACCAAATACCTTTCGCCCTATTCAGGATGTAGTATATATGGCGGATACAATTTAACATCCTTAGAATACTACCCCTTCGTATTTTAACTTATTAGAAACCGTTATTTGCTCCGAACCTATCTTCAGAACCGGTGGAAACCTCATAAAATTAGGATGAACAACGACAGTCCTAGAAAGACTGCAGAACTACATTGCCCTATATTTAATTTTAGACACAATCTAACCAAGTACCGGTGAAGTGCATCAATATACTCGTTAGAGAGCCGATCAGACGCGGTCTCTAGTGAAATTAAGTATGATTCTACAATTTGAAGCACAAAATCAAACGACTCGATTTTGATGATATTCAATCATGCAAAACCGAAACCATTTCCCACTAAGCTACAGTGAGTCACAGTCATTTCCCAGCGCCTTAACCTTTCCGACTTGTGTGACGGAATTCCATATCAGACAGGAAAAGTGTTGGAAATGTTAGGCTTGATCACCTGCCGGTAGATCAAGAGGCTAACATTCCCTTATGCGCAAATAAATACCTTTCGTCCTATTCAGGATGTAGTATACATTGCGGATACAATTTAACATCCTTGGAAATACAACCCGTAAGAATTTCAACTTATGAGAAACCCATATCCAAACCTATCTTCAGAACCGGTTGAAACTTCCTTAAATTAGGATGAACAACGGCAGCCCTAGAAAGACTGCAGAACTACATTTCCCTATATTCAATTTAAGACGTAATCTAAAAAAGTACCGGTGAAGTGCATCAATATACTCGTTAGAGAGCCGATAAGACGCGGTCTCTAGAGAAATTAGGTATGATTCTACAAGTTTGACTGACAAAATTAAACGACTGGATTTTGATGATATTCAATCATGCAAAATTGAATCGAAAGCCTTGGCAATATCTAACCACATCGCTATTGTTCCGTATTCCCTATCGAAGCCATTACCTACTAAGCTACAGTGAGCCACAGTCAGATGTAACCACGTGTTATACCCTGCACAACTATGTTGTCAGGGTATTATAGCTTTGTGGAGCCCCAAGAGTTTGTAACGCCGCGAAATATTGGTCATCATATCTCATATAGCTGAGTCGATATATGCATGTGTGTCCGGCCGTCTGTCCATTATATTTTGTAAACACGGTACAGGCCACAGTTATGGACCTTCTTCACGAAATTTTGCACGTAGGGTTCCGGCCAATGAAGACTCCTATTGTTTTTGGTAAAGATCGGTTGATAATTAGGGGATAAAATGGACAAAATGCTTAATTTTTGTCGATTTTTTTGCAATTATGGCCCTATCATATCGAATTTTTACACGGGATCGTACCAGAGAATAAGCATTCAGTGTGAAAAATGACAACATTTGTATTCTATGGCGTATATATTTGCCCCCGAAGGACATAGACCCGAGAAGTTGATAGTATATCCAAGAGGAGAGGTGATCTTTAAATTTATACTAATTATATTGTCGTATGTTCTCGGAAGTGGGAGTTACACAAAAATATTTACAGGTGCTTACGTATTCAGATATTACTTAGTAACCATTATCACACTGGAGGGCGGAAATATAGCGCTGATCGCTTTGAAAAGTTGCATGTGGTTCCACTTATGGTCAAGGACAACTATACTTTTCGGTTATGACCAGATAATAATTTTGGGATGAAGTTGACCGAAAACTTAATTTTTTGAATTTTTTCGAGTCGATCTATAGGCCACAATTATAAGCCGAACATCACAACACAACCCTCGGGAACATGCACAATTAATTAGAAGGACTGTACTGAATATTAGCAATATTCGAAAAATACGTCAGTGTAAGGCAAGAGGGTGAAACTATCACGAAATATTGCCCAGGCTCGGAATAAAAATCCGCAGAATGATAGAGTTCCGTGGGAGTTGTGTAGGGTATCGAATGGTCGGCCCCGTCCGACTATACTGCTCCGCTCATTGGCCTTTTTGTTCTTTAAATGCCATAAGTGCATGTTAATCAATGAATTTTTTTTTTAATTTTTGTACAACAATTGTCATGTGTCTTTTTGAACGATGGTGAAATTATGCAGGATTTCACCAGAACGAACTTTTTACAGTCATGCGTCTATGCAATATCGAATGTTTGTTGGTGGAAGAAATGGCCAAGGATGCCTCTATGTCATTTAGTAATATTCGGAAAATACGTCAATGTAACGCCTCTATGACCTCTAATGGGGCAAGATGGTGAAACTATCATGAAATATTGCCCAGGCTCGGAATAAAAATCCGAGTTCTATGGTAGTTGTGTAGAGTATCGAATGTTCGTCCCCGTCCGACTATACTGCTCCGCTCACTGTTTTTTTAATAAAAATGCCATAAGTGCAATGATTCTTTTTTTAATGGTGAAATTATGCAGGATTTCACCAGAACGAACTTTTTACAGTCATACGTCTATGCAATATCGAATGTTTGTTGGTAAGGATGCCTCTATCTCACGGTATGCCACTTTATGATCCTGTTTATGTTCCGTGGTTCAGCGGCCATTTTTGGACGACCTTCTTTTTTGCGAAATTATTTCCCCGGCAAGAATAGTTATAATCAATAAAAAAGTGATAATTTTTCATATATTTACACTACAAGTTCCCGTTTTAATCTTTCACAATTATTCGGGGGCCAACTGTATTTGCAAATTAAAAAAAGTGTTACAATAACAAACTAGTGTGTAATGTTTTTATGTTAATTACACCCAAGGCACATTCACAAATGTGGTTATTTTATAAAAAAAAAAACCGAACAATAAATTATAACTCAAACCCAAAACATACCGCCAAAAAATAACGTTGACAACCCACTGTGCTCAATTAGTTGCTATTCGCATACCCTTGACTGAAAAAAAAAAACAAGATACCTCCAGGATTATTTTGTGGCATAGAGTTCGTTGGTTAATATTGTTGTTGCTCGTTTTATTTTTTTTTGCATTTTCTGGTTTGAATTGTTTGAGTTATCGGTTTGTGGCTAGTATTGTTTATGATGTGGTTAAGCAAATCGCTCTAAATTTGTGGGAATTATTTACAATGCGCAAAAAAAGCGGAATATTAAAGTGCTACACTTAAATACATGCAATTTATTGAATTTACAGCATACAAAAAATGTACATTGCTCGCCTTTCGCATGTCATTTAAAATGTAATTGTTTATGGGCAAGCAATTTGAGTACGTTTTCTGTTGTTGTTGTTTCGCTTCTTTCTCTTCCAACCATTTCAATTGCATGGCTTCGCTTCTTTTGGGTGCTGCTGTAATGTCTGATGCAGCTGTCATCATGTCTTTGAAAAGTTGTTAAGTATCTTTCAGTATTGCCTGTAACAAATTAATTTTTTATGATTTTTTTAATGACATTTTGCAAAATATTTCATATACCAGAAAAAAAGTTTGCAATAGTTTGAAGTGGTTTTTCCTCTTTTTTTTGGCTAAAATTTCTATTACTTCACCATTAAGTTTTGATAGTGCAGAGGTGGTATTTGTTTTTTGCAGCAGGTACAATAAAAAATAAATTTCAAAATTCAATTAGGGTTGAAAGTGCGTCCTTTTTGTTAGTAATTAGTTTTATTAAAAAAATTCTGTAATTAAATAAATGTGTACAACTTTAGGGTTTAGGTTTGGGGTACAACAAAATTTATAGCAGTCGCTATACAATTTTCATATTTTAGGTGTTTTTGATTTATTTTGATTTTATTTATTATAAATAACGAAAGGTCTAATATCTTATGTATAACTGTATTTAATTTAATTATACCCTACAAAACTATGTTGTCAGGGTATTATAGCTTTGTGAAGCCCCAAAAGTTTGTAACGCCGCGAAATATTGGTCCTAGACCTACCTTTAAGTATACCTATCTTTAAGTCCTAGACCTTTGTAAACACGATACAGACCACAGTTATGGACCAATATTTACGAAATTTTGCAGGTAGGATGGGTTCTGGCCAATGAAGACCTATATTGTTTTTGGTAAAGATCGGTTCATATTTAGAGGATGAAATGGACCAAATACTAATTTTTTGTCGGTTTTTCTGGTCACTCCAGAGGACGTAATTATGGCCCAAACATCGCGAATTTTTACAGGGAGAAGGAGATAGGGCCAAAGAATAAGCATGCCTGTTTTGATAAAGATCGGTCAATGTTTACCGGGTCAAATAGATCCTGACTTTTGTGTGAAAAATGACAAAATTTGTCTCCTATAGCGTATATACTTACTCCTGAAGGACATTGACCCAAAATGTTGATAGTATATCGAAGAGGAGTGGTTGACCTTTAAATCTATTCCAATTATATTGTCGTATGTACCCGGATGTGGGAGTTACACATAAATATTTACAGGTGGTTACGTATTAATATATTATTTAGTTAACCATTACCAAACTAGAGGCCGGAAATATAGCGTTGATTTACATGAGGATCCAGGTATGGTTAAGGACAACGCCTATAATTTTCGGTGATGATCAGATAATAGTTTTGGGATAAAGTGGACCGAAAACTTGATTTTTTGTGTAATTTGGAGTCGATCTAAAGGCCACAATTAATAGCCGAACTTCACAACACAAAGGGTGAAGGGAATCTGGACAAATAATTAGAAAAGCTGTACTGAATATTAGTAATATTTGTTGACCTCTAGCCCGTCAAGGGAGTGCAAATATCGCGAAATATTGCCCAAGCTCAGAACATAAAACCACATAAAGTGGAAGTTGTGTAGGGTATCATATGGTCACTGGTTTTTTAATTATAAATATTCAAGATTTTACATTTTTGACGTGGCTTATTAAAACATAATCAGTTTCATTATGCCTACAATCAATCATTTAAATAGCCAAAATTATTACAAGAAAATCTAATTTTGAAAAGTTGTGATAGCTAACACTTCTCCAGAAAAAAAGTTATAACAACGTGTTCCCAACACAAAATTTGAACGCCTTCTGTGATTTATGCCAACACTTTCCCATTCAGCTTTGCATAAAAATCATTTGTTATGGTTTCCAAATTCCCATTAAAACTCTTCCAGCTGTTTGACTTTGAATATAACTAATCATAAAAATCAAGTTTAAACAAACACACTCCATGCAACCAATCAAAAAACGGCTTTATACCTCCCACTTCCCTCCCCCATTGAAAAGAAACGAAACACATTATTGGCAGTCAACTCAAAATGTTGAATATTTTTGAAAATTTATGACGCAATAAAAGAAGGATAAACATCTTATAAAACTTCCCTTATTTGCTACTCTATGACTATCTTCTTATCTCTGTCTTGGTGGCTATTGCCGTTGTTATTCTTGTTTTTATTTACGTTTTAAAAAATTATAAATTTGTAATTAAATTCTATTTTGTCAAAATCTATGGTATATGAAATAAGGTGCTCTGGTTCCCCTACCTTTAAATGCACCTTTAATCTGTTGTTGATTGTTTATTTTAACCGTTGAAAAAAAATAACAAGAAAAACCTTTCTATTAATTTTTAATAACTTTATGTCTGGTTTGTGGTTGTGACAATGTGAAAGTGAAGTCTTTTAAATAAATCAATGTCATCATATTTCAAAAAAAAAAAATTAATAAAATGAAAATTCACAAATTATGTTAAACAACGAAATTAAATTAAGGTAATTTTACAGAGAGATGTAACATGACAATCGCAAGGGTATCATAGCCGCAGAATTTTAACAAATTTTTTAAAAGAATAAATTAGCTTGGATTTTTAAGAATTTTCTTGTAAGGACTATCAAAAGCTTCAGAATCATAACCTTTAATGTATCGCGAAACCCCATTTTTCTAACTTCGAAAACTTTATGGTCCATTAATATTGATCTAGGAACCAATATATGCCATGAAAATAGCAATAAGGGGGTCAGACTTTAAATGTTAAATAAATCCAACACAAGTACATTTTGTAAATTTTTGCATCATTTATACTTTTTTGGAGAAATTTAGGAGTACTATTAGTGAACAAAAATTGAGAGTCTCCACTTTTTGGTTTATGAAATAAAAATAACAATAGCGCGGTCAATCACGCGACTTCAAATATACATAACATTAGACATCGTTGCAAATGCTATGTCGATTTAGCCATGTCTGTCTGTAGAAATCACGGTAGAGCACCGATTACTTACTTACTTACTTAGCTGGTTTGCGACAGAACTTTCGTTCCATAAGCCGAGCTTAAAAAAGATTTCCAGGTGTGTCGATCTTTTGCCCAGTTTTTCCCGTTTGATATTATCATATTCGGCAATGTTGTCTTCGACTTGATCTTTCCATCGTATTCGTGACCTTCCCTTTCTGCGTGAGCTGGTACGTTTTTATATGCCTTTTGGGCTGGGGCATCTTCATCCATTCTCACAACATGACCTAGCCAACGTAGTCGCTGCAGCTCAATACGTCTAACAATGTCGATGTCTGAGAATAGTAGTCTGGTGTCGTTCATGAACGACCTAGTTCAATTGAACGAGTCACTCAACTGAACGAGTGAACGACATAGTTCAATGTTTATTATTATCGTTCATTGAACGTTTTTGTTTACCCAACATCGTCGGTCACTGAACATCACAGAATTTTATTCTACACTTTCAGTGTCATTCAGGTTCTGGCTTTGACCAACTGAACGGCGTCAAACAAGATCTACTTCATGTAAAATCGGATAAATTGAAAAAAGACACTCTGAATGTTAGTCCATTGCGGTATTCAAAAGACCAATTGCAAATACTGCAGTAGTGTTTTAAGCATACCTAAGGGGACAGCAAATAATTTGAAGCGACATTTAAAAGGATAGCACACATTTGCTTTAATTGACTCCCAAAGACAGCTGGTAGAAGGGAGCTGGAAACCCCGGAAGAAGTGGTACAGGTGTCCTGAACAACAACTGTAGTGCAAAGAAATGTGCAGCCGAATATAAGGAAGTGCTGAAAATAGATAGTAAAGTTTTTCGAATGATTGGAAAGGGTCATCATTCTGCAATGCAATATAAATTGAACTGAGTGACGATTTGAACGATATAAGGCAATTGAACGAGGTGAACGACCTAGTTCAATTTTAAAAAATGACCTAGTTCGTTCGATCACCGTACTGAACGAGATTGTCCAAGACTAGAGAATAGCTGGTACAACTCATAGTTCATTCGACGGCGATATTCACCGTCAACGCAGATCGACCCATAGATCTTTCGGAGAATTTTTATCTCAAACACTCTAAGAACTGCCTCATCTGCCTTGCTTTTGAGTTGCTTACTCAGACCATAGTAGCAACACTATCCTCCTCTGAATTTCAAAACTGATATTATTAGTTTTATTTATGGCGGTACCAAGGTATATAAAATCTTTGACTACCTCGAAGCTTGAGAACAAGTTCCACAGTTGATCCCAGTCTACTAGCCGTCTTGCGCGTTGATACCATCAGCTTGGTCTTCTCACCGTTCACTGCCAGACTCCTTCTCAATTTATTCAAAGGTGGCTGTTACCGCTCCCAATGTTCGACCCATTATGTCGATGTCATCGGCGTAGGCGAGTAACATGTGTTGTTTGGTGTACAGAGTGTCATTTCTGTTCACTTTTGCCTCTCGTATGATGTTAAAAAGGTCACACGACCAACTATCACCATGTCTGAATCCTCGTTCGGTATTAAAGGTCTCCGAGAGGTCCTTTCCGACTTTAACTGCTGATCTTGTGCCAGTTAAAGTTATCCTGTATAGCCGAATTAATTTTGCAGGAATGCGAAACACAGACATGGCTTTAAACACCTCTGAACGAATAGGGATGTCGAATGCGGCTTTATAGTAGACGGATAGGTGGAACGTGTCGTGTTTTTTTTTCAGATTTGGCGCAGAGTGAAAATCTGGTCTGGTATGGTCCAATAATGTTTTTGGTGGGCAATTCTTTGCCATTGTGCTTCTATACTATTATCGGGACAAGAAGTGCTTTCGTCAAGCTGATGGGTAAGTTGAGCGGAGTAGGCCTTGTTACCTGCTTTGCTTTTCGACGTCGAGTTTCCGTGTTGTGTTAGATCGCACCTTTGCTGCTACACTAAGACGGGTGCGTACCTTGGCTGCCACATGGTAATGGTCAGAATGGCGAATAACGGATGAATGCCTTCCGTCTATCACAACATGGTCTATTTGATTTCTCGTTGCTTGATCAGGAGAAATCCAGGTGGCCTTGTGTATATCGAGATGCTTGAATCTAGTGCTGCTAACTACCATGTTTTTTGCTGCCGCGAAGTCAATCATCCTCATGCCGTTGTCGGATATTTCTTCATGGAGGCTGAATTTTCCGACGGTTGGGGCAAAAATATTTTCCCTTCCGATTTTTGCATTAAAATCTCCTAACAGAATGTTAATATCATGGCCAGGGCAGCGGTCATATGCAGTTTCTAGGCGCTCGTAAAAAATGTCTTTGGTCTGTTCATCTTTGTCTTCCGTCGGTTTTCTTTTTCGTTGCTTTTTCATAGTAAGAGGGGTTTTCCGAGTGTGGGCAGCTAAACCGACGCCTTAACCCATATTTTATAGTTGAACTCGCGGCACATATTAGCTCACTATTTCAATGAATGTTTCGTATTGAAACTGGGATATATCAGTCAACGTTTTTGTTTATCGATATAAGGTTTTCGACCATTTTTTGGTATATTGCGGACCTGTATTAATTTTTAAGCGAAGAGGCTATAATTTGGGGTTCCAAGTTCTCAGAGAATAAAAAGCTATCTTCAGACAGTTTTCACTATAGGCCCCAATTTTGGTAATTGGCAGGTCCTAGCCACATTTCCCGAGGTAGCTATCACTTGATACTTTAATTTCTCGGAGATAAAATAACCCTCTAGATATTAAAAAAACACTCCATATTGATATATGATACGACCATCATTGTTATTAATTATTTTTTTTTAACTTCTGCAAATATGTTAAAAAGGTCGGCAAGACAGACTTTTTTCATGTTTTTATGAATAAAACTGATAATTTAGAGATTTATGTAAAATGATGTGAAATTTATCGTGATTTCAGCAAAGCTTTAAAAAAATATTTATATCGGAAACGAAATGTATATATATATATACTAGCAAAGTACCCGCTACTTCGTATGCGGAACAGGAATAAAAAAATATTTCATATGGAAATCGTTGTACTATAGTTCTGAATTCCACCTCTATTCGTACATTTAATATCAAGTTATTACCATTAAGTACTCTTCATACACATAAGCACTATTTTCCGAAATACACACATTAGCACAAACGTACAGGTTCCACATGTAATTCCATTTAGAACTTTTCGAACACATAGTTATACATTTTCAAGACTACCTCTATACCGTCACCTCCACTAAATTTAGTACCAAAAACCCTTTGGTCATTCTTTCTAACTCTCTGTCAATGACCAACATTCTAAATTTTAGGTTTCAAGCTCTCTCCGTTACCCAAATTCAAATTATTCCAAATTTAGTGAATTTTCTATTCTATTCACTATTGGTAAACATAAATTCGAGTTTCCAAAGTTGTCTCCATAGCTCAATACTACACTTCAACAGTAATTTTAATTAAAAATTTCGGGAGTCCAGCTCTATCCGTTCACACGTAATCAAGTTTTACCAAATATAGTACTATTTAGTACACATAGGTAATATGCTTCCATATCTCAATTCTATATTCAAACATCAACCATTAGTCCAAATTATGGGTTTCCAGCTCTCTCCGTTCACCCAAATCCATCTAGTGCCGTTTAGTACTTTTCGTACACATAAATACGAGTTTCCAAAGATGTCTCTATAGCTCAATCTTCAACAGAAATCTTAATTCCAAATTTCAGGTTTTCAGTTCTATCCTTTCAAGCAACATCCAAATTGTACTAAATTTAGTACCACATATACCTTTCGTACCAATAAGTTCGAATTTCATAATCTACCTCAGTCCTACACTCCAACAGTCATTTTAATTCCCAATTTGAAGACTTCAGCTCTATCTGTTCACCTAAATCCAACTTCCACCAAATTTAGTACCATTTAGTACTTTTCGTACAAATAAGTAGGATTTTTTAAAGCTAATTCCGATTATCACGATTCCATCTCTACACACTCAACTGAGAGTAATTCGTACGGAATTTAGTACCATTTTACACTTTTATACACATAAGTACGAATGTCTTAAACCATTTCCGTACATCAACACCACTTCCCAACCTGTATTCCATTTAAAATGTCAAGATTCCAGCTATATATGTTCAATATATATACAATAGGAACTAAATTCAGTAAAGTTTAGTACCTTTAGTACACTTATAGGTCGAATTTCCAAAAACCGTTTTGCACATCTTTCTAACTTTCCATTAGTGACCAACATTCCAAATTTCAGAATTCTAGGTCTTCACGTTCGCTAATAAAAAGGGTACCATATTTGGTACATTTTAGTACTTTTCGTACCCTTCTACTTCCAACAAAACTTCCTGCATACCCCGATCAGACCCCAGAGTAGTACGAATTTCCAATACTTCTTACTAAACCCACACCCCCACAGTTATCCTAAATCCAAGTTTCAGAATTCGAACTCTATCGGTTCATCCACAATTCAATTTGTACCAAATTTAGTACACTGTAGTAACCTAAACCTACACTCCAAGTGATCCTAATTCCAAGTTTCAGAATTCCAACGCTATCGGTTCATTCACAATCCAAATTGTACCAAATTTAGTACACAGTAGTATGAATTTCCAAAACCTCCAACTTACCCTAACCCTACAACCCTACAGTGACCCTTAATCCAAGTTTCAGGATTACAACTCTATCGGTTCACTCACAATTCAATTTGTACCAAATTTAGTACACTGTAGTACGAATTTCCAAAACTTCCTACAGACCCCAATCCTACACCCTCACAGTGATCCTAAATCCAAGTTTCAGGATTCCAACTCTATCGGTTCACCCTCAATTCAAATTGTACCAAATTTAGTACACAGTAGTATGAATTTCCAAAACTTCCTACAGACCCCAATCCTACACCCCCACAGTGATCCTATATCCAAGTTTCAGGATTCCAACTCCATCGGTTCACCCTCAATTCAAATTGTACAAAATTTAGTACACAGTAGTACCAATTTCCAAAACTTCCTACATACCCCAATCCTACACCCCCACAGTGATCCTAAATCCAAGTTTCAGGATTCCAACTCTATCAGTTCATCCACAATTCAATGTGTACCAAATTTAGTACACTGTAGTACGAATTTCCAAAACTTCCTACATAGCCCAATCCTACACCACCACAGTGATCCTAACACAAATTTTCAGGATTCCAGCTCTATCGGTTCACCCACAATTCAAATTGTACCAAATTTAGTACATAGTAGTACCAATTTCCAAAACTTCCTAAATACCCCAATCCTACACCCCCACAGTGATCCTAAATCCAAGTTTTAGGATTCCAACTCTTTCGGTTCACCTACAGTTCAAATTGTACGATATTTAGTACACAGTAGTACGAATTTCGAAAACTTCTTACTTACCAAAAACAGAGATGCTAAATCCAAGTTTCAGAATTACAACTCTTTCGGTTCACTCACAATTCAAATTGTACCAAATTTAGTACACAGTAGTACGAATTTCCAAAACGTCCCACTTAACCCAAACTTTCACCCCCAGAGTGATCCTGAATCCAAGATTTAGGATTCCAACTCTGTCGGTTCACCCACAATTCAAATTGTACCAAATTTAGTACACATTAGTAAAAATTTTTAAAACTTCCTACATATCTCGATCTTACACCCCAACAGTGATCCTGACTCCAAATTTCATGATTCTAGCTCTATTGGTTCGCATAAAATTCAAATTGTACCAAATTTAGTACCATTTAGTACCCATGAATATAAATTACTGAAACTGGTAAAAAATTCCAAAACTACGTACATTACCAGTCCTACACTCCGACGGTAATGTTAATTTCAAATTTCAGGATTCCAGCTCGATTTGTATCTCCAAATTAAACTTGTACCAAATATAGTACCATATAGTACTTTTCGTACGCATGAGTACATGCTTCCAAAACCATCTCCTTAAATGGACTCTACATCTCATCCCTAATTCGCATTTCAAATTTCAAGTTTTTAGCTCTATCAATTCACATGCTACGAAATTGTACAAAATTAAGTACATTTTAGTACTTTTCGGATATTTATAGTTCGAATTTCCAAAAACCTGTTGGTACATCTATCCTACACTCAGCGACCACCAATCCAAATTTCAGAGTTCTAGCTCTACCGGTTCGCCAAATACAAATGGTATCACATTTAGTACTTTTTAGTACCTTTCGTACCGTTCTAGTACGAATTTCCAAAAACGCTTTTGTACATCTTCCTAACTTTACATCAGTGACCCACATTCCAAATTTCAGAATTCTAGCTCTTCCCGTTCGCCTAATACAAAGGGTACCATATTTGGTACATTTTAGTACTTTTCGTACCCTTCTAGTTCGAATTTCCAAAAACCCAGCCTTATCTCACGCCTACACACCAACACCAACCCACACTCAAAATTTCAAGCTTCTAGCTTTAGCCGTTTCGTCTGGGCGATGATCTGTCAGTCAGTCACTCATTCACTCACTCACTCACTTAACACTAAGCTCTTTTATATATATAGATATATATATATATATATGAAAATCACATACATACATGTTTTAACAAAATAATAAAAATGAATACTCCCTACATCGCATTGGATATGTGCTTCGCTAAGCTTTTCTGTCGGCTTTTTGTCAAACAACAATTGACACAAGCTTTGATGATGAATATGACTGTATGTTGACAGCTAAAACTAATAACATACGCATAGTTAACAATGACAGACACACACATGCATACAGATAGAATGACAAATACGTAATATGCGCGAGAAAATATAAATGAATATACTATGATGAATTAAAGTTAAAAGAAAATAAACAATGTGAAATGCAAAAAGTGCGTGTTAACAGCAACAGACGACAATGCAACAAAAAACATCAAAAGAACAGACAACTAAAGAATTTCTAAACAGAATCATAATCACCATCGTCATAATTTTTAGCTTTGTACAAATGTGTCTAAAAGCGTAGGATGAAAAAATACAGCTGATGTTCTGAGCTCATCATAATCCTTCTAAGTTGTTTGTTGTTGCTGCTGTTTTTTGTTTTGTGTGTTTCTTGATAATGACATTTCCAACGATTGTCATAAATGCATACATGCGTATTTGTGTGTGTGTGTCGGTATGTCTGTATGTGTTTGATTGTAGTACTCGACTTGACTTTTAGCCGGCATGTAAAGCTTCAAATCCCTTTCAACTGCTGATAAATATTTGTCACAACTTTCGTTTGGTACATCAACTTTATTCTTAACTCTGTCACAACTCTTCACACATCCAACCAATGTCACAACGAAAAAATATAATTTCTTGTTGTTGAGAAATAATTCAAACGCTCCTTAGCAATTGTTTGTTGTTGTTTATTAGGTTATACAACATAGAAAGAAATTTGAAAACAAGAAATCAAAATATTAAATTTGAAAATTTTTAAATTTTTTATTTTTTAAGAAGATGATTTTTCGATTTGTTTAAATAATAAAATAATATTTTAATACATCGTTGCTGTTTCGATTTATAGTCACATACTTAATTGTACATTGCATTTGAGACACATAGAAATAGAATAGAGACGCATAGAAACTTTAAAAAAAAATAATATATATTGATTTTTTTTTGTGAAGTACTTCGGTACCCCTCAAAAACTTTGAAAGCTAGTCACGACCATAAAAATATCTTAAATAGGGCTGGGATTTTATGTGGGGGATGTGTCGATTCCGATTATATATTGTCCTCCATTCATATTGCTAAGATTTCTGATTTCCGATATGATTTTCTGTAATAAATCGCATGATGTTCGTTTGACTTTTGATCGTATACATCTAAAGCTATTCTAGAAACATATCAATGGCGTGATTTAAAAAAAAAATCTGAAAATTGTATACATTTTTTCAGAATATTTGTTAGAATTTTTTAACAAAAAATATTAATATTTTTAAAGTATATACAAATTTGCATTGTACAAATCTAATGCGACAAAACTGGTTAAACACCCTGAGAATATACACCAAAAATGTAACAACTACAACAACAATATTGACAACATGTTTTTTTTTCGGAATATTTTAAGCCGCATTTAATGTGCACATTTTTCTTTTTCTTCAAACCAACAGCTCTCGCTACGTTTCCATCTCTTGATAGCGTTCTAAAGCCCTTCTCTATTCTCTTTATTTTATTGCATTTATAATGAAGTTTTATTTTCGTTATGGCTGGGCTATTGTCTGTCAATGTGGGGCTCTGGCAAAGGCAAACGACAAAGCCAACGTCAGTAATGTTACCAAAAAACGAGAAGAAAAAAAACTGCATGCAAAAACAACAAGGATCACAAGGATAGCTCTGATGATGACTATGATAGTTGGATTTTAACTTCATACACCATCTCTAGTATATGTAGTTGTTTTCTTCATACATGTATGATGTATTATTGCACTTTGCACACACATACACATTGTTGTATCCTTTTCATTGTAAATGGTAGTTGGTTGCATAAATCTCGTATATCAGACTACACAGTTTCTGAATTTTTTGTTTTGATGATGGTTTTATGGTTTGTTAGATGAAGGAATTATTTTTTGTCTGTCTGTATGTCTATTTATCTACCCTTATGCATATATATATTTTTTTGTCTGACACTGTATACAGTTGCTGCTCATCCCTTCCATAATTTGTTTTTGGTGTTGTTGTTGCTGTTACAACACTGTTTACATACCATGGCGAGACAGTCGAGCCAAACACAGATTATAAATCAAATTTAATTCTTTCTAATTGTATGATTAAATGATTTATGGGCTAGGTGGAATGTGTGATATTTTTGGAGGAAATTTTTAGGGGAACATTTTCTGTTGGAGGAAAACAAGTTTTAAGAGAAATGTAGTAAACATTTTGAATTTTTGAGTTTTTTTACAGTTTGTTACTGTGTAACTATGTTAAAAATTTATTTTCGACTAAAAGGGATAAATAAAAAAGGCAAAAAGCAACAAGAGTGGACAACAATCCGATTGTTGTGAGTTTCGGAATATGCAACATTAAGGGGTCTCTTGAAATCCTGAAATCCTTGTTTTATCATAACCCTTATATAGCTCCAGTAATCTGAAATTAGTGGATTTGAAAGGATAACTATCGCCCAAAACGAAAATTTTTTATATAGTTTTATATTTTGACATAGCATCCATAGGTTTATATAGGTTTTTAGTATTTAGATGATTATTGGATTCTCAGAACGTAAAAATACCTATTTGGAGAACATTTTCAATTTAGGGCCTTTTTTTATAAATAATTAGTTACCAAAGAGTTTAAGTGTATCCTACATAACTATGTTGTCAGGGTATTATATCTTTGTGTGGCTCCAGAAGTTTGTAACGCCGCAAAATATTGTTCATAGACCCGAAAGGTCATATCTCGACTATCTCAGTCGATCTAGATTTGTACACACGATACAGGTTACAGTTATGGACCAACCGTCACGAAGACCCCAATTGTTATACTCTTCACCACACTGTGGTACTGGGTATTATGTATTTGTGCATATGTATGTAACGGGCAAAAGGAAACAAGATAGACACATGGTTCCTTTTGAGAATATGCATAGAATCACTTTCTGAGTCGATTTACACATGTCCGTCTGGCCGCCCGTCTGTCCATGTATTTTTGTGAACAAACTACAGGTCGCATTTATGATCCGATTTGGATGAAATTTGGCATAGGTCACTTATTTGTCCCAAGGATAAACCCTGTTGAAATTGAAAAAAACGGTTCAGATTTAGATATTGCTCCCATATATATTTTCGTCCGATCTAAGGTAAATGGTGTACCAAAGTCCCTTAATATCTTTCGATTTGCACGAAATTTGGCACAGCGTAATGAATTAGTTCTAGAATGATGTGTGTTATGTTTTGTGAAAATCGGTTAAGATGTAGATATAGCTCCCATATATATTTTCGTCCGATTTAATGTAAATGGTGCACCAAAGTCCCTATATATCTTTCGATTTGCACGAAATTTGGCACAGCGTAATGAATAAGGCCTCTAATGAATTAGGATCCAATTTCATTTTACTGGTCCCTTAAAAATGCGACGTCTGTTAGGATTCATTTGTTGAATATACCCAAAGTGGTGAAGGGTATCATATAGTCGGCCCCGTCCAAATTTACTGCTTTCCTTACTGGTTTTTGGTATAAATCCGTTCATATTTGGGAGATAAAACGGACCAAAAACATTATTTTTGTTTGTTTTTCTGGTCGCTCAAGAGGTCACATTTATGACCCAAAAAGTTTGAATGGAGAAGGAGACCAGGCCAAAGAATAAACATGGCTGTTTAGACCGGTTAATATTCAGCGCGTCAAATGGACCAACATGTCTGTGTGAAAATCGTCAAAATTGGCATTCTATAGCGTATTTATTTACTTCTGAAGGACATATTGACTGTCGATTATCCTGATAAAAAAAATGATACAAATGAAATTTTTGATTCAGGACCCACAATCTAGAGACACTTAAAGTTTCGTTCCAAAATCCGGAAAAAATTATTACAGCATTATTCGGGTTAAGTTTACACCAATTATATTGCTGTAGATACTCGGATGTGGGATTTATGCGTAAATATTTACAGGGGTCTACCAATTCTGATATTGGTTGATTATTAACATTACCACACAAGAGAGCGTAAATGCAGCGGTGATGGGTAGGAAAATTAGCATGAAGTTCCGGTTATGGGCAAGGACGACGACTATAAATTATGATTATGATCAGATAATATTTCAGGGATGAAATGGACCGAAAAGGTTATTTTCTAGACACCACAACTAAGCCGAACATCACAAATTTTCCATTGGGAAGGCGTTCTGACCAACTCATTCGAATGGCTGTTATGATAATAAAAGGTCAATATATAGCGGGTCAAATGAACCAAAACCAACATGATTTTGAAAAGATGCCGCAGAGGAGATGCTGAATTCAAGTCGATGTACGTTAACAGCTATTTTAGTTGTCTAGTCCATATTGGAATCGCGTTTTAAAACCGCATATGTCCCATTTCTAGCATTTCTCAATTTTTAGCAACATTTTACAACTGAAATAGTTTGCTCTTAGTGAAAATATTTTTCTCGCAATTAACTTTACAACTATTCTATCATTTATTACTAGAACTTCCTAATTTATTAAGTCAATTAAAATAAATTTCCACAAATTGCTAAATTATTTAAGTTTTTTATTTCGATATTAAAATATTTCAAATTTCACCATTAAATGGTGACATTAACAACACAGTAATTTCATTTTAAATGTCAAATAAATAAAAAATAATCGAATAATGATTGTTGTTATTACTGTTGTTGCTGCTGCTGCAACAAAATCAACATTGTGTTTAAATTACAACTTGTCCTGAAATACCATTCAAAATCTCATTTAATACTTAACAAAGAGAAACAATAAAATGCGGATTCTCTAAATGCTCAATCTCTGATACATGACTCATGTCATCAAAAAACAAAGAAGGGGGAGAAGCATGTGATACCATTGGACTCGGTGCGCTCCTTCCTGCATACCAATCCTATTCAATCTCCTGACTGACTGGAAGGGATAAAAACTTGATATTAGTCATGCAATTGACCAATACAAGGTTAATGATGCTGTCCATTTTACAGCTTTTTGATGTTGTCTTTTCAAATTGCAATCACACACATTAAAAATGGCAGCAGCGGCAGCAACAACAACAACCAACCAGCCAACGATAAACATTAAAACTTAAAACCGGCAAGAAACCAAATCAGAAACAACAACAACTACAATCACATTGCCTTTAAATGGAAAAGTTACATGATTTCTGTTTACAACGTCATCTATATGTGTGTCGTCATAATATTCTGTGATTCCCATTGGTCTACATATCTAAAGAGAATTATTGTTGAAGTGTCTTTAAGGGCCCCATTGAGGAAATGGACAAACGTTTCATGTTTTTTGTTGATTTGTTTGTTTGTTGTTGCTGTTGTTATCCAGCCCAGTTGTAAGTCGTAAAATCTTCCCACCCTGGAGTATGTGCAGCAGCATGGTGTTAGGAATTTCTTTGTATGTTCTCTTTTTATTCTGTTAAAATTTTATTGTCATGTGTTTTTTATGATTGTTAAATGTGTGTGGTAAATGTTTTTTTCTTTGGCTTGACATTTATGTGACATTTCTGGTTATTCACTTATTTGTTATATTAGCTAATTATATCTAATATATGGTCATTATGTGATCGTACTTGATGTCAAACGGGGATTTTATATCAAATCAGTGATCAGAGTATTTAAACTAAGAATGGACAATTGCAATAAAATGTTTGCCTAGGAACCCTATTACTGTACTTATAAACAATATTATGTTGGGATTCTCGATCTTAAACTGCTTCTTAACAATGTTTTGCTTTGGATTAACACCAAATATACACTAAAAATCCGTAAGGAGAAATTATAATATACGATGCAAACTTAAAACTGACCAGTGGACGGAGCATTATAGTCGGACGGGCCGACCATATGATACCCTACATAACTACCGCCGAACTCTAATTTTCTGCAAATCCATACTTCGATACTTCGCGATATTTGAATCATTTGATCGTCATCGAAATTTGTATGTGTCGTCCTTGACCAAACTGGAACCTCATGTAAAATTTTTTTAGCTAACCGCGCGACATTTTTCTCTCTAGTGTGGTAATGATAATACTATCCATATCAAAATACATAGACACCTTATTTTAGTATAACTCCCATATCCGAGTACATACAACAATATTATTGGTATCAATTTAAGGTCAACCACTCCTCTTGGATATACTATTGGCCTTTCGGAGTAAATATATAGACCATAGAAAAGAAATTTTGTAATTATTCACACGAAAATCATGGTCAATTCAACCCGCTGAATATTGGGCGATTTTCATCAAAACATGCATGCTTATTCTTTGGCCCGATCCCCTTCACCATGTTCGGGCCATAATTTAGGTCGACAAGAAAACGGTAAAAATAAAGTTTTTGGTTCATTTCATCCCCTAAATATTAACGGATCATTACCAAAAACGATAGAGGTCTACTTTGGACGGAATACGTTCTATATGCCAAATTTTCTGAAGATGGGGCGAATAGAACTGTCAAGGATAGTACCTTGACAGCTCTATTCGAATACCGTCTGATTGTTCAGTCTTGACTAACTGTTGGTCCATTTTTTTTAAATTACAATATATTCAAATAGTTTGCCAAAACGTAATAACAAGGATGTTTGCAATAACTACCAGATTGTTCAGGGTGGTGATCCTCTTTTATATATTGGAACCAACATGAGTTAAGGGAACCCCCCCCATTCTCGATTTGAATTTTTTAAGATTTTCAATGGGCTGGTAAATCAATACCAATGCTTGTTAAGGTTTGTAACTTTGCACATATATAATTGAAGATTTAAAAAAGAAGAAAAATAATTTACAAAAAATTTTTGTTATTGTTTTGTTGTTGTTTTTTGTAATTAAAGAAAAGTCCTTATTTTTGATGGCGGGCATGATAACTCCTCACTGGAACATCGGAATCCGAAAATTCCAACGGTGTTAGAAAGAGTACATGTCTGGCTCTCGTATGAACTAGGATTATTGACTTCGCTCTAAAATTAACAAAATGGTGGACCTTTGAAAAAATATGTTTGGAAAATCGCCGATTTTTGACCAAAAACCAAATTAAAAAATAAGGAAGATCTTCACCGATTGGCTTTATCCTAGTTCATACGAGAGCTATACACTCCCAGAGAAACGATGCAAAATTTGGAACCGATTGGATTATTAGTTTTTGAGTTATCGTGCCCGCCATTCACAAAAAAATGTTTAGAGAAAAACGCGTTTAAAGTTTGAGAAACCCTTTAGCCGTCACTTGATGCTGACACACTAAATCGGATATATCTTCAACAGTTCTTGAGATTTTCACTTGAAATTTTGTAGAGACATTCTTTAATCAGTGTAGATTCGAATTATATCAACAAAAATTTTGACCCCGAGAATGTGGGGGGGGGGGTCCCCTTAAGACAATGAATAAATAATACTGTGAAGAAACCAGAGATAACCTTGGATGCTTTATTTAAGCCAGAATACGGTATTTTGTCGAAAACGCAGGCTTTACCTGTGGGTATCCCCATATCCCTTTTGACTTTAGCAAAAGTTTTACCATCAACTCTAATTCTCTCTAAATAATTGTTGAATCTTTTTTGCTGGAATATTCGAACTGAATCTTCAATAATGTGGTCAGAAAAATTGGAAATCTGTCACCCGCCCTACGGAGTGTGCGGCATAGCCTACTGTGCCCACGAAAAAAGCCTGCAATCCTTAGACATTTTCACGAAAACTCTGTTCTTCATGTCTCGCTACATCGTCCAATAATATTTTAATTTTAATCGATCTGTGAACGGATTCCTGGTATAGTTAGATAAATCGAAAAATTAGCATGATTACGCATTCGTCCAAGTTGGAATATCTGACAACCTCGACAATATTTTGGTATTCTCCCCAGAGATCCCACCACTGATGTTTCCCACCTTGCCCCTCTACGAAAAGTGTTTCGCATTCAGGTCAGCTTCAATTAAACCTTCCCCAGCTTCATACAACCTAAAAATAGGTGTCAGATCAGACCGGCACGAAGTGCTAAAAAGTATTAAATATGGTACAAATTGTATTTGGCGAACGGGTAGAGATAGAACCCTTAAATTTGGAATGATGATCACTGATGGAGTGTAGGATACTAAAGAGTTTTTATTTGGGAATTCTAACTAAAAGTATCCGAAAAGCACTAAAATTTACTAAAATTAGTACAATTTTGTAGCATTTGAACGGATAGAGCTAAAAACTAGAATCAACTAAAAGTATCCGAAAAGCACTAGAACGTACTAAATTTGGTGCAATTTCGTAGCATGTTAACGAATAGAGCTAAAAACTTGAATCAAGTTTGAGAAGTAGGACCAATATAAGGAGGTAGTTTTGGAAGTATGTACTAATGTATACCAAAAGTACTAAACGGTAATAAATTTGGTACAATTTGATGAAATTTGTAGTAAAGATCACTGTTGGGGTTTAGGTTTGGGGTATAAAGGAAGTTTTGGAAATTCACAATTATGTGTACTAAATGGTACTATATTTGGTACAATTTGGATATTAGTGCAGCGATAGAACTGGAACACTTAATTTTGGATATAAGGTGACTGTAGGATTAAGGCATAGATGTAGTTTTGGAAATTTGTACTTATGGGTACTAAATTTGAAACTATTTGGATTTAGGTGAACTGATTGTTCTCCTAAAATGTGAAATAAAGATTACTGTTAGAGCACAGAACTGAGATATGTAAGTAGTTTTAGAAATTCGTATTTTTGTGTACTAAATGGTACTATATTTGGTATAATTTGAATTTTGGGTGAACACAAAAAGGGAGGCAGCGTTGTGGTATGCAGGAAGTTTTGAAAATTCGTACTTAAGTGTACAAAATGGTGCAATTTGGATTTGAGTGAACTGAAGTTTTATAATTTGGAAATATGATTTATATTGGATTGTTGAGGCAGGTAGATATGGAAATTTATATTAAGGGGACCCCCCATTCTCGGTGACAAAAATGTCGAATCAAATTTGTTGAAAGGTAGTGTGAGCACTACATACATCTTGCATACAGGACACTCTTTTTAAAATATGATGTCCAGCCGTGTATAATTAAGGCTGGAGAATAATTTGAATCATGATTCTGGAATCCTGAAATTTGAAATAAAGATTACTGTTAGAGTGCAGAACTGAGATATGTAGGTAGTTTTAGAAATTCGTACTTTTGTGGAATTTGGATCAGACGTAGTGTAGGATTGGGGTATTTAGAAAGTTTTGGAAATTTATATTTTGATTTGGGAATCCTGAAATTTGGAAATATTATTTGAATTGGATTGTTGAAGTAGGTCGATATGGAAATTTATATAATTGGGTGCCTAATGAATTTCAAATTTGTTGAAGGATAGTGTGGGCACTACTTCCTTGCAATCGGGAGATACAGGACACTCTTTTTGAAATATAAAAGTCTAATATCAAGAAAATCAAAAGGAAATATCGATGAAAAAATCGCTTTAAATTAAACTAACAATTAGAATACGAATCAATCGAAATAATTTTGAATGTAAAAACAAATGCTTACTGTACACATATTTATTAAAAGCTCAAAGTGTTAGACTGTCTAGTTGACAGAATATAAGACGAAACATTGTGCTCCAAGACTATGTGAGCTCTTATACATAGGTTCAAACCAGCGTAATTTTGACTGCCCCAAACATGGATCTGATGGTTCATCTGATATACAGCCCTGTATAATTAAGGCATTTTCATTATTAGGCCAGAAATATAACCCTCGTAGCTGTTTCGTCTGTGAAAACCCCAATACCCATCCACTTTTACTATTTAATATATTTTAGAATTGTGCATTATTTTAATAAAATTGTTGTTGTATTTTTTCGTTGTATATAGGTGACAAAGTTTTTGTTTTTATGTTTGTGTTTGAGTAGGGACGAAAACATGGAAGTTATTTGGTGTTTTTTGTGGTTTTCCTGTGGTCATTGCGGTCTAACGATAAACAAACATTTCGAAATTAACATTAGCAAATTTGTTTGCGGTTTTCAAATTTTACAACAGTTACATCTACAGTCATACCTTTCATTAGTGGATTATTATTTATAAGTGCGATTTTATATGCGTTATTATAATATTGACATCCACCGATGTTTATTTAATTTTTTTAGTAATTATTGAAGTAATTTAAAATTAATAAAATGTAGTTGAGTATAACGTCTGCACTATGAATACGTTTATTGGAATTCTTAAAAAAAATAATTATAACAATATTGAAACTAATTTCCGTTCGAACCAGGACACAACAATTTTTAATAATTGTACAAGTTCTTGTATACATTTTTTAAACTAATTTTACATAATATACACTGTAGTTTAGAAAACCGCATAAATTTTTGTTAAAATATATGTAGCGTTTATTTAATTGATTTAGCATTGCTATTTTGCAACATGATGTCACATAGATCTATATGTTTTCCACAGAACTTTTTTTTCTGTTTCTGTAATATTAAATGTTTTTCACGAAACGTATTTTTATTTCATCCATTTTCAATATTTTTATGCGAGAAAAAAACTTTTTTTATATAGTCATAACGAAAACAATAATAAGAAAAAACAATTTCTATTTTTACCATATTGCTGCCACCCCAAAATAAAAACAAATGATGCTATCCGCCATCATCACCACCACCCACCCACCTACCAACATTGCATGGTACGATGAAGATAACTTTTACACAGATAACTTCTTAATGGAATGGAAATGGGCGGGTGCGGGTGGTGCTGGTATAGAATTCTGCTGTGCAAGCAACATCTACAGCAGTAGCTAGCTGCATCATCAGCAACAGCAACAACAACTTACGCAAATCGGCAACACTTTAACTTTTGAGCCAGAGAATCATAACTTTATTTTTGTTATGCTTTTCGTTGTTGTTATTGTCTTTGCAAGCTTATTTAAAAAATAACAGATTCCACCTAAGGAAGCGTGGCTAGGAATCACTGTAACGACAACCCACCAATGTAGTTTTCCCCCGTTCTTCACCATCCCACCCCACCCATTAAAGGGCCACGAATCCTTGCATTGCTCTGCTTAAATTTTCTTCTATTTTCTTAGTTATTATTTTGTTAGCTATAAAGGTAGGAAAACTTAATATTTTCCTGACTTTGGTTTTCCCTTAAAGAACTAACATCAGAAGTTGATTTACTTTAATGTTGTATAGCTGGCGAAAAGTTAAGAAGTGGCGGTGGCTTGGCTGGTTGTTGCTGTTGTTGTATTACTTACCTTCATCGTCGTGGCTTTAGTTTGCCTTCCTGTTTAGGATGTTGCTGTTACCTTAGCTTTGCCTTACCTTGGCAGCTAGTTTTGTTTTCTCGTGACTTATTTTCGTAAATAATAATTTGTTTTATTATAGTTGTTATACAATTGCTGTTATTGTTGGATCTTAAGAAGAGTCAGAGAGTGAAAAAAAATCAAAATAATAACAACGCCAGCAATGGCAGTCAAGCCACAACAACTTGAGCAACTAAGTAGAAGATGTTTTACCTTTATTTGTTTTTCCTTAGCGTTTTTTTTTTTTCTTCTTTTTGTATGTGTTGTATAAAATATATAGGGGGAATTATATCAAAATAGAATCATCGCAGCTAGATTGCAAAGAGAAGAAGGGGTAAATATGTCTAGAGCCGCGTAAAAGTATAAGCTTTCGGTAGGATCCTTTAAGATATTGTAAACATATTGTGTATTTTGTTTAAACATCTTATAAATGTTGCGATAGAAATTAAAAAATATATATATATATATATATATAAGGTGAAATAGAGGAAACCATAGTTACTTTTGGAATTATATTTTGAGTAGGTAGATTTAGAAGTGACAATTATTGTCGAATTTCACGATATCTAACGACACAGAAATCCTTATAGTACGTGGGTACCTACCTTGGGGTCTTACCCCACGGAGCTGTAAACAAAGCGTCAACCAACGCCCCACACCGAAATACAGGTACCAATCGATCACACGTATTTGGACGCGATCACCTCCTTGGATGAGGAGCGGAGCCCATCTAAAACTCCTGCCTTTCTATGGGTCAGGCACCCGGTTGTAATGCAACTCCACACAGAGCCACAGCTCTACCCGCGATTTGGGTATAAACCACGTCCAGAACGATGCTCCCCGAAGGGCCAACACCAACTGCCCGGCTAGATCCGAAGACATAGGGGCCCGGACACCCGTGCTACCGAAGCTATTACCAGTAGAACCTCGGCCCAGTTTCATAGCCAAAGCTACTACCATTGGGACTACAATTCAGGCTCTCTACAATGAAGCAATCGCTGAAAGGGGATACAATGCAAAAGTGACCACAAATGTCTCACGATATCGGTAGCCACCATGCATCTCACCCCTCCCAACAATTGCTCCACAAGCCTGCTAGTCCGGGAATGGTCACCCACAGACTAACCTCTGCACGTTTCCGTAGCCGAAACTACTACCATTTGAACTAATAACTGCAGGCTCTCCACAATGGAATGATCATTAAAAGAGGACGGAAAACAGATGCAAAAACTAACACCCGAACAAAGAGCAACTAAGAGCCCTAGCCAAACACAACTAAACAGACGGTTCAACACCACCAACCAGACAGCAGCGACCAAAACCACCAACGCAACACGTCTTCCCAGCAGACCACACATTTCACACCCACACAGGACAGTGACCGTAACCACTCGGGTATCCGGCCCGTCGAATCACACACTCAGGACAGTGACTAGACACCCTGACGAATGTCCAGCCCGTCGGACAAAACACCCGAAAATCTAGCGACGCAGCTATATATCCGTATATCCTATCGAAACCTTTTGAAACATTTAGACATCGACCTTAGATATAGCTCCCATGCACTGGGGATAAGAGCCAATCTGATCAACAAGAAATTGGTCGTGTGTCTAATTTGATTTTAGAACAGTTTCGTACACCTCGATTTCAAAAGAAAACCAGTGAGCGGAGGAGTATAGTCGGACGGGGCCGACCATACGATACCCTACACAACTACCAAGGAACTCAAATTTTCTGCGGATGTTTATTCCGAGCCTGGGCAATATTTCGTGATATTTGCACCCTCTTGCCCGATTAGAGGTAAACAGCACCTCTTCCTATCACTGACATATTTTCCGAATATTACGAGTATTCAGTACAGCTATTGTCCAGATTCACTTCAACGTGGGTTGTGTTGTGATTTTCGGCTTTCATTTGTGGTCTATAGATCGACTCGAAAATAACACAAAAAATTAAGTTTTCGGTCCACTTCATTCCAAAAATATTATCTGATCATCACCGAAAATTATAGACGTTGTCCTTGACCATACCTGGAACCTCATGGAACATTTCAAAGCGATCAGCACTATAGTTCCGCTCTCTAGAGTGATAATGGGTTAGAATATAATATACGAATACGGAGATACCTGTAAATAATTAGGTGTAACTCCCACATCCGAGCACATACAACAATATAATTGGTCTTAATTTAAAGGTCAACCACTCCTCTTGGATATAATATCAACTTCTAGGGTCTATGTCCTTCAGTGGTAAATATATATGCTATAGAATAAAAATTTTGTCATTTTTCACACAAAAGTCAGGGTCAATTTGACCCGCTAAATATTGACCGATCATTATCAAAAAAGGCATGCTTATTCTTTGACCCGATCCCCTTCTCCATGCAAAATTTCACGAAGTTCGGGCCATTATTGCGGCCTCTGGAGCGACCAGAAAAACCGAAAAAAATTAGTATTTGGTCCATTTCATCCCCTAAATACTAACCGATCTTTCCCAAAAACAATAGGGGTCTTCATTGGCCACAACCCATCCTACATGCAAAATTTCGTGAAGATTGGTCCATAACTGTGGCCTGTATCGTGTTTACAAATTATAATGGACAGACGGACGGACGGACACACATGTCTAGATCGACTCAGCTAGTCGAGATATGATGATCGGTATACATAAAGGTGGGTCTAGGACCAATATCTCGCGGCGTTACAAACATTTGGGGCTGCACAAAGCTATAATACCCTGACAACATAGTTGTGTAGGGTATAAATATTGGGTTTTGATTTAATTCTATTGAAGATATAGCTTAGATTTATTGTGTCAGAATCAAGCGATGGCAGAAGTGATTCTCAAACTTTAAACGCGTATTTCTCGAAGCAATGTTTTTACAACTGGCGGATACGATTACTCAAGAACTACAAATCCAATCACTTCCATTGTATACATTGCACATGTCCGTACCAAATTCTATTAATATTGGCCCAAGTTTCGGTACGCCCTCCCAATATTGGGTAGTTAAGGGATTTTGGATACGTTTTTCAACCAAAGTGGATGTAATTTATTATTTTGGGTTTTCATTTTATAATTCACGTCCGTACCAAAACTTTTTAATATTGAACCATGTTGCAGGATAGCTCCTACACAACGGTACCCTCCAGTATTCGGTATTTTGGATTTTTTGGACACGTATTAACTACCGAGTAAGCTGTAATTTATTATTTTGGATTCTCATTATACAATACATGTTCGTACCAGAAATTATTAATATTGACCCAAGTTTCAGGTTAGCACCAATATGACGGTACCACACAATATTCGTTATTTAGGCTATGTAAATCGAATAGACTGTAATTTGGTATTTTTGGTTCTTATTGTATGGCACATCTCCATACAAAACATTAATAATGTTTACCCAAGTTTCTTACGCCATTTTCCGTATATTCAAGGTCCTATCATAACAAAAGTTTTCTCCTATGAGCCCCCATTAATTATAAATATTTTGAATGTCATCATGGTGGAGGATATAAAAAAACTTTCCAAAATAATTCAAACGTCAGTCATTTTGTTAATTTTTGTGCGAAGTCAATAATCCTAGTTCATACGAGGGACACGCATGTACTCTTTCTAATGTCGTTGGAATTTTCGGGGTGTTTCTTTTCGGTGTTTCTTTTCGGTGTCGCATGTGATTTTCTCACACATCAACGTCTGAAAATAATTCGATATAACTTCGAAAAATTGAAGTATCAGAAAGAGTTTATCGATAGGCCTTAGAATTTGATCTAGGGTTTTTATGCCCAAACTGTGGTTTGGCTTCGGTAAAAACACCAAATTCTCCCACGATAGCCCACAATAGCTTTTACTTCTATACGTCAGCTACATGTTTAGATTAAAAGTATAGGGCAAGTGTGTTCTGTTATGGTAGGAGTATATCTTTTGTGGAGGTTGTAACAACTAAGATTAGCATAATAATACTATTTATTATGGGGATAATTCTTATGTCAAACACACCCATACGTACACACATGTGCATACATTATAGCAGGACTTTGCATAATTTCCAAGTGTGTGTGTGTTAAAGTTTTATGCAACTTTACTTTTCGTGTGTGTGTATTTGTCGCCTACTTCTATCATCGCAACAACAAGCTAAATGTCAGAGTAATTCAGTAAACAGGCCAACCTTCTTTGTGTTTGCTTTCACGCAGACGTGTGTCCGTCGTTTGGTTTCTTCGCCTCTAATATTGTGTATCACCATTGTCAGTTATATGCGTCCTTAAATAGTAACGTTGTTTGCTTTTCTAACATTTTAAGTGTGTGTGTGTGTGGGCGAGTATCCTTAAGGACAACACTGCCATCGCTGTTCCATTTTATTTTAATCAGGCCAACGGCACTACCATCACCAACATCAGCGTCTTCGCACAATACACACACATGTATATATATGTGTGTGTTCGTGTGAGTTATCTTTGTTTAGCATTAAAAGCAAATAAATTGCAGGATTTTTGCTTAGATGTTGCAGCAAACAAGTTAAACACTGATAATCATTAATGCAACTAGTAGTGAATGTGGATATTTCCCTCTCCGCCAGCTCCTAATTACTCGTCTCTGCCTCCTCAATTGTTAACTCTCTAACAAGGAAAATTAAGAAATTCCTTGATTTAATTTGAAAGTTTTCTAACGAGAAAATGAAGAATGTATTATTATCGGGTGAACAACTTTTTTTCTTTTTGCAAATTAAAATTCACCATCAAAGGAATACCTCTAAGTTTTTGTTTTTTGTGTGTGTGTTTTTTTTTATAATCGAGAAGAAAACAAATTCGACAACAGCAAACATGAATTTCAATTTGTAATGATGTCAAAAATTTTCATTGAAATTTTTAAAATTAGTTATAAGATTTCATTATGATTTAGTGATTAAAATTATTAAATCGGAGTTTGGAAACAAAGTTTTCGAATGCAAAACTTGTTTGTTCACATTTTTTTACATTTAATTTGTTAAAACTTTTATTAAAGAAACATACTATTTTACAAATACATATGTATGTATATAAAATATGTCATCTGAATATTTATTATTTAATACAATTTAAAACGATTCAAAGAATATTGCGTAATCATGGTCTTCATGGTGGAATAGCACTGAAAAAGTCATTCATAAACCCCAAAAAACCGGAATATTCGGAAAACCGGGATCGGACTTCGTCCAGAAACAGGACAAAAGAGATTTTGCATTTGTTTAGATCGGATAGACCAAGTAAGGTATTGCGCAGGGATACCTCAGCAAACGGTTTTTCTGGTCGCTCCAAAGCAATTATGGTCCAAACATCGGGAAATTTTACACGGAGAAGGGGATCGGGCAAAAGAATATTCATGCCTGTTTTCATAAAGATCGGTCAGTATTTAGCGGGTTAAATGGACCCTGACTTTTGTGTGAAAAATTACAAAATTTGTATTCTATGGCGTATATATTTACTCCTGAAGGACATAGGCGCGAGAATAAAGTGGACTGAAAACTTAATTTTTTTTGTGTGTGTGTGTGTTTTTTTTTTTGAGTCGATGTTAGGTCACGATTATAAGCCAAACATAACAAACACAACCCACGGTGAAGGGAATATGGACAAATAATTAGAAGGACTGTACTGTCAATTAATAATATTCGAAAAATATGTCCGTGTAAGGAAGAGGTGCTGTTGACCTCTAATCGGGCAATAGGGTGCAACTATTACGAAATGTTGCCCAGGCTCGGAATAAAAATCCGCATGAAGTTAGAGTTCCGTGTAAGGAAGAGGTGCTGTTGACCTCTAATCGGACAAGAGGGTGCAACTATTACGAAATGTTGCCCAGGCTCGGAATAAAAATCCGCATGAAGTTAAAGTTCCGTGGTAGTTGTGTAGGGTATCGTATGGTCGGCCCCGCCCGACTATACCGCCCCGCTCACTGGTTTTATATTATAATTTTTTTTTCAGGGGCTATAAGAAGAGTGAATTTTTTTAAATAATAATATTTAATATACTGGTCCGCTCACTGGTTTTAAATTATTTGTTTTTAGGGGCTATAAGACGAGTGGATTTTTTTTAATATTTTTTTTTCAGGGACTATAAGAGGCGTAGACTTTTTAAATTATTTTTTTCAGGGTCTATAACAGGCGTAAGTTTTTAATATTTATTTCAGGGTCTATAACGGGCGTAGGTTTTTAATATTTTTTTCACGGCCTATCAAGAGATGATTTTTAAATAATTTTTTCATATTTTAAAAAAATTTTTTCATATTCTAAATACGCCTCTATGTATTTATTTGACCCATGCATGAATCACATCCATCCATGATAACGGGAAAAAACGCGATCCAACTTGTGTTCGGTGTAACCTTTGTTTTCGAACAAACCATTCATTTACCGGTATTCTCACTTGTTGTACCGGCAACAATCATCATTTGTGATCCTCACCTTCTGGTATTGTTTCAATTTGCCCATCATTGAATTTGAGCTGATGAGAATAGTTGCAATTGCTTCAATTGTCCGCTTCGCTTTGACGGGTAGATGATATTTGCACAAACTGGTCATGCCCTAATACCATGGTCCGATATATGCTGGAAACAATTAAAGCTTCCTCTCCGGCCTTCTTTTGGCAGTAGATTGAAGAAATTTGAAGCGTCAAAAGAAGTACCTTTTCATCTACATGTAGTGATCGGGAAAAAACACATCAATAAAAAATTAAATGTCTATTTTCCCCTTAAATTGAACGAAAAGGAGTAGTTACCATAAAAGGACCGTAAAGGGAACTCAACATTAGGATTATGGAAGTAATAAAAATTGTCAGCGTTCCTTTTTATAATAAAAAAGCTTTATTCACTAGTTCGAAATATCGATCGGAACAAAATACACAAATAAAAAACGTCCTTTAAATTAAAAGGAAATGAATAGTTACCACAACAGAACCCAAAGAAAATCCAACATTGAGATTATGAAAATCATATAATTTTTTTTGCATTCACTGTTATAATAAAAAAGCATTGTTTACTAACTCAGTTTGTTTTCAGTTTGAAAAAAAAATCTCAGATTAATAAAATATTTAAACTAATTCGATAATACTAAGTGTCACACAATTTTTTCGAAAACATTTTTTTGTTTGCAGATTTCTTATAAATAGGGATCTACAGAACGTTTGACCTTACTTCGATTTTCATAGTCATGTTGATTTTCTATACACCATGCCTACTCATATTTTCCCCCACTTCTAGTCACAATTTTAATTGGTCGATGGTAAAACTGAACCTTATAAATTTCATTAACTGTTATAGCTAATTTTCTACCCCGACGTCTAAAGGTGTGTTGTTTCTTGTTGGTGTTCTACTTCTTCTTCAATTTTATAGCAAAAAATCTTGTCCTTAGGCATAAATTGCCTGGTTGATAAGGGAAAAACCCTTTAAATCACATTTTTTCCACCTCGTCTGTTATTCACATGCTCCAAATAAACTCCAGCCAGTCTATGATGATAGTGGTGGTAGAGGTGGCAGGCGTTTTAGTATTCTTCGCCGTTTTTTGTTCTTGTTTCTGTTTTAAGATATATAGACCACTAAACATGTTTGCGGCAAATGCTTTTTGTGCAATATGGCATGGCATGGTTGTTAAATGTGGCGAAGTATAATACAAGTAGTGTGTATGTGTGTTGTATGTGATCGTGGCGCACCGAATGATGTGTCTGTCTGGCTGGGTCGTATATTCTGTGTATGCTTGTTGTATGTCGTTACAAGCTTGTATGCCTATTTTTATCGTCATCAGTGTTGTATTTGCAACGAGGCGACAACTTCTTTTTTTGCTGTAACAAAAAAATTGGGTTGATAAAAGACAAAACATCCCGACCAGAAAAGGCACAAACTGACTGACGCACACATACATACACACAGATATATAAAACCAGGAACCATTGACAGGAAAGTACTTAAATAATCGTGTGCCACCACCTATAAACAACGTCAGTACGCGGCGGCCCCATTATTAGACGACATCGAATATGGCAAGGCACGAAAGGATTGCCATAGCCTAACTGTCTACACGAACGAACGAGCGAGCAAACGACTAAAATGAAAGAACGAACAAACGAGCGAGCGAGTGAGCGAATGGAATGAAATGAACCAACAAAGGCTGGATAAATGAGTGAAGCACTAAAAACCACATTTGACATAAAACACTGCAGTGGTATTTTTTCATGTTTTGGTATTCCCGGTTACGCGGATACCGACTGGTACTACCAGTGCCATGAAAAAAATAATACCAGCAACGAAAAAAAAGAACAAACAACAAAATAAATAATAAAATAAAACAGAATAGCAAATTTACAGTCGAGATAAACTGACATCAATTTTTGGTACGAAAATTAATCGATTTTCATGTTTGAATATAAATTGCATTTATAATTTATAGGTAAACGGTTTCGTTTTTTTCGAGCAAATTGAAAAAAAAATGTTTTGTTAGTTTAAATCCGTGGTGATGTTTTTTTTTTACAACATTATGTTGTATGAACCATGAAGGATATATTATGATTATCGTTACGAGTTTATAAAAATGTATCTACTCTTCTTTTAACAATAAAAAGCTTTGAGATGATGTGTGTGGTTGTGGTTCTTTTGTAATTTGTTATAGTTTTTTGTAAAATTTTAAATGTATTTTATAATAGAATAAATAAAGTTTTTTAACTTAATACTTTAATTTACTTCTCTTATTAACTTCGTGAATAGGAAGATATTGACTACTCTAGTACGATGGCCAGATTTATAAAATATTTTTCCTATATATTAATTCTAATTGCAACACTTTGGGTACTTTAGCCCTGGTAGCCTAATTTTTATAACACACTTATATTGATTATAATGCTATACAGTAAAATCCCAATAATTCGTCGACCTGCTAATTCGAAAACCTGCAAATTCGTATAAAACGGTTGGTTCCTTGACATTACGAATTATCGGGATTTTACTCCAATCATTTTTATACCTTCACCCCAAATTGTCAATGTTTTGAAGAGGTTCTCATTTCAAACAGTAAGAGCCAGGGTGCGGAGAATACACTCTTTCTCACGATGCTCACAGCGAGAATTCGAATGTTTTTCAATTTATCGCGAATGATAAAGATACAATGAATGAAGAAGCATTTGCAATCTCTCGCGAATGTTCGCATTGTGCGAAACATTCACGAACAATAAAATTTCGCTGCAAGCATCGTCGATTCGTTCGTTCGCGAGCATTTGTTGCTGAAGAACATTCTTTTGAAAAATTCAAAAACCAAATTTTCGCGAAAGCTCGCGAGCACCACAAACAAAAACATCATAAAAAAAGTAAACACACACACACAACAAATGAATGTGTGAGTAGCAGAAAGTGTGTGGAATAACAAAACACATGTCCAACAACTATTGAGTTCACGAACGTTTGTTTTTATAGTTGTTGCTGTTTTGAGCACTCGCGAGAATTCGAGAATTTTTGTTTTCATTCGTGAGATAATGTCAGAAAGAATTTCAACCACCAAACGAAATGAACGATCGTTGTTGTGTGCTCTCACTCGTTTGTTGTGTGTGCGAACATTCTTTGGTGAATGCTCGTTTGGTAAAGAATTTATCGCCATGAATTCATTCGTAAAATGAGCACAAAACGAAAAGAATTTGGTCAAAAATCCATTTCAGACAATATGGAATAGATTTACAAATGTCCGTCTGTCTGGCATGCTGGTGCGCACAATAACTCCCGAAGTGAATAACCAATTTCAACCAAACTTTGGACATAGTAATATTTTGCCCAAAGTTAGTTCAAGTTCGAAGATATGGAATATCGGTACACTCCTTCTGGTACCTCCCCGTCAAATAGTGCAAATAATTCATTTTATATTATCATGCGAGTACGGGCTAGCCGATTTGAACCCAACAACGTATTACTTTTAATAAGCCTTAATCAAGCCCGAAGAGGGAAGATATTGGTCCTCTCCTTCTGGTACCTCCCCCACAAACGGTCAAATATTAATACTAATAAATCCAATAATAGTCGAATTTGCATAATCTCGTATATTTACCAATTCTAGTTATATATATCCAATATCAGGCGAATAGAATGTCAGATTTAAAGCAAACTTTGCACAAGTATCTTTACCAAGCCTAGATCAAGTCCAAAGTTTGACCCATTTTGGCCCACTCAAAACAAATTGTTGATATCTGGGTCTGGGTTTTAGTATATCTCCCATATTCGTCCTCTGACATCATTACAACTGGTCTCAGATCGCTGCTTCATACAATGGCACCTTCTCCGGAACAAGGTCCTCAAGTCGCTTGGCTGCAGTACTTGGCGCGCAGATACGGAAACCTTTTTGACCTCTTGCAAAGCGATAGGTTGGTCTGTGGCAAGCTATGGGGTTCCAGTGTGGTCTGCGAACTCTAGTGATACGGAATGAAGAAGTATTCAGACTTGTCAGAACGCCGCCTTGAGGACTGCGACAGGGTGCCTCCTCATGACACCAGTGAACCATCTTCATGAGGAGACGAAGATCCTACCCTTACGCCAGCATAGCAATATGCTTTCGTTGCAGTACCTGCTCGGGTGCTTCAGGGACAGTCATCCCAATACCATATGGTGGATCTTGATCTAGAGAGAGAGAGAGGTCCACCGTTACAAAAAGGAGTCTCTAGATCAAGTTGCCTATTGAGCATGTCTTCTGAATAGCATTCATACTGATGCAGTAGCCGCATCGCTGAACGGGTACAGTTTGAATGTAGTCCTCGGAGCTCATCCCTCACCCATAGCAGCTGAAGAACGTCAGCTACCCAAACATACCAGACTAGTTTTGGCCCAATTACGTTCAGGATGGTGCAGTCGTCTCAATTCGTATTGGGCACTGATTGATGACCAGGTACAGGATGTCTGCCCAGCGTGCGGTACGGGCCCTCATACCACACTGCACTTATTCAATTGTCCAGCAAAATCTACTCATCTTACTCCAGAATATCTGTGGTTACAGCCAGTGGAGGTAGCTGCATTTCTAAATTTGGAGACAGAGTCAGATGGAAATTAAACTTAAAAAAATATAATTTATATAAACTGCTACAACAACAAATATGTGTGTCTGGCCTGAAACGAACGTATCGATTTGTTCTAGCTTCGGCCTGTATTTTGATTACATATATGGCTATGAAATTTTCTACAACCTTGTATCCCGGTATCATGGATTCGCTTTATCTAAGACTATATAAAATTTAATGATTAGATGATTCCATAAAAACCCTCTCGCCACGCATAACAACATTTCAGACACTGTAAACACGTTTTGAGTTTGTATCATAAAAAAAATTAAAAAATAAATAATAAACAAATATTTTGTTTAAACAAAATATTCTTACAAATGCAGTGAAATGGAAAAAAACCTTATTGCAGTCTATAATAGACAAAACTTATTTAATTCCCACTACTAATGGTCAAAAATAGCTTGATCGATTGACATAGTCGAGATCGTCAAGGCTTACTAAAAGTGTGCCTAGAACTAATATTTCGTGACGTTAAATTTTTTGGGGCCACACAAACGTTTAATGTAATATCAGTAATATACTATCTTCGAATAAAAAATATATAAATTTGTAAATAATTTTACGAAGGCTGTTATAAATTGTAACCTATTAAAAAAATTAATTTCTAACACTTATATGGGCAATATTGCCAATTTTTTAATATTCCATTTTCAAGAAATCGGGTTTTTTGTTTTCGTGGTACATCAATGATTTTTGGTACACATATAAAGCAAAATGTTCTGACTCCGAAACAGTTCGCGATCAAATTTTTGGCTGATGCGGGCAAAAGTTATCGAGGTTTAAATTTTGGGAATATGAAAAAAATTTTAAAATACGCGGTTAATTATATTGACCAAAAACGTTGATATATATCTTTCTTCGTAAAATAAGAATATGAATATATTGTAATAATCGCGAAAAAGTTGCACATCTTCGCGAAATATGAGAAAAGTAATAAAAATATAGGAGATTACGTCAATATTTTCATTATATTAATGACATGTATCAACCTAAAAATTAATTTGAAAATATCTACATAATCTAAACACCATGATGAATCAAATGATATCAAAATCACACAAGTCTGTTTAGTGGTTTGTAAATTACAACGAGAAAAAACAAGATATTGAGGAAAATTATTTGTTTTTGGTTCGAAGAAATAATGTCATCATACCTATTTTTTAAATTTTTTTATATAAGAAATTTCAGAGAAAAATGTTGGGGTTATTCTTCTATTTTACCCGAATTTCGCCGAAAAACTGCCATATATAAAAATAATCGCTTCATGTGAATAAGTATACAACTTGCGGATTGTGCCAAGACCCTTTATGCGTGCATGCGGTTTCAAGGTTTGCTAAATTTCATTTGACGGCTATGATGTTCTACATGTTGCATTGAAGTACCCAAAAACTCGTAAAACGCCATTAAGAACCATGGATGTGCCAGCTCCCACTATTTTTGAGGTCATTTATTGAAGCGAAAATAATTTACAGAAACTACAATTAAATCCGCGATATTTTCAAAACCATTGTTTTTGTATTTCCAAATTTCGTGTTTTTGGAAGGCCAGTTCCCGCCGTTCTAGTAGATGGATTTTCACGAAGAAGATTTTATATCATCTTCTTCGTGAAGCTGTGCATACTTCTTACTCTGAAGCTGTGCATACTACATACACAAAATACAAATCAAATTACGCAGATTCGCGACTACAATAATCTTATAATCGATTTTTAGAAATTCCTGTTTGTGTATAAAAACTAGAAGTAAAATTAAAAAAAAAATACTCAAAATCGAGCTACAAAATGTCAGCATCATTTAAAGGTAGATGCAGTTAAAATTTTGAAAAATGATACGTAAGAGACGTAGTCCCCATTTTGTTGGTTTCTAGTTTTACTTTGACACGAAGACCGTGAAATGAGTAGCTTAGTCACAAATCGATAGAGAACATAAAAAAATTGGTTCGCCTCAATCTGTTTTTACACATTTTTTACATTAAAGTAGACACAGTTTCCACGCAAATAAAGTTTGGAGGCCAATATCATGAAAAGTTTTCAACGATAGATCAATTAACCCAAAACTATTCACCTTTTTTAATATACTATAATATATTAATATATTACGAAGGCTGTTATAAATTCTAATAACAAATTTAAATTCTAATTAACAAATTTAATTTCTAACACATATATATGTGCAACTCTTTTTTTTTTTTTTTTTGGCTCACATATATACATACTCACATTTTGTATGACCTAAATAGCCAAACTATGTTTATATTATCCTAATTAAAAATATGTATATAAAAACAAATAAAATTGCATACCTAAACGAAACGAAAAACATTTTATATTATTTCGCTGGCTAGTCTTCACACTACTGCCGTCGGTGGGTCGTCTCTAACCAGGTGGTATGTGTCGGCCGTTGCAGATTCATTAACTTGTTTATTTCTTCCTAATTAAATGTTCATTGCTATATGACTTAAACATTGCTTTGGCACAGCTACAACTACAACAAGCAAGGATTCGTTTCTTTATATTTGTGTTTCGTGAGCAAAACGCTTGACTTGCATTTGAGTTGCTCTAGAAAGGGGTGTTTGCTCGTTACGCTTTGACGTCTGCTGTTGATGTTTGTGGACTCGACTCTTATTCTGTTTGTGTGCATGTGTGTGCGTTTTTTTCACTGTGATTTTTGTTCTTTAGAAATTAAAGTTTATTTCTTTTCATTTCACTTCAATTTGTGTTGAGTGTGAGTTTGTTTTTCAAGCTTTTCCTGTTTTATTTATATAGTTTTATTTTTTTGCTTTAGATACAATTTTAATTCAGTTTTCACACGCAATGCAGTTATAAACATGATTGTGCACACTCACACACACGAGTCTCCAATATAAATAGTTTTATTAGAGGTATATATATGGGGATAGGTTTATTAATGTTTGGAAAACAACTGTTTAATTGGTATTGGCAAATTAAGGAGAATTAAATACATGTTTCAAGGAGAAACATAGGTCATGGTATATTGACTTCTTGTTTTTCAATTAGGTGTTTGGCTTTGTTGTGAGTCTAGAAAAGAAGCACACAGAAAAGTTCCATGTAAAAAGTAAATAACGGCGAAGCACAGGTCCTAAACATTGACTGAATTCAAATTCAAACAAATTCCAATTGTAGTATTTATTTTAAATGATGTAATATATATTTAATTACGTTTGAATCCTTTTTGAACGAATAATAAATGATGTCTACGAAATATAGTTCAAAGTATTTACTTTCATAATATATCAATTGCATTTTTATATATTATTTGTTTAAGAATCGAATAAAATTTATTCATGTCTGTGAAATATTTTCATGTAAAACTTTCTATTTTTAATCATTCAGAATTACCAACCACACCTTGTCTGGCCAAACCTCTCCTCTCGATGGTTTTATTTTCTTTTTTGTTGTAGCTATTTCATTTTCATACATCGTTAATATGGTTGCTGTTACACAAAATTAAGTTATTTCTGCAAAGCTATCAAATTAGATTTACGATTTACAACGTGTAATTAAATTTGCAACTATTGAAGGGTATATTTCAAGCGTTCGTCGACCACACACACACACACACATCTGCCACTCACTGTTAAAGTTCGGTTTGGTTCGTTTTTATTTTTTGTCTACAGGATCTCTTCGTCACTCAATTGTCTATAGGTTTTTAAATGTTGTAAAACATGCGAATATCCCATAAGGAAATGAAATGAATGGAAATTTATCAAAAAATTTACAATTTAATTTAATGATGTAGTGTAAACTTTTTTGATGGATGATAGCAATAAAAAATATGTATTTTATTTTGTGAGATTATGTTGTCAAAATGATAAAGAAATTTGAAAATTAAGAAAATTGTAGTAATAATAAAACAAATATTACAAAAAATATTCCGGAATTTACAATGTTCTTCCAAGGAATTTTGTGTGTTTGCAGATTTTTATATTTCATTAGCATATGTCCGCAACTTTGTTAGCGAATGTAGGAAATATTTAAACATGTATTAACATATTATTTTATTTTCACCGCAAACTGCATATGTCTGAAAAACATTCCACACATTTATATCGACCATAAATTAAATTTGAGTATCATTTAGTAACAAATTTCATGATTCGAGCTCTAAAGGTTCACTCAAATCCATATTTTCAATTTAGCATACATTACTTTTATAAGTACTCTCTTCAACCATCCAACAAAACTTCATGTATACCCCGATCCTACAACCCCACAATGATTCCAAATTCAAATTTCAGGATTCCAACTTTATTGGTTCACTCACAATTAAAATTGTACCAAATTTAGTACATAGTAGTACGAATTTTCAAAACTTCCTACAAACCCTACTCCTACACCCCGATATTGATTTTAAATCCAAGTTTCAGGATTCCAACTCCATAGGTTCACCCACAATTCAAATTGTACATAATCTTGTACACAAAACTTCATATATACCCCATCCTACACCCCCACAGTGATCCTAAATCCATGTTTCAGGATTCTAACTCTTTCGGTTCACACACAATTCAAATTGTACCAAATTTAGTACACATTATTACTTATTTCCAAAAACTCCTTCCTATCCCCAACCTACACTCCCACAGTCATCCTAAATCTATGTTTCAGGAGTACTAGTACCATTTAGTACCCATAAGTATTAATTTGTTAAACTGAATCCTGACCCTAATCCTACATCCCTCCAATGATCCTAACTCCAAATTTCATTGTTCCAGCTCTATCGGTTCAGCCAAATCCAAATTTTACCAATTATAGTACGATTTAGAACTTTTCGTACATATAAGTAAAATTTTTCCAAAACTACGTACATATCCTAATCCTACATTCCGACGGTAATGTTACTTTCAATTTTCAGGATTGCAGCTCGATTTGTACCTTCAAATCAAATTTGTACCAAATATAGTATCATATAGTACTTTTCGTACACAAGACCCTACTTCTCAACCTTAATTTGCATTCCAAATTTAAAGTTTTTAGCTCAATCCATTCACATGCTACGAAATTGTACCAAATTTAGTACATTTCAGTACTTTTCGGATACTCATAGTTCGAATTTCCACAAAGTCCTTTGGTAAATCTATTCTACACTCCATCAGTGACCCTCAATGCATATTTCTGAGTTCTACCTTTACTGGTTCGCCAAATACAAATGGTATCACATTAAGTACTTTTTAGTACTTTTCGTACCGTTCTAGTACGAATTTCAAAAAAACCCAGTCTGATCTGACACCTTTGGGTCAAGAGTGACCCTCACCTAAAACTTCAAGACTCTAGCTTTAGCCGTTTCGTCTAGCTCTTTTATCAGTCAGTTAGTCAGTGAGTCAGTCAATCACTTTACTCTTTTATTAGTATAGATAGTTGTCGTACGTCACTGTAATGAACACAACACACGGTCGTACGTCTAACCCTAATATTAATTTCAACTAACTATAAGTATCCCAAAAGTACTAAAATGTACTAAACTTTTATACAATTTAGAGAAGAAGGGTCGATATTATGAGATGGTCTGGGAAGTGTGTAGTCATGTATACGAAAAGTATTAAACGGTACTAAATTTGGTAAAATTTGAATTTGGAGGAAAGGATGTAGCTGGAATACTGAAATTTGAAATTATTGGGATATGTAGGAAGTTTTTGATTTTTGTGCTTATGAGTACAAAAAATTATAAATGGTACTATATTTGGTATAATTTGGATTTGTGTGACCCGATAGAGCTGGAACAATAAAATTGGGATATAAGATTACTACCGCACTGTAGAATTGAGGTTTGTTGGTAGTTTGGGAAATTAGTATTTATGTCTACAGAAATTTGGTACAATTTACAATTTTGGATGAACCAATGGTTTTGGAATCCTGAAATTTGGAGATAGGATCACTTTTGGGGTGCAGAATCAGGGTACATAGGAAGTTTTAGAAATGTCTACTAATGTATACCAAATGGCACTAAATTTGGTATAATTTGGATTTAGGCGAAATTTGAAAATTACTACTGCATTGTAGAATTGAGGTATGTTGGTAGTTTGTGAAATTCGTAGTTATGTGTACTAAATTTGGTACCATTTCAAGTTTGGGTGAACCAATACAGCTTGAATCCTGAAATGGGGTGTTATAACTCCTGTTGAGGTGTAGGATTGGGACATGTAGGTAGTTTTCCAAATTTATACTTATGTGTACGAAAATTACTAAATTTGATACTGAAATTTGGAATTAAAATTACTGTTGAATTTTACGATTAGGTAGGGTATGGGTGTAGTTTTGAAAATTTGTACTAAATGGTATTAAATTTGATACAATTTGGATTTAGGTGAATTTGGGTGGAAGGTGGAATTTGAAATTAAGATTTGGTATATGGGAAGTTTTGGAAATTCGTACTTATGATTTTCAAGGTAGGTAGTTATGGAAATATATATTAATGTGAACTAACTGGTACTAAATGTGGGGTTTTGGGTGAATCTATATTTGGAATTTCGAAAACTTTTTGAAAATACGTATTACAAGAGTACAAAGGGTAATAAATGATTTTGTATAGAGCTAGATTTATGTTACGGTCAGAATTTGTGTATAGTTTGGAGATATAGAGGTACTTTTTGATACACAAAGGTACTAAATGGGCTAACGAAGAAGCGGGCATATGTTAGTCAATAATAAATTTGTGTTTTTTCAAGTTTTTTTTACCGCACGAAATTCCAGACCTACTTTTTGATTTATGCATATGTTAGTCAATAATAAATTTGTGTTTTTCCAAGTTTTTTTTTTTACCGCACGAAATTCCAGACCTACTTTATGTAATATCTACCCTCTTATCTGAACTAACTGACCCGATATATATATGCGTGTCTGTCCCTATGTCCATTATAATTTGTAAGCAAATTACAGGCCGCCTTTATGGGCTAATCCTCATGAAATTTTGTATGTAGTCTGGTTCTGATAACAGACTATTTTAAGGAAGAAATATACACACAACTTTATTTTTTTGCTTCGCGCTGATGGCTATCAAAATTTGCACGCAGTTCCGGTTATTGACATCCAGAGTGTTATGTGGAGATGGATGATATTTGTTTTTCTAGAAGCTCTAAAGCTCCCCTTGTAATTGTGACCACCAGAGCAACTAGAAAAACAAACAAAAACATTTAAGTCTATTTCAAACATATCCATATCGATTCAGCTAGACAAGAAATGGCTCAAGGTGTTTGGTGATAATCCGTCTTTATTCAAATGGATCAAATGATTTGGGTAAAAATGAAAAGTGTGTATTGTGCGGGAAATATGTCCTGGAAAAGTTGCCAGGTTGACTTACTCTAATATCAAACCTCTTGAAGCAAGGGAACGCATAAGATGGATTACCACGGAGAAAATTTTTTAAGGAGGGGAATAAGTAATAATCGGAACGAGCAAGGTCTGTGGAGTACGGAGGATGAGATGGAACGTCCCAATCGAACTGTAATAATTGTTGTCTCACGACCATTGGTAAATTTTTCAAATTCATAAGCGAAATAAAAACGCACACAGATGAATATTTTGCAAGTAACCCTCAACAATATGGGAAAGAGGGCATAATGAGGAAAGAAACTTATGGAAAAACCTAATATTAACATTTTTGAGCAGCTATGAGCGATAGACGAGCAAGGGCCCAGAACAAGCTTTATAATTTATTCTAATTATTCGTATACTCTTAAGGGCCCCACATACTATACTTCATGCCGTCATGCCGGTGGACCCCATTGTATATGTGCGTTTGTATATGTACTTGTGTGTGGCAAACTCGTCAATCTTTGATGCCAACACTGTACATTGAACACTTTGTGTGTGTGTGTGTTTTTTTTTTTTTTTTTTGTAAAAAACATATTGTTTAATATTTGTTTGTCATTTTCTGAAAAAATATTGTTTGCCTATTTTCAAAATATTCTAAACAAGGAAAGTTCGAAGAGAAAAAAATATAAGAATGAAAATATTGTAAATTTACACGCAATATAACCAAGTGAGGCAATGTAAACATTTTCAACAATATTTTGCAAATAGTTTGCTTGAGAGTCAAATATCATAAAACGGGTCACATAAAATTGTATCGTAAGTACATTACCAAATAATGTTTATTTCAACAATATATTTTTCTATGGTATAACATTATCTGGAACATCTAAGTGCACTATGCACATGTAGCAGTTATATGAACATCTAACACTAGCATCTTGAAGCCTTCGATTTTTTATTTCAACGCCGGGAAATATAGACGAGCTGAATCGGTCTATATTATATTTGAAATTTACGTTCCGTATTTACTCCGAGAATATCGGAAATATACTTAAATAAGTATGAAGGTTCTTATTTAATATTCACATTATACCACTAGAAACCCAACTAAACAATTGTTTGAACATTTTATATACGCCAGCTTTTCCATGTCATGCATTTTCTGGACCTAAACTATTTGTGGAGAAATGTAGCGTATATTACTATACCTGAACGCCTATAGTCTGTTTTATGTTAAGAAATTTCAAAAATAGTTTGGTTTCCTTTTTCCTTTCTATACATTACTCCAAGCTTATTGTATATCTATAGAGTTTTTAGTACAATACTATTGAGCAGGGTATCACGGGGTGTCTGTTGCATTTTCATTTTTCGTATATTTAAAATTTTGTTGCCTTGGCACATTAATACTTCATTTTCTAATTGCTCTGGCGATTCTTTGACAATCCTATTACTGTCATTGATATTTATTTGTTCAAAACGGTTTTGTTAGAAAAATAAAAATAAATTGCATTTATTTTGACAACATAAGCTGCAACTGAAAATTGTAAAAAGGAAATTAGAAAATTTTTGAAGAAAAAGAGAGAGAAACTCCCTACTGACCCTTAGCAGCTAAGAGGGTGATGTACAGTTATAATTATGAAAAATGTTCCAAATACAAATGTGCACACAAACATATGTATGTGAAAGTGCTAGGTTTTTTCTTATATATAACAACTCTAACACACAAACGACAGAGATGGAGAGCGAGTTATATATTTAACGTACTATATACACGTATATACATAAGCTCCACATATAGGTAAGTGGTAATGTCAGCAAGTCTCACTTACCTGAAGGCTTGATGATTGTTGCAAAAGTAAATCTTATGATGCTGTAAAACTCACACACACACTCACACATCTACTTAATTCCACAACATATCAAATGCCATTGTAAACTTAAGCTTTGTGTGGGGGTGTGTGTGTGTTTGTGCAATGCAATTCAAAGTGGCGAAAAATGCTCAAATTGTTACAATTTCCTTTGCTTCTAATTCCGGGCCATGTCCTAAGCGTTTTGCACGGACTCGCTTGGTATATGTATCACTCACATCACTCCTAAGAACTAGCAAGGATATTCCTTCGTTTTGTGTGTGTTTGTTGGCAACTACAATTTCACTGCTGTCATGTTATGTGCCGAGTAAGTGAGAGAGTTTGTGTGTGTGGTTGTGTATGGGCGATGGTTTTTGTATTTGTGTTGCTTTCCTAGTGAGATGTCAGAAAACTCATTACATGTTTTAGCACAGTTTTTCTGCTGCTGATGCTGCTTCTTCGGTTCCTTCCTCTTTTGTGCAAAAGTAAGAAATGTTACGGTATACATTTCAACCGAACAACGCACCAACCATCCATCCGACATCTTTTGCTTATATGTATATATGACGACATATTCGTCCTCGCCGTCCATATCCTTCTCAGCATCATCGTCATTATCATCATCATCACCATTTATGTTTTAGTCATTTTATATGCCAGTATATTTTTGTGCTTCTGTGTTTTATTTTATTTTTTTGTATTATTTTCTAGGCATGCTTTTAGTATTGCATATAACTATTATTTGCTTTTATAGGCTAAGGCCACTGAGCAAGAGGGTATTTACCTTCTCTCTTTTGTTTGTTTGCCAGAGCAAACATGTAATGGTAGTGGTGTGGTGGTAGCGGTGGGTGCACTTACATGTTACACGTAAAAGATTTATGTTTAGTTTACATCAAAAATAATTTATATTTTTATATTGATATACGTGGGGTTGTGTTGAAGGTCATGGAATATAAAAAAAAAACTATCGCGAAACATTGACAATATCATTTATTTGAAGGGAATTTCGTTTAAAAATACAATTCATTCGAAGAAATGTATGATCGAATATTGAAAAATCGTGAGGTTGTAGATATTTCACATTTCATTATTTTCAGTAGGTTTTACACTTTACTGGCTTATGACAACTTTAGCAGAATTTTAGATGAATCCGCAGGCATAATTTCATCAATGGAAGTTTTTTTTTCGGAATAACCGTGTTTCGACTAATGGAAGTTTTACTGTATATTTTTATAGAAAAGGAATTTGCCAAAATATGCCTACAAGTTGCAGGATCAATTAATAATGAATATATAACAAACTTTCTTTGTACCCCACTAAACAAATTTCATCTTAAAAGAGTTCTATGAGAAGGACATTTACATCAACACTCCAATGTGTTTGTGCAACATTTACATGGTAGTTTTAACAATTTATAGAACACATCCCTGCACAGAATGACAGAATAAAAAACACCCACACACACACATGCTAAAAATGTCACCCACATACATACACATAATTCGAATACAAAACAATTTATACAACTGGGTCTAAGTGTGTGCAGGTGTGTATATGTGTGCGTGTCTGAGGATATTCATTGGAAACATGTGGCAAATTTAATCGCAACAGACTCTTAGAACTACAACACCAACACATTTACATTTATTGACATTTTAGCAACAATGACAAGCACGTTGGTAACCATACCATCCATAGCCCCGACAATCATTGTCAGTTTTGCGCGTAGAAAGACATGATGCTCTTCTATGGCAGTACATACATATGTGTGCGATCGTGTGTGTGTGTGTCTATGCCAGGATAACTACACCTACAAGAATGCGGGTGTATTCGTGCAAAATATTGAGGTAATTAAAAGAGTGTCACTGCAGCAACGGCAGCAAGAGCATAGAATCTAGAATCTTTGAAAAGTTCACACAAATTACTCGACTGGCTTTGCTTGTCTTTCTGTGCATATTCTGGGGGCATGTTGTTGTCGTCGTCGTCATTACACGAGAGCACCACCATCAACAGCAATTCTTTGCTAAAGTTTAGAAGCAACAGAAGAACAACTGTCAGACAGTCAGTTTGTCTATGGTAACTCTTGTAATGCTGGTACTGTTGCATGACATAAAGAAGATAACGTCAAGTAGCTGCAGAAAACAACAGCAGAAACAACAACAATTGTGTAGAGCGAGAAGTGTGAAATTAACAACATAAACAAGTGCCAAAAAGGTATATTCCACAAATTGAGGCAGAGTCTGACGAAGAATAAAAAAACGTTTTGTTTTTGTTTGCTAGGAGGCATAGCCTTACTGTCAATGTACAACACGTTTTGAAGTTGCTGATGATGAGTCTGATATCCATAAGTAAGAGAATCAGATGTGAATTTCATCTATTAGAAGCTTCGTTTTAATTAGACGATAAGGCGTTGCGGTACAAAAAGTTACTTGGAAAGTTTTTGATTAGTTCTCACAAGGGGATTATAAGTATTTTTTTTTAAGTTTTAGTTTGCAACAAGAACAAAGTAGAGTTGTGTTATAAAAATGAATAAATGCGTTTTTTAACAACATTTTTTTATATTTTATACACATCAACAATAAAAATAAAATATATATATATTTCAAAGCTTTATACAAAAATTAATGTTTGTGGCCAGGTCTGTCGATTTATGTTATTTTCGGCTAAAATGCGATCAATCTCATAAAAAATAAATATTAAAAAACTGAAAAGCTCGCAATTTTCTCTTGATGTATTAGGGTTATATAAAGGGAAGTCGAAGGCTATACGAAGGTTAACCTACCGATTCCATATTTGCGTGATAAAAAGTCGTAGGATTTATTCGATATTTGCGATCTTACACTGTCATGTTGCACAAAGTCATATCTTTCTGTTTTTTTTTTATTTCTCCGAAGACTTCAGGCATACCACAGCCATTCATAATTGACCTATTGTGAAATTCGAAGTTTTTCTTCTATGATCGTTTGCTGTTCCACGTCACATGCGACGATCCTCCACCATAGTATGGTCCGTCTGTCCGTTGTAATCACTCTATCTTTTGCGCAAGATAGAAAATGGTCTATATTTGTCCACGTTTTGGGGTAGCCCCCATACAACTGTATCCCAAAATTTTCGATATTTTGCATAGCAGGGGCACATTTTTCAATCGTAATGGTTGTAATTTGGTATTTTCGATTCCCATTTAGTACGAATAATGTCTACTACAAATGATCAGTATTGGCCCCATTTTTGCGGAATAGCTCTCATGTAACGGTAATATCCGGATCTTGAGAATTTTCGACAATTTTTTCGATCGAATTGCATGTAATTTGGTCCGTTGGGTTCTAATTGGATACCAAATTCTCCAAATTTTCGCCCTATTTGGGAGTAGTCCCCATATAACCACTTCTTTCTATTAAAATAGTTAACTGATTGGTTTCGCGTGTTGAGGTTGTTCTTATATAACCGTATTCCACGATATTATGGGGGATATTCTGAAATTGAAATTGTTAGTATATAGAAGTATGGAATTATATCACGATTTAGCAATTTCGTTCGTCATTATATCTATTGTTATCGTACTACTTTCAGAGGGTATCAAGATACAAAACTAACAGGTCAGACAAATGATATATCCAGATTTTCGGAATTTCCTACCAGATGTAATCAATATTCGCCCTTCTTTAGGTATAGCCTCATATAACTCAAAATTGATCTATTTTGAGGATTTTAATCATATGTTGCACCCTATTAGTAATATCGATCCATGTTTCGGGGTTTTTAAATTTTGGAAAAAAAATCTTATTATAAGTTTCAGAAATTTTTATTGCATGTGCATTGTGGTTTACAACATACGTTAAGAAAAGTCTCATGCGCAACATCTTTTAGAATATCCCTTATATTCTGATTCCGCTAATAAGTTCCACGTGGGTTGAGAAACCTCGTAGTATTTCGGATCGTCAGATTTTAGATATTTATATAAATAAAAGTCCATAATTAGGCGTTACCTTATCGGCACTGAATTGAAAGACTCGGTAATATCTAACGGCACCGCTATATTTTAGTATTTCCTATCGAAACCTTTTCTAACGAGGCTACCGAAAACTATTAAGGCATTGTCTGCAGAAAAATCATGCTTTTAAAAAAATAATAATCAGAGGCCTACTGAAAAAAATCTATTGCCCTACATTTTCCATTGTTGTATAAATATATCATCTCAGTGTCATATTAAAAACCCCTTAACTAATTAATACAAAAAAAAAACTAATTTTATTTTCTTCTTCTTTAAATTACAGATTCTAAAAATGACAAAAACAACAAATAAATCAACAAACATCATCAACATGGAGATTCTCTAACAAATATCCCCAGACGAGTGGAAATTGATAACATACAATAAAAATCACATTTATTGTTAAAGTTGTCGCCGTCCGATTATTTATATTTTCAAATTCAGTTCAGCGCAAACCTGAGGTGTTAAGCAGAGAACCAGGTCCAAGGCTCTCCGGACAAAACAATACTCCTCCCAACAACAACAACAATAACTCTTAATAATTTACAAAATATCAATTTAACTCGGTGACATCAGCAGTTGGTTGACAATTTCAAAAAAGAAAAATCACAAAAAACCAAAAAAAACTCACTCAGTATTAAAAGCCGAAATATTAAAACACAATATAATGTTAAATTTTTTACGTCTTAAAATGGATTCGTTATCAATGGCAACTGCAACAGAAGCAGCAGCAGCGGCATCATCATGCACAACATCTACAGCAGCGGCAATCTCAAAACAACAACCTAACAATGATAAATTGCATGCAACGCACAATCGTCGCGATCGTCAGCAGCGTCATCTGGGCGGTCATTCCATGCTGACATGTACAAATTATGGCAGCAGTGCGCTGTTGCAAGTCTTCCTTATATTGACACTGTTCGTGATTGGAAATTTAAGTGCCTGGCAGGAGAATATAAGACCCAAACTATATGTGGAATTAGGTAAGTCATTGAAATGGAAAAAAAAGAAAAAAATATTAATGAATTTTGATTATAATTATTGTTCGCAAAACACCTCTAATACCCTATAAAATATTTTTTTTAAATTTCCAACTGAAGTTGTTGTAATTTGGCACTTCGGTTTCTAAGTGAAAGAAATACCTCCGGCTGAACAATTTTCTTGCAGGCCATATGTTTAAAAACCCGCCCCGTTTTACCTAAAACCGCCCATTTATTTAAAATACCCCAACAGCATTTTTAAACCTGAGCGATACTTCGAAGCAATTTTTGGGAGAATATTGTAAATATATGCCAATATGTGTATTTCTTTTTAGCGATAGTTAAATGTATCATTAATTCTGCAAAGCATATATTTTCTAAAACTGAGTATCGTTACCTGTCTATTCACTGCAATAGAGATCCAGGTTAACCGAAAATATTCTCATTCAGGTCTTCTCGTTTATTGGCCGAACTAATTGTCGTGTACCAAGGGACGAATGCACTTAAATGAACTATGGAATTAAATGAATGACCTAGTACAAATGAATGCAAAAAGTTCTGGAATGAAAAGTTAGTAAAAATGTAAACATGATAGAATATATAACGTAAGATGTTTTGTAAACTTTTTTTTAGAAAATTGAGATTTATAACAGAACCTAAAATGGACCTAAAGCATTTTCAAAATAAACGACGTAGACACTATATTTGGTGGGAGAAAAAAAGTAATTATGATAACGTGGTTGACATTATTGTATACAAATTTATGTATATCTCCCCTATTATATATCCTGCACATGTCTTCTTTTTTGTTTACTAACACAATTTAATGAAATTCTTTTACCAAAATACCAATGGCTACACTATTTGGAAATTTAGGCCAGTCGTCATTCCGCTTGACATCATCATGACTACATCAAATATTTCATATTTATGCCGTTTAACTTCAGGAAATACATTCGTAAGACCAAAAATGAATTTCAATAATTTCTTTTGAAATTAATTTAATTTATTCATGGTAATTTACTCCATCTCCTCTCACTACCTCTCTCTTTCACTCTTACAATGTCATACCTTTAGAGGAATTCCCTTTTGGTGCCGCTTAAAAGCGTACTTCCTAATAATTGTTGTTGTTGATGTAGCTTGTTGTAGCTGCCAGTAGCATGTTGTAGTTGTTGCCAAGGAAATGACCTTCTCATAAATATCCATCATGACAGGTTGCATGTGTCATTGAAACAAGTTTTTCATTCGGTATAAATATGAGTATGACAAGCACGTCTTATTCCCTACGATGTCTAGGGGCGACAACACCTTTTACTTATTATGTGTGACATACATGTGTGTGTGTGTGTTCATTATTATTTTTTTTTTTAATATTCACATCCTTCCCCTTCTGCACATTTATAGTACATAAATGAGAGTATGTGAATTGCATTCGTAATGAAATCACAATTAAAATTTTTAATTTGAAAAATAAAAAAATGAAAATAAAATCAAGCCAAATTATTGTGGCACAATGAAGTGTGACGTAACATAAATTTGTTTGAGTTAAAAAAAATAAAACACAATTTTTAATAAAAAAATATATAAGGCAGCATGTTTTATTTATTGCGAGACTTCGTTTTTTATAAAAAAAATATATATATATAAGGCAACATATTTTAATTATTGCGAGACTTCGTTTGCATCTGAAATAATTTCTAGGCCTTCACTAAATAAAAAATTGAATTTGCATTTAAGATATTTATGTCCCATAAAAGAGTATTTCAATAAGAAACTTTATAAACAAATTTAAAAAAATATAGTCACTAAAAATAAATGTATACCTATTAAAATAAGTTCATATATAGAATCCAATAGTTTTTACTTGGAATTTTTAACAATCTTAGTTATCACCAACCCTGAAAAGTAATTAACAGTTACATCCTGAGTCATAGAAACATTGGAAAAAATATCTTGGCTGGATACCAACCACCCATACAGATTGTACAACCGACTATCGAAATGTTGCATGCCACATGGATTACACGACATAATAACAACGCAAACGCCAGTGACGCATAAGTCTGTTTACAATTACCGTTCCATATAGAAACATACACATGCGTGTGCCACATGTCGTATATTACTTTCCCCTCTTTCCATAAAAGAAAAATAAACACGACGAAGAAGTAAACGTAAATGAAACGCACCATAAATGCAGACACCAACCAGCAACACAACAACAACAACATACAATGTCATAAAATATCTACAGTTGGGATTGGTGATTGCTGTTGTTGCTGCTGCAACTGTTGCGACACAGTGACTTACAATAAATTCTGTTGCTGCTACACTATGTCGCTGATTGCCATTACCATTGTGTTGTTTGTCAGCTATATGCGTCTTGTTGTTTTTGGGTGTGCACACACAACACACACACTCACTCAAAAACGATGGCAACATTGAAAGACATTTTTATGGGGTTTGCAATTTTTATTGTACAAAAATGCCATAAAAATGTCTTGTTAAAATTTAAGGAGATCTTGCAGTACGCATATGCAAGTAAACATGTTTCAAAAAGGATTTTGCACCATTCATTCGACAAGATACGCATAATTTTGTTTTGCAGTATTGTCATGACAAAAATGTCATAATTTAATAGACCATTATAATTTAGAAAAAGAAAATTTTATTAAAAAATGTGTAGGCATTTTTTTTATAAATTTATTACGAAGAATTTAATTATTCAAGATTTAGGCATTGTCCTATGAACAAATTTTTAATATTTTAACTAAAAACTTTTAAATAAAACTAACTATAGAAAACTAAAAAATAGGCCAATATCAATCTGGATCTGTTTCCGTAAAAAAATTTTTGAACTATTACAGCATTGACAGATGTACGATTTTATTATTCTGACACCAGATCCTGTAACCGGTTAAACAGACAATTTACTTCCTATGATAAGCATATCATAATTTTTGCTCATCACGACATTTTCAAATATTAATTGACAACAATTCAAAACCAATAACGAGAAAATTATCTGTTGTCCTTAGATTTCGAAAAGTAGAAACATAAATCGAAACGAATTAAATAGGTGACTAATTACAACAGAGTCTTAGAACCAAACGCAAAACGCGGAACAAATCAGATAACTATTTTAATATAAAAAACAAAATTAGTGTACCCTCCATACTATGGTGGAGGGTATAAAAAGGGGGTTATATGGGGGGTGAATATTAATAATTTTTGGTAGGGTAGATTTGGTAGATTTGTTACCATATGCGACTACAAAATACCAAATTTCAGTAAACCTCAGTAAACCTCAAAATACCGAAATTTGGGGGGTACCCTTATATGGAGGCTACCTGAAAAAATGGACTTATATTTATAATTTTTAATGGAGATATTTGGTACCCAATAAAAACCCAATGTACCAAATTTCAGCGAATTCGGTTGAAAAACGCGCCCAAGAACCCCAAAATACCGAAATTTGGGGAGTACCCTTATATGGGAGCTATCAGAATATATTGACTTATATTTATATTTTTTAGTGGAGATATTTGGTACCCAATAAGAACCCAATGTACCACATTTCAGCGAATTCGGTTGAATAACGCGCTCAAGAACCCCAAAACACCGAAATTTGGGGGGTACCCTTATATGGAAGCTATGCCTAAAAGTGGACCCATAAAGCCCATCTTCGAACTTGACACAAAATACGACTCTATATAAAATTTTGGCGATCTATCTCAATTTGTTTAGAGGCTAGAGTGATTACAACAGACAGACGGACATGGCTATATTATAAGGTCGGAAATGACTATTTCTATGAGTTACAAACGGAAAAACAAAACTAATATATCCTCCATAATATGGTGGAGGGTCACTATGGGCCACAGATCCAATTTTTTTGCCGTAATTAGACGCGTTGGTTTATGAAGTAAACATCATATATAAGGGTTTCGGGGACGCTGATAGATAAAAAGATAAATTTGTTTTGAAGACGTTTTGTAGGGCTATGGCCACTGATTACAAATGAGAAATCATCAGACGGATCAAACATGAGAACAAATTTCTTGATATTTATATACCATTTAAATACGAATTTTTTGCTGAGGATCGTAAAATTACTAATTATTTTCAAATATAAATAATTTCCGTGACCCACAACGTTATAACATTTTACTGAAAGTCTCCAGATTAGAAATATATAACAATTTCGGTTACTGGTCCATACTGTGTCAGTTCGTTCTGTCTATCATCTTTCCAAGGCTTTATATTTGATTTGCCATTTTGTAATTCAATATTTTTATAATTTGCTAATATCATATGAAGCTAATTTATTGTCGCAATTGATTCAATTCAAAGTGAACCTTTTCAAAATTAGTTAATGTTATATTTTTGTCAACCTACATTAAATCAGATGATAGGGTCTTTAGGTGAAAATTTCATATAAAATTGTATAAAACATATAAAGAAGAGGAGAGGGGGCACGTTTAAAATTTTCCGACCACCACCAATTTGTTGATGAGTCAACATGTTTTCGCAGTCAACACGTACATTTAATATTTTGTTGTCACCTTTGAACATGTCCAGTAAACTCCAGTAAAACAGTAACAAAATATTTTAATCGAACTTAAATTATTATTACATATGTATATTCAGTGTAAAGGTTACATCAGTACCAATTAGTTAAAATTAAAAAAAAAAACAACAACACAAAGATTATGAGGCTTAAAAGGAAAAAGTGTTCAAAGTTGCTCCCCTCTACTCTAAATATAGAATCCTATTTGGTTTCAATTTCACACACTAATATTTATACTCAACAATGAAAGACTGTATACGACCGTTTCCTCTTAGACACCCCGATTTAATTTATAGCTTAAAGATAATACTTGTATTAAACATAAATAGGACCAAGCTCTGACTCATATGTCACATTTTTTTAATGTCCTAAAAATAATAGAAATGATAGTTTTTTTTAAATTCTATCAAATTTTCGCAATTAATTGGGTTTTGGGCAAAAGGCATTTCTGTCAAAAGATGTCTTTGCAACAACGAGTACTTATGTTCATTCACCACATAGTCAAAAAAAATATTCAACTATTAACTGATTTCTTATTTTCTATTTTATATTTCATATAAAATGCGGGGACCCATAATAAAATCTAAATGCTTATATTTTTGCCACATCGAGACTTTTATATTTTTTTCTTACAAACCCACCAATAATTAAGCTAAAATCGTCGTCCTACTATTCTAAATATTTCTTCCGGGCATTTTTCCTCTTCTTCTTTCTGTTACCATTTCTTTTTTTTATACAAAAACTCAGGCTTCATTACCACTTGTAAGTTGTCATGTCATTACTACAATGCTTACACTTTATTTGGCAATTATCTATTTTGAGAAATGTTGAAATGTCGTCGTATAAATTCTACATGCTTAACACCTTGCAAATGTCGTTGTACTTTTGCAATAATGAATATACCCACTCGGACGGACATGACGCTGCGCATCGCATCATCGTACAACGTTGTAAAATTTTTAAATGCCAACTTTACAGTTAGTGGTTTTGCACTTTCTTCATTATGGCCAGTGCCACCAACAACACCAGCACCACTGCCACTTCCACTATTATTATCATCGTCGTCATTGTCTTTATGCTTTGTGCAACAATTACAAGCAATTAAATGTTACAACGATCAATAAAGTTGAAAATTTACGGAACGCATAAGAGTTGCAGAAATTGTTAAGGAGGCACCGACAACGACGATACCAAGGCAAGGCTGGTTGATTGTGCTGGACTAGCAAACATTTTTCTTTCTCTATTTGACAATTGTGTTGTTGTAGAACTTCTTCATTTTTAGCTTTATTATGCAGTGTATGGCACCGACCGCAAGTCTGCAAATGCAAGGTGAGGTATTAAGGTGATAGTTGTAACTTAACGTAGCCGACGACACACCAACCAAATGTGGCAGTTGGCCACATTTGGGTGGCAACTGCGCTGTGTTCGAGTGTCTGGACGTCTGTTCATTTACTGCTGCTGCTGTTGACTATGTCTGGAAGTTAGTACAGGTAGTTGGGAAACGGTATTGCTCGTCATGGCCATAGTTGTTATTGTTGCATGTAAAGTGTGCAGTTGTTGTTGTTGTAAAATCATAATGAAATGTTCTGCACAATTTTGCACATGGTGGTTTTTATCGCAGTATAAGATACACATCGGTCTCATGCCAAACTGATGTTTTTCGCCAACCCAAGCAAAGTCTACAACAGAGGCTTATGTATATTCCTTACCCGTAGTTGTAGGACGCTCACCGAAACTCTATTCGTATGGGCTATGTGGCAGTGAAAAATGCAGTCATCGTCGCCGCCAGAATTTACTTTAACCAGAAACAGACAATTGACTGGAAATTATGTGTACTTCCGTTCCGTTGAATGTAATTAAACGTGACCCTCCAGAAGTCGGTCGGTTGGTTCTCTTTGATTTAGTTAAGATAGCTTTGAATTGTGGAAGTAAAATACACCTTACTGTTGTTGTTGTTGTAGTTGGTATAATTTAGTATTGTTTATCAAAGGAGTGTTGGAGAGATTGGTGGTTTGAAATAATCAGCAGACATTGTAATCGATGAAACGAAAATGAAACGTGAGACGTTATGAACATTTTCATTTGTAATACGTGAAAAAAATTACTTTATTATATTATCAATTTTTAAAAATTAAAAATATATTTTTGTAATATTTTCTTCATTCGCAAAGAGATTAGATTTTGTATGCAATGTCAAAATGTTTTTATTATTTTTTTAACAACATTTTTTTAACAACAAAATATTTTTTTGATAAAAACGAAAAATATGAAATATTTTGTAAAGTGTTGCTTTTGACAATATACAAATTTTCCATTCAACATTTACCGCTTGTCCTAATTTCTCAATCCTCTTGTCCTATTTTTTTCTTTTTTCTGGAAAATTGTTTCATATATCCATTTTATATCATTTGGGAATAGGTGTTAAAGTAAATCTGTAAAAAAAACACTCCCCAAAAACTAATACATCAATGTGTTCAGATATTACTTGTTCGAAAATCTATCTTTACATAGTGTTGTTCCTAGAATATATACATGGGTTTGTTACTCTAACCACAATTGGATACTATGCTATTCATTACAACATCGTTCTACTTTTAACTGTGCATATACAATTTCCTTATTACTACAGTAATGCCATATTTGCGCCTAATGGAGAAAAAATATAGTTCTAGTTTTCCAATACGTAATTTGTTGTTTAGAAATTTTAAGGGAGCAGCATACACATCGGCTTTGGTACTATAGTGAATATTCGAAACATGTTAATTTTTTTTTTGTTTTTTTTTTATATTTGGCAAAGATGATACCAAGAGATACCAAATGACGGAAATATTCAGTATACGGATTGGATTCTAGGTACGTAGTATATATCCCTTTTTTAAAAGCAGAGTATATGCTTTCCTGAAACCATGTCTTTGAATATAGATTTCATATTTTTTTCTCAATTTATATCCAAACATAGTCTTATCACAGAATACAATAAATCAATGAAGACACCTATCCTCATGTCTTGAATGAAAAATAATACGTGTTCTTCAATACATACACACCTTAACTGTGGCCTCGTAACTCTTTAATCCTTTCCATCGTAACAGACTGGTGATGAGAGGTCGGATCATGTCGAGCCATATTCGCCAAAAAAAACGTAACCCTCAAATTTGAAATTTTACTTGAGAAGGTTTTTTAATAAATTCAGATATAATAAATCTATTATTTTGTGCCAGAGAAGATAGAAGTCAAATCCTTCCAACATTGGGCCGACGGGTCCCACTTTCGGACTAGATCTAGGCCTAGGTTGTGCAAAGTTTGGTTCAAATCGGATATTTCTTTCCGTTTCCTGAGGAAGGTACCAGAAGGAGTGGACCTAAAAAACCTTCTCTGGTAAAATTTCAAATTTGAGGATTACGTTTTTTTTTGGTTAATTGGCTCGATGTGTTTGTCAATCAAGGTTCGCAGAATAATTAATGGTAAACGGATAAACAATTGTTGGACGAAATATAGTTTGTGCGAAGTTTGGTTAAATCAGATACTCTTTTCCATTTTGTAAGGGAGGTACCAGAAGGATTCGACCTAAATTTCCCATCTTCGAACTTGAACTATGTTTGGAAGAAATATTACGATGTGCACAGTTTGGATGAAATCGGTTACTCCTTTCGAGAGTTATTGTGCGCACCAGACGGCCAGACAGACTGACGGACGGACATTCGTAAATCGAATCCAAATTGTTTGAAGTGGATTTGGTCCAATGAAACATGGGGTCTCAAACCAATATTTCTATTAGGCAAGATTTAGCCGTATCAAAGTGTATATACCCGCATTAGCCATAAGACTAAAAATTTAACTAGTTTTTCATGGGGCTTACACAGCGGCAACTTTGCATTACAGGCCCATTAATAGAGATGGGCAGTGGGTAAATACCCAAAGGGTAAATACCCGGTAAATTGGGTAAATACCCATTTGTGGGTATTTATTTGGGTATTTACTATATTGAATCGGTAATACAACATCTTACATCTTTCTGCTATCAAATCGATTTAGAATGGATAGTTTTACGATACTTTGAAGACGTGGGTAAAAACTTGGGTAAATACCCGAGTTTTTACCCAAAAATTGGGTTTAAACTCATTAACTGCCAAACCACTTGACATAGGCGGCCAAAATTTTACATACATGTTTTTAATGTCAAAGCAAATATAGAAATCCAATATGGGGTCCCTGGGTCCAAGTTTTGATATAGCCCCCATATAACCATATCTCCCGATTTAAGGTATTTTTTGTCTATTAGACACATTTTACAACAAAATTGGCTGTAATTTGGCACAGAGTGTTCTTTTTGGGTACCAAATGTCCATGCAAAATTGTATGTATGTAGGTCCACGTTTGCTGGTAGCCCCCATACAAGTGTACCCCTATTTTGAGTATTTACCCAAAAATTGGGTATAAACTCATTAACTGCCGAACCACTTGACATAGACGGCCAAAATTTTGCATACATGTTTTTAATGTCAAAGCAAATATGGAAATCCAGCATGGGGTTCCTGGGTCCAAGTTTTGATATAGCCCCCATATAACCGTATCTCCCGATTTAAGGTATTTTTTGTCTATTAGACACATTTTACAACCAAATTGGCTGTAATTTGGCACAGAGTGTTCTTTTTGAGTACAAAATCTCAATGCTAAATTTTATGTATGTAGGTCCACGTTTGCTGGTAGCCCCCATACAAATGTACCCCTATTTTGAGTATTTACCCAAAAATTGGGTATAAACTCATTAACTGCCGAACCACTTGACATAGGCGGCCAAAATTTTACATACATGTTTTTAATGTCAAAGCAAATATAGAAATCCAACATGGGGTTCCTGGGTCCAAGTTTTTAATATAGCCCCCATATAACCGTATCTCCCGATTTAAGGTATTTTTTGTCTATTAGACACATTTTACAACCAAATTGGCTGTAATTTGGCACATAGTGTTCTTTTTGAGTACAAAATGTCCATGCAAAATGTTATGTATGTAGGTCCACGTTTACTGATAGCCCCCATACAAATGTACCCCTATTTTGAGTATTTACCCAAAAATTGGGTATAAACTCATTAACTGCCGAACCACTTGACATAGACGGCCAAAATTTAGCACACATATTTCTAATGTCAAAGCAAATATAAAAATCCAACATTGGGTACCAAATGTCCATGCAAAATTTTATGTATGTAGGTCCACGTTTACTGATAGCCCCCATACAAATGTACCCCTATTTTGAGTATTTACCCAAAAATTGGGTATAAACTCATTAACTGCCGAACCACTTGACATAGACGGCCAAAATTTTACATACATGTTTTTAATGTCAAAGCAAATATAGAAATCCAACATGGGGTTCCTGGGTCCAAGTTTTGATATAGCCACCATATAACCGTATCTCCCGATTTAAGGTATTTGTTGCCTATTAGAAACATTTTACGATCAAATTGGTTATAATTTGGCATAATGAGATCTCTTTTTGCACAAAATATTCATGCAAAATGTGGTTTTTGACACAAATGGTTAAAATATCAACATTATTTCGTGCATGGGAAATGGGGTCTTAAGAACACATGTCAAGGCTGTTAAAGAGTTTATATATATATATGAATACCCAAAATCAGGATCGTTATATAGGACAGAAAACGTGGACCAGCGTAGACATTTTTTTGCATGGATAGTTGGTACTCATAGAGAACTCTTTGTGACAAATTTCATTCAATCAAATTGGCCAAAATCGGAAGGTGCGGTTATATGGGGCTATAACAACACTTGGACCTAGATACCCCATTTCCCAGACTATTATTTGCATTGATATGAAATTATAACCAATTTGATCGTAAAATGTGTCTAATAGGCAAAAAATACCTTAAATCGGGAGATACGGTTATATGGGGGCTATATCAAACCTAGGACCCAGGGACCCCATGTTGGATTTCTATATTTGCTTTGACATTAAAAACATGTATGCAAAATTTTGGCCGCCTATGTCAAGTGGTTCGGCAGTTAATGAGTTTATACCCAATTTTTGGGTAAATACTCAAATAGGGGTACCTTTGTATGGGGGCTACCAGTAATCGTGGACCTACATACATAAAATTTTGCATGGGCATGTGGTACCCAAAAATAACACTCTGTGCTAAATTACATCCAATTTGGTTGTAACATGTGTCTAATAGACAAAAAAATACCTTAAATCGGGAGATATGGTTATATGGGGGCTATATCAAAACTTGGACCCAGGTGCACCATGTTAGATTTTTATATTTGCTTTGACATTAGAAACATATGTGCAAAATTTTGGCCGCCTATGTCAAGTGGTTCGGCAGTTAATGAGTTTATACCCAATTTTTGGGTAAATACTCAAAATTGGGGTACCTTTGTGTGGGGGCTACCAGTAAACGTGGACCTACATACATAAAATTTAGCATTGAGATTTTGTACTCAAAAAGAACACTCTGTGCCAAATTACAGCCAATTTGGTTGTAAAATGTGTCTAATAGACAAAAAATACCTTAAATCAGGAGATACGGTTATATGGGGGCTATATCAAAACATGGACCCAGGGACCCCATTTTGGATTTCTACATTTGCTTTGACATTATGAATTTAAGCAAGTAAAGAAATTGCAAAGCAAAAAACTGAATGAAAGAAAAAAATAAAAAACCTAACCATGATGGTTGCTTATTTGTTGCTGATGCAATAGCAACAACATTAAACTTGCCACCATAGCACGTGATATTCATTTGCACACAGAAGACATCCACCAGCAGTTTTTTTTTGTGTTTGTTGCATTTACAAAATCCTATGCAACTTTTCGTGTTATACTTGAAGTAAAGTAAAAGGAAACCATTTTGGATTTCTACATTTGCTTTGACATTAGAAACATGTGTGCAAAATTTTGGCCGCCTATGTCAAGTGGTTCGGCAGGTAATGAGTTTATTCCCAATTTTTAGGTAAATACTCAAAATAGGGGTACATTTGTATGGGGGCTACCAGTAAACGTGGACCTACATACATAAAATTTTGCATGAACATTTGGTACCCAAAAAGAACACTCTGTGCCAAATTATAGCCAATTTGGTTGTAAAATGTGTCTAATAGACAAAAAATACCTTAAATCGGGATATATGGTTATATAGGGGCTATATCAAAACTTGGACCCAGGGACCCCATGTTGGATTTTTATATTTGCTTTGACATTAGAAACATGTGTGCAAAATTTTGGCCGCCTATGTCAAGTGGTTCGGCAGTTAATGAGTTTATACCCAATTTTTGGGTAAAAACTCGGGTATTTACCCAAGTATTTACCCACGTCTTTAAAGTATCGTAAAACTATCCATTCTAAATCGATTTGATAACAGAAACCCGGAAATAGGGTGTAAGATGTTGTATTACCGAGTCAATATAGTAAATACCCAAATAAATACCCGCAAATGGGCATTTACCCGGTATTTACCCTCCCCTTGGGTATTTACCCGGTAAATACCCGGTAAATACCATCTCTACCCATTATATGATATGTAATTGATGGACAAGTGATATAGTCATGGTTTCATAAGTGAAACTTGAATTCGAGTTGCGATCTTATCTCAACACTTAAAGGATTATACACACTCATTTTTTTCTCTCGAAAAAGTGATTTTACGATTGGCGGACACGACAACTCAAAAACTATAGCATGGTTTTTGGCCGTAAATAGGCGATATTCCAAAAAATAATTTTTATAAAAAAAAATAATATTTAATTAGGTCCGTTATTTTGGTAATTTTAGTTAATAATCCTAGTTTATACCACAGCCAAAATTACAAGTCATTAACCGGTTGAAACTCTTTGAAGTATGAAATCGAGGATGGGTGGGGGTCTCATTAACTCTTTCGCTTAAGGGCAATATTTTTTATGTGTATAATAATTTTAAAAAGCATATGGAGATCTGATTATTCGTTTTCGAGCTAAAGTAGGCACGTCTGATGGTTTTATCTTACTTTGGATACTCAAATCTCAGCCAATTGAATATTTTTGCATCGAGTTTTTTTTTTAATTTAAATTTCTCAAATTTCTGTCAAAACCAAACAGTGGTTTTTTGTTCCAAATCATCAGGTTAATGCGGTGCAACAGAAAAATGTTCCAAAATCTTCCCAAATTTCGATATAAAGAAAATCTGGCATATAACTTCCATACAACCTATATCAAAATTATTATTACTCTGCATTAAATCCTTTACTAAAAATATATTCCATGGCAATTCCACCACCAACTGTAGTCAATTCTCCAACCACCACCACCACACCACTTTTGTATACCACAAAACATTGAGTATTACTTCAATCTTTTGTTGCATTAACATTTTACCATTATGTTATGGTCGATTTTCCCTCAATACCTACACAAAAAATGGACTTGTTCTCATTGTTGTTGTTGTATGAGCAAATATAGTGATACTACTTCCACAAGATGCAATATGGTCACCCAACTATACAATACGCATTCTAGATTCGCAATAGAATGAAAAAAGACTGGCTGCAAAATTGTGTTGTTTTGTGATGCCTTAAGTAGGTATTGCTTCAAAATGTTAACAGCAGAAAAAAAAACTAAAACTACGTGAGTCATATAACAATGAACAGTGGGTGGAATTAAGTAACAAAATAGACACGTGAAGTTAATGCCTAAAAATGTTTATACGTAACTACATATCTAGTCTTGAAATGGGACAATCCTTTTTTGATATGTTATATCAATGAAATCATAAAATTAAAAAAAAAATCGTTCTACAGTGTCGATAAAAAAATCGAAGTCATTTTTGGAGTATTGCCCCTAAATTTTCGATAGACTGTTCCGCTATACTTGCATCCCTCCATATATTGCACGGAGCACAATCATGGACGACAGACAACGTCATCATCATTATTGACTTAAACATTTTTACAAAACAAATAGAAAATAACAAAGCTGGCTGGCAAAAACAACAACAACAGCAAAAAATAATGCAACAATGAATGCTAAATAAAACACATTTTCTTTTTTCTCCCGTTTTATTTATTTAGTTTGTTGTTGTTTTGCTTTTTTTTGGGAAAAACTAATGTTGTTGCCATGTTGTTTGGTTTTGTATTTAATACGCATGCGTCTGCGATACATAAATGTGAACATAACCCAGATGGAGGAAGGAAGAATGAAAACAAAAAACAACCCCATATTTTCTACCCACCCAATTGTGGTGGCAGCTGTCGCACAACACTACTCACTCACAATTTCTATGTTTTGGGCACTTTGAGTTGGTGTATACAGCAGCAGCAACAACAACAAGTACTGCATCATCATGTGAACTATTGTGGCATAATGGTGCATTCATCTTGCTCTCGGTAACTTGAGTTTGTGCACGCCGTGGATGCTTGTCCAACATGGAGTGCAAAAACAAAGCAAAAAAATAAATAAAATACACAATTCAACAACGTGCAACATCTGTTGTATATGAATTTAAGCAAGTAAAGAAATTGCAAAGCAAAAAACTGAAAGAAAGAAAATAAAATAAAAACCCTAACCATGATGGTTGCTTATTTGTTGCTGATGCAATAGCAACAACATTAAACTTGCCACCATAGCACGTGATATTCATTTGCACACAGAAGACAATCTCCAGTAGTTTTTTGTTGTTGTTTTTGTTGCATTTACAAAATCCTATGCAACTTTTCGTGTTATACTTGAAGTAAAGTAAAAGGAAACTAGGAAGTAAAGGATCTAAGTTGAATGGGACCGACTAGATGATACCCTACACCATTTTTGTTATGTTGGGCCTAGAATGATGTTTGTTATATACATCATTCTATGCCAAATTCAGTACGCTATGCCAAATTTCGTGCAATTCGAAAGATATATAGGGAGTCTGGTGCCCCATTTACCTTAAATCGGACGAAAACATATATATGGGAGCTATATCTAAATCTGACCCGATTTTCTCAAAACTTGACACACGTCATTCTAGACTCAATTCAGTACACTATGCAAAATTTCCCGTAAATCGGAGGATATATAGGGACTTTGGTGCCCTATTTACCTTAAATCGGATGAAAATATATATGGGAGCTATATCTAAACCTGAACCTTTTTTTCAATAGGGTTCGTCCTTGGGCCAATAAGTGACTTGTGCCAAATTTCATCCAAATCGGATCATAAATGCGACCTGTACTTTGTTTACAGACGGACAGACATGCATAAATCGACTCAGAAAGTAATTCTATGCATATTCTCAAAAGGAACCATGTGTCTATCTCGTTTCCTTTTGACTATTACAAACATATGCACAAAGACATAATACCCTGTACCACCGTGTAGTGAAGGGTATAAAAAACGAACGTCATTTTGGACTTAATATGGAGGTGTATGCAAAATTTCGTGTTGTACAAATGTGGGCTCTCTGTTGCTGTCATTTATACGACATCCAGCAAATATATATATGGAAGTAACAATCTGAACCGATTTGATATAAATTAAGAATGGAGCAAGTTATTCTTAATACTGTGTTACAAAATCGAGGTGGTGGAAAATTTCTTCGAAGATAGGAAAGGACGGTCCACTCCATCTGATACCACCATCCCCACAACATGGTTTAAATTTTGCTGAAAATTAATTTCAAAGGGGACGGAACCTACGTTTGCACAACCTTATAGTTTAAACTATGGGTCTTAAATGTCCACTCCTTCTGTTATCACCATTTGAAGAATTTGTAAAGCTCGAATGAAGTAAACGAAATATCCAATTTCATCATCCCAACTTGAGAAATCGTATTATTTTTACCAGAACTAGATTAAGACTGTGATGGGGTCAATCCCTCCACTCTTTCTGATACCACCCCCTAAAAAGTATTAAAATTTTGTAAATCCATCAATTGCATTGAGTATCCAATGTGATTAAAAATTTGTAAATCAAAATACTCTGACTAGGCCTTGATCAAGATGGAAAATGAGACTCATCGGTCCACCTCTCTTGGTATCTCTCCTACAACTTACTTACTTAGCTGGCTTGTGACAGAACTTTCGTTCCATAAGCCGAGCTTAGAAAAGATTTCCAGGCGCGTCGGTCTATGGAGCAAATTTTCCAATTTGAAAGACGCTTTTTGGCGATGTTGTCTTCGACTTGATCTTTCCAACGAATTCTTGGCCATCCCCTTCTGCGTGAACCATCAGCTGGTTCGCTTTTATATGCCTTCTGGACTGGGACATCTTCATAAATTCTCACAACATGACCAGGCCAACGCAGTCTCTGCAGCTCAATACGTCTAACAATGTCGATGTCCGAGATTAGCTGGTACAACTCATGATGACGGCGGTATTCACCGTAAACGCAGATCGGCCCATAGATCTTTCGGAGAATTTTTCTCTCAAACACTCCAAGAGCTGTCTCATCTGCTTGCGTAAGTACCCATGCTTCAGATCATACAGCACGGGTAGTATCAGCGTCTTATAGAGTGTGAGTTTGGTCTGGTGGGGTGGCTTTGCCTTTGAGTTGTTTGCTCAGACCATAGTAGCATCGGTTGTCCATCACTATCCATCTCCGAATTTGAAAACTGATGTCATTCGTTTTATTTATCGCGGTACCAAGGTATATAAAATCTTTGACAACCTCGAAGCTGTAGTTCTCAAGTTCCACAGTTGGCCCGAGTCTACTGGACGTCTTGCGAGTTGATACCATCAGCTTGGTCTTCTCGCCGTTTACTGTCTGACCCACTTTGGCACACACCTTCTCAATTTGTTCAAAGGTGGCTTTTACCGCTCTCAATGTTCGACCCATTATGTCGATCTCATCGGCGTAGGCGAGTAACATGTTTTGTTTGGTGTACAGAGTGTCATTTCTGTTCAATTTTGCCTCTCGTATGACCTTTTCCAGCAGGATGTTAAAAATATCACACGACAAACTATCACCTTGTCTGAATCCTCGTTCGGTATTAAAAGGCTTCGAGAGGCCATTTCCGACTTTAACTGCTGATCTTGTGCCTGTTAAAGTTTTCCTGCATAGCCGAATTAATTTTGCAGAAAGACCAAACGCAGACATGGCTTTATACACCTCTGAACGGATAGGGCTGTCGAATGCGGCTTTATAATCGACGAATAGATGGAATGTGTCGATGTGTTGTTCGTGTGTTTTTTCCAGGATTTGGCGCAGAGTGATAATCTGGTCAATGGTGGATTTTCCAGGTCTGAAGCCACATTGGTATGGTCCAATAATGTCATTGACCATTGGCTTCAGTCGTTCACACAGTACGCTGGATAGCACTTAATATGCGATGAGAAGGAGACTTATCCCTCTATAGTTGGCACTTATCGTCTTGTCTCCTTTTTTTTGCACAGGACACAGGATGCTGAGGTTCCAATCATTGGGCATGTATTCTTCTAGCCAAATTGTACTAATCAGCTGGTGCATGCCGCTTTCCAGCATCTGACCACCAGTCTTGTATAGTTCGGCTTGTAACCCATCGGCACCTACTGCTTTATTATTCTTCATCCGATTGATTGCTATTCTGACTTCATCTTGGCTAGGTGGTATACACTCTATACCGTGCTCCTTCCAGATCCTCAGCACGCTGTCTGCATCTGTCACCAGGTTTCCTTCTTTATCTCTACAGGAGGATGAGCCTGCACCAAAGCCTTCGGTTTGGTGTTTTACCCGTTGGTAGAATTTTCGGACTTCATTCTGACTCCTGTCTCTCCTACAAAGTGTCAAAAAATTTGGAAATATCTGATTTAATCTGTTAAGTGCCTATTTTTACCAGACCTACATATTTACCAAACGCAGATCTGGTACATCCAATATTTTGAAAACTTGTAAATTGTATACGAAGCGAAAGAAGTATCCGATTCTGTAAAAACATATATTATGAACCGAATGATCCATCCAGATTGTTTTAATCCAAGAATATCTTAATATTCATATTAACCATATATTTAGTGTAACTATCGGATATAAAGGTCCAACATCTCGGGTGGCACCTCCACAAAAATCAGTATTAGTGTAAACTACATACGATATGTCATAGGCTGATTGTATATATCTGGACTTGTTGCATAGCCTATAACAAACAAATCAAAGTATCATGGCCATTTTCCATTACCAGTATAATTTGCTATGAGCGACTCAACATTATTTACGTTCTCAAAAACAATGAGGGACAAATTTTAAAATTCAAATATGTTTTCTAATCCTTATCATTGAAAAATATCAACATCTTTTTTTCATTGAAATAAACGTTCTTCTATTACCATAGATGTTATCTGTAGTTGTATTTATTATTTCCTTGTTCTCGAGCAAACCGTGCAACTGGGAAGCCAGCATTTAATTCAACCTACGTAAATGCAACTATTCGTTGTGCATAATGTGGTAATCCAAAGAGTTCATATTTAACGCCAACAATTCAACAACATGTTGTTGCAACAAATAGACGATGCTAGGCAATTAGGGTATGTGTTAAGTATATCGTGGTCATATGTATGGTGGGGAGCTGCAGCATTCGTTGCTTGAAGAACTCATGTATTAGATTATGCTTCTTAACAAATAAGCACATTTTGTTTTGTTTTCTACAATAGTTCTGATATCGTTCGGTATCGTACACAGAAACAAAATGTTAATGAATATTTTCATAAATTCATGTATAGTTAACTTTTTCCATATTTTGCATGTACTTCGCTTTAAATACAAATACAAATTCTTATAATCATGATAAATCCACGATTTCTCCAAAAAATGTAAACAATTCATTAATATCACAATTATTTTACTAATATCCTCTACTTTACCACTATTTGGGCTCATTTGCCCTCCCTCTCCCAAAATCAAATGTATTTCGCCCAAGTAAAAAAACACCACAACCAAAACTCATTGCTCGGCTGTTTTTTTCCTTCTCCGCCTCTCCCCTTACATATTTGACTACTGCTCAGTCAAGTGTGACTTGGTTTGCATTCCATTGCTTGTTTATTTCAGACACACATTGGTGTTGCAAAATTCGCATATGTATTTTCCAAATTTTTTCGATACGAACTAGCACAAACGAATGTTTAACATTGTATGTTGTTGTTCTAACGTCGTAGAACACTCTTCTCTCTCTCTCTCTGACAAGAAACCCGTTTAAAAAATTGTATGAATTGCATTCATAAAATTCAGAAATCCCGACATTGGCAACACTTTCTGAACACTATTCATATAATATACGAATTATTTTTGCTCTGTGTAGTACAACGTTTTATATAGCGTCCACGACGATAGTATCTGTTCACAACGTAATGTATAAACGCTAATGGTATTGGCGCTTTGCTAGGATACGATGCATGAAGTAATCAAATGAATTCCACGAAAAAATTAACACCGTACATGGGGCGAACACGATTCCTAAGCGGATATTTATATTTATGCTCTGTGCAACATATGCAAATATTGCAAAAAATATATTTTTGCATGGCGCTTCTAAGAAAAAGACGATCATTTCTTTTATAAACTATTCTTCAGTAATAGTAAAAAGTTCCAAAAAAAAATTAAACACAACTGAAAATATACGAAACTTTTTTTATTGGCTCAAGGACAAAACCTAATGAAATTGTTTATAATCGATCCAGATTTACATATATAATTTACTCATACTTTTTGTACACCCCACACCCAAAGTTATTTTTTTTTTGATTAGGAAGTAATTTAGGGCCTCGATTTAATCTCTACTGTAAAAAAACTGGACCCAGGAAAAATTAAACAGAAAACTGAAAAGTGACCAACAGGAGACTCATTTTACCAGAACAACACTAGGCCACACACATCTTCAGTGACTCGCCAGAAGCTTCGGGAGCAAGGTTGGAAAGTTGTAATGCATCCGTCATATAGTTTGGCATCAAGCGGTTATCATCTTTTTCTCACCAGAAGCATCGGGAGCTTTGTTGGAAAGTTTTAATGCATCCGTCATATAGTTCGGCACCAAGCGATTATCGTCTTTTTCTTGCATTGCAATATTTCTTTAATGATAAAAATTGGTATCTAGGGAGGATTTTGAAAATCGACTACTAGAGTTTTTTTTTTTTTTTTGCAAATAGAGAGAAGGACTTCTATGAGAGAGGCATTCTGAAGTTACCTTTAAAATTGTAACAAATCATACAACAAAATGGTGCATATTTGACCCAAATCGGACATTCCGAACAAAATGGATTTTTTCCCCTCAACCTAATAGTTTCTCTCAATAATGTAATATTTTACTGGTGCCCAAAGTTCCCATATTTGAAATATTTCTCTCTATATGAAAATTGTTTCATTGCAAAAAAAAAAAAAAAATTCCGAATTTTTAAAGAATATTAAAACGTTCTTCATATCAGTCATATCTATAAAATATTCAAAATTTAAGCAAAACTGAAATAGAATTTCTCAAAACTAAAATAATTTTGTCGTAAACACTAACGTTATGACGTCAAAATGTTCCCTCCAGCTTTACTCCCCCATTGCATGTGAAAATGCTTTTATTTTTTTCATATCATTGAGAAAATGCATTTTCAGTTTCATCTTTCCACCATCTACACCTCACACACACTCACATACACATACACCCAACCAACCGCAATGTGTAATGTGGCAATTTGGTGTTCTTCCAAATTGTCGTTAAATGCTAAATTCGCATCATTTGCCACAAAAAGAAAACACCGCCACATTTAAGTACCTTAAATGTAATTTTCCTGCTTTGCATTTTGTGTGTTTGTGGGTTGGCAAGTTATGTTGTTGGTAGTAGTTTTGCTATTCTATGCACTTTTTCGCAGAAACAAACAACCAACCAACTACGATGCAAGTGTGAAAATGTGTCACCCAGATAATGCAATTCCGTCACAAAGTACAACAAATTCCGGATAAAAATGTAGCAAAAGTAGAAGAAGACGTAGATGACAACAAGAACAAAGAACGGAAAAGGAAGTAATTGTGACATTTTTTTTTTGCTTGCTACGTTGCATTCGTTCGTTCGTTCGTGATAGTTATTGTCGCTTTAGCTCGTACAAAGTGCCAAGCAAATGTATTTTCTACACCCATGGAAATTACGCATGATGTGAATTACCAAAGACAAGCGGCGGTGGCACAGGATCATGTTGTGCATTTATGAGTCAAGTGATGACACATTCGATGGATACATGTCACATACATTCGATGTGTTCGGTAGTGGCTGCTGCGGCTGATGCTGCTGCGTATATGGAACACTTTCATATTTATTTCCTGCTCTAGTTCACCTGAATTTGTTTGCCACATACGCTATTTCACTATGTCCATGGGAGTAGCAAATATATTTGCTGCTGCTGTCAATAATTCCAAGATGATGTTAAAGCTATTAAGGGCGGAAGGGAATACCCATCATATCATTTGACTTAACAGACATACATATATAACAATTGAATGAAATTTATCATGATGAACTCAATTTAATAGCTTTCATCATTTTATCATGTCACTTTACGTTTCAACACATATGCATATATATGTTGGTGTGTGTGTGTCGATCTCATCAGTTACCACAAATATAACATTTTCTGAGTTGTAAAATATAATGAGAAGAAGAAGACGAGAAATTGCCAGGTTTATACAATAACTTTAGCTATAAGAGAGGAAATACAAATGACTTTGGGAGTTTTATTTAATAGGTCTTAGTTTATGGACTGTATGTTTAGTGGAAAAAATTAGTACTTATGAAAAAAGTTTTTTTTTTACGAGAAATCGTTTTTATAACATCGTTAATTTTGGTATATAACATCGTTAATCTTTCGAATCCTTAACATCCATTATAGCTGGATATGCCAATGCATAGACCTACATTGAACATCTAATAATCTAGATAGCCAAATTATATACACTTCAGTTGTCTACCACAAATTATATACAAATTATAGCCAAATTGTATACACCTCAGTTGGCTAGCATGAATCCATTTGGTTATATGGTGGCTATATTAAAACTTTGGTTGATGTATCCCCTTTTTATACCCTCAGCCTTACGGCTAATGAGGGTATATGGGAAATTACAAAATTCTTTTAAAATTCCATTAAAAAAAATTTGAAAAATTTTTTTGCGAGCACATTTATGATTTTTGGTACATAGGTTAAGAAAAATATGCTGATTCGAAATATGTTCGCGTTCACAAATTCGGATGCTGCGCACAAAAGTTATAGCGGTTTTAAATCTTGTATTTCAAATATAAATTAAATGAATTCCTATTCGTTGAAATTCGCGAATTTCTTCACAAATGCTTAAACACCATTGTTTTCTTTACATACTAGTCAAATCACACTGAAATACGGTTTAATAGTCGCGAAAAACAAATAGAAACATGAAGATATCGGAAAATAAAATAAATTAATTCTTGAATTAAAACAAATGTTTTTTGGAATTTTCGATTTTTTAGTATGTTTAAGAGGATACGGTTTTGCCTTAATCTTCTAAAATATACGACGCTTTCTTTTGCAAATTCTTTTAGATAATTGTTAAATATCGGCAGATTCATCTGATAAGAGTTTCGACGCCATTAATGGCTAAATATATTGCACTTACAATACATAAAAATTATCAATATTGAAAAGCTTGCAATTCGCGAATTAGTTGAAATCAGTTGATGCGCATGCGATTTTCGTATAAACCGAATCAATGTCTTTCAATAATTATTAATTTTTCGATGTTTAATTTAGCGGTCAAAATGTGCCACTCGATGCACTTTACTATGCAAAAACCCTAAAAATGGCTAAAAATCACGCAACGTGCATACGATTTTTATGCGCATCCGATTTTAGTAATCTCCTATGAAAATACGCAAAAGGACACCTATTTTAAAAGGATCGGTTAAGAACCGCGGATGTGCCTCCACAATCAATTTTGGATAAAATATGCATATTATTCGCGTATCGATGTATTTTTGACCTATTTCCACACAGATTCGCGAATTTGACAATACAAGCATAAATGCATGTAAAATTAATTCGAAGAAAATCGCGATTATTTACGCGAATTTGTCAAAATAAGTTTTTGCAGTTTTTCCCACATTCAAGGTACCTATATCCGCCGTTTTATTAGACGGAATTCAACATGGATGGGCTCATTAGATCCGGCACGTAAAAAAACTAAAATCACGCGGGGTTCCACGGAATTTGAATGGACTTTCTTAATTTTAGACTCAAAAAATATGTTTTTTATAAAAATTTACGCACCAAATTTTCGTCTTTGAAACCCATTTGCAAAGAAGCTATAGTGAGCACATTCATGAGATATAGACTAAACGAAGCAGAATCACGAGTTCTACGATCCTATAATTAGTTTAGTCCATTATCTGGATGCGCATCCTAATTATAAGAAAAATTCAAAAAACACCGAAAATCCGGCTTCAAAATGTCAGCATCCATTTTGGGTGGATGCAGTGATTATATCGAAAAATCATACATTAGAACCATATTGTCCATGGGGTATTCTGCAACTTAGTCACTGATCACATGTGCGTGCATTGTGTAGTTTAGCCACAAATCGGGAACGAACACAAAAAAACTCGTTGGCTTCAACACATTTTTACCCATTTTTTTACATTACCAGCATCACAGCTTCCACGCAACTTATTATTTATTACCAAAATTTCAAGATTTTGACAAGAACACTTCATTTTATAGAATGGAATTTAAATTATATGCAATATGTTCATATTTCGCGAGTTATAACCTTGCAAACCTCAGCTTCAAGGAATTTAAAAGATTTTTGTAATTTCCCATATACACTTTGATACGGTGAAAATGTGCCTCATTGAAATATTGGTTTTAAACCCCATGTTTCTTTGGCCAAATCCGTTTCAGAAAATTTGGAATCGATTTAGCCATGTCCGTCCGTCCGACTGTTGTCCGTCTGTCTGACTGGCTGGCTGGTGCGCACGATAACTCTCGAAGGCAGCAACCGATTTCATTCAAACTTTGCACATCTTAATATTTCTTCCAAACTTAGTTTAAGTTCGAAGATGGGGAATATCGGTCCACTCCTTAGTAAATATTAGTAAATCCAATATCAGGCGAATGGGATGGTCGATTTTAACCAAACTTTGCACAACCTATATTCTTTACCAATAATAGAGAGTTTGAAGATGGGACCCATTGGTTCACTCCTTCTGGTACCTGCCCCACAAATGATAAAAATTTTCAGTATTTATAAATCCAATATCAGGCAAAGGGAATGTCCGATTTGAACCATACTTTGCACAACCCATTATTTTTACGAAATCTAGATCCAAAGATGGGTTCCATTGGTCCACTCCTTCTGGTACCTCCCTATGAATGTTTAACATTTTTAATATTTATAAATGCAATATCAGGCGAATGGAATGTCATATTTCAACCAAACCTTGCACAACCTATTATCTTTACCTACCCTATATCAAGTCCGAAGATGGGACCCAGTAGTCCACTCCTTCAGGTACCTTCCTCACAAATCGTCAACATTTTATAGAATGTTATCAACATTAAGTCCGAAACCTCTTTGATAAAAATATATTTCTTATATAAAGCTAATAATAAAATCTGTGTGTAATTCCGAAGACGTCTGCAAACCATAGGCTGGAGGTATATATCTGACGGCAACACCGACTGCATTTTTTTACTTGTTCAATATAATTTATAGAACAAAGAGTAGTATTTTTGAATTTGAGGAATTTCAGCTCTACATTAAGACTAGAAAGACTGAAAGAAAAGTAAAAATCATGTTTTATCATGTACAGTCGAAATTGTTTATAACGACGCCATTTACAACGACATAGTCAAAAGTCCTGAAAACGTGCTGTGTTTATTTTGATATCGTTAATTGCGTCATATCCCATAGAATTTTATAACGACTGTAAATAACAACATCCTTTACTTTATATATATTTTTTCAAAAATATATTTCCAAAAATTTCCTAAATTCAATTCTTATCAAAATGGCAATCCTATTGATATTGGTTTTTGCTCCCCCCCCAAACAATGATTGCTAGAAGTTCTTCAGTTGTACGCATTGCGCATTTTATTGGTTTTATGCTATGAAGTAACCACTTAAGGTTTCAAAATGAGTATATTTTGATGTGGTACGACATGGGTAGGACGGGGAGTGCTGTTGTTGGTATGAGCAAGGGAACACAACAAAAGTACTTTGCATCCATCCATCCATCGATGACGATAGATGATTGTATTTTTGCCGCTCTTTAGCATATTGTGGCTATTGTGTATCAAGTGTGTGGTACATTTTTATGAAAGCACATTTTCAATGTAGAATATGATGAAGAGCAAACGAAATTATGTACCTTTACAAATACATATATACACAATATGTATATACATATGTGCATGTTAACAAACATATATATATGTTGGTACTTGCAATGAATGTTTAAAAACGATAAAGGTTTTCAAATATGGTTTTAGCAATATATTGCTGCTAGCAATTACTATTATTATATTTAATTTTACTCTATAAATGTATAAGGAGGGTATTATGTTAAATATGGGGTATAGATAGATGTGGAAGGCACCGAATCCAATTCTTCGTATTGGCCGTTCAAACATGTTTTGGTTTGAGTCGATGCGTGGGATCTTGATTTTTCCCAATGTCTCGTTTTTTCTCGATATTTTTCGAGATTTCTCCGAAGACTTTAGGCAAAGTTAACCACACCCAAACATCCAATTCAGTCTCAAGTCACATTACGAGAAATTTATTGGTTCATCAAAAATGTTGGCCTTGATGACTATAGAATATGTAGATTTCAGACTTATGGGCCTGTCATTGTTAAATTTTGTATGCAGGGCCGATCCTGACCAAAGACAACATCTATTATTTTTGGTAATCATCGGTTAGATCAAAGGACCAGAAACATTATTTTTGTATTTTTGGTCGCTATAGAGTCCATAATTATGACTCGGACATCATGCAAAAGAAAATCTGACCAACGAATAAGTATGAATGTTTTCAGGATGATCGGTCAATATTTAGCGGATCAAATGGTCCAAGGGTTTCGTGTGAAAAATTACAAAATATGTATTCTAGAAAGAGATGGGTCGGACACCAAAGACCGTAAATTTCGCGCTGATGGCAGTGAACATTGGCATGAATTTTTCGGTATGAGTTCCCGCCGGGGACTTATGAACCGCAATTGTTGGAATGTTGGATGGTTAACTTTTAATCAGATATCGAAAATATGTTGAGGTTTGGGAAAGTTAAAGTGCAGCAATAGTTGTACGGGGTATCATATGTTTGGCTTCTTCTGAGTATACTTTTCCGCTTACTTGTTTTATATATTTTAAGGAAACCGAAGTACAATAAAATCTCGATAACATCGCTATCAATTGTCCCCATTCTCGGGGTCAACAATTTTTTTTATTTAATTCGAATCTACACTAATTCAAGAATGTCCCTACAAAATTTCAAGTATAAATCTCAAGAACTCTTGAAGATATAGCCGATTTATTGTGTCAACATCAAGTGACGGCTAAAGGGCTTCTCAAACTTTAAACTCTTTTGCTCTTTTGAATGGCGGGTACGATAACTCAAAAACTAATAACCCAATCGATTCCAATTTTTTACACGTTTCTCTGTGAGTGTACAGCTATCGTATGAACTAGGATAAAGCCAATCGGCGAAGATCTTCCTTATTATTTAACTTGGTTTTTGGTCAAAAGGTCCACCATTTGCTAAATTTTAGAGCGAAGTCAATAATCCTAGTTCATACGCGAGCCAGACATGTACTCTTTCTAACACCGTTGGAATTTTCACATTCCGATGTTCCCGTGAGGAGTTATCATTCCCTTTAATGCCTTATATATCGTTAGTTATGTCGGCAGAAATCATTATTAAGAAAGCCGAAGGATCCTTAATAAATTATATTTTATTGTTCTTTAATACTTTTCGAACCTACACCAACCTCGTAATATCAACTAATAATAATAATAATTTTTCATGCCCTGAAATGACAATTTAATCACGATGATTAAATTATTATTATTATCATCAACATCATCATCGTCGTCGTTATTCAGTTCTTCATTCAAGCGTTCATTTAGTCTGTCATTCGTGCATTTATTTGTTCACTGCTGCACACACACTCGTTCTATAATCTAATGTTGCCGTTGTGCAACATATGATAGTGACACATAGAGTATTAAGTGGCATTCGAGTTCAGAAATTTAATCATCTGTGGGGATTCAGATTCAGCAGTTGGTATAGCTGCTGCTGTTGCTGCTATTAGCGCTGCTAGAAGAGTGATTGCCACTTTTGCTGCTGCAGTTGCTGCTGTTAAAATTAAATGCAACTTTACATGACACGAATGACAATAGCAGTAGCTGATGATGCACCAGAACAGAATGACAGCATCATTAGCAGCTGCAACATTTTTTGCGGGGTGTTCGTCATTATTTTCAAATTTATTTTTTTTTTGTGCCAAAATATATATTTTACAGTAGTTGTGTTAATGTTGCTAACTCTAAATTTCATGATAATTTCATTTAAATTTTCTGTCAATAAGTGACAATTTACATTTTCATCAATGGCATATTTTTATTTGAAATTGCAATGATTTTCCTTTGGCATAGACACACACATGTACATTGCATTCAGTTAGCGTAATGTATTTTTGGAATTCAATTCAATCGTTTATCAATTAAAATGATACGATGTGAATATCGTTGTAAGTGATTTTCATTTTTCCAGAGAAACTTATATATTATTTGACCGAAATAAATACACATGTTTAGGAAAATGGTTGCAATGCAAATAATTAAGTTATACGCTCGGCTGAACATATAAAATTGACAAACAAATAATTTATAAAATAAGTATATGAAAATATGCAGTGTGGTTTTGGTTCCACGAAATAGTAATAAACAAAATATTTTTTGTTTCTCAATTTCTATAGGAAATTTTCAATATAATATTTGAGAAATTACAAAATTAGAATGTTCATTAAAAACTAAAAATATATAGTGAAATACTACTATAGTAGACTTACAGTGCTGCTCAAAATATTTGCAACTAGAACTGCAGTGCAATAAAATGAGGTTAATTATAATATGTTGTTGTTATTTTCCCAAGAATATAAATTAATGTGTTTTGGCCTGCATTTTAAAAAATGAGATCCTCATGTTGCCCTGAATGTTACTCCAATCCATGTCATGAAGATGTGCAGAAGTCATTAAATGACGTGATTATGCTTTCGAATACTAACAAAAAATTGAAACTTTTTTCAATATCGGCGACATATAGCACAAGTTGCAAATGTTTTGAGCACAGAAAAACATGTTCTTTTACGTTATTTTGTAAATTTAGAACAAATTCTTGTTGGTATAAAATTAATAAGGAATATTTTTGGTTTTAACACTTTGTTTCAATTTTTTTGGTTTCAATAAAATTAGGGGTTCTGTCCCGGAGATGACTTGGTTGCAAATGTTTTAGGGCATATATAAAATGTAGCGTCAGAATTTCTATGAGAAGATTTTAATAAAATATGGAATTCATATTATTCATAAAAACTAAAAATGTTTAGAAATTTAAATATTTATCAGAGACTTGTATATGGGCAATATTGGCAATTTTTTAACATAGCTGAAGCGGAGGTTCACTCCTTTATAACTCGGGAATTACTTAAGTATATTAAAAAATTGAATAGTTCTGGGTTAATTGATCTGTCGTTGCAAACTTTTCTCGATATTAACTTCCAAACTTTACTTGGGTGGAAGCTGTGTCTACTTTAATGTAAAAAATATGTAAAAACACGTTGAGGCGAACCAGTTTAATTTCACGGTCTTCGTGTCAAAGTAAAACTAGGAGAGTACAAAGTGAGGACTACGTCTCCTATGTATCATTTTTCAAAATTTTAACTGCATCTACCTTTAAATGATGCTGACATTTTGAAGCTCGATTTTGAGTGTTTTTTTAATTTTACTTCTAGCTTTAATACGCAAACAGGAATTTCTAAAAATCGATTATAAGATTATTGTAGTCGCGAATCTGCGTAATTTGATATGTATTTTGTGTATGTAGTATGCACAGCTTCAGAGTAATACTCATCCGAAGGTGCGAATTTTGTGCGATCAAATTTCTAAAAAACCTATTTTTCGGGCCAAATTTTTAGATTTGTCAACTGAATGATATGGGTACCCGCGATCAATGAGGTTTTTTACGTTTCGGATGATATAAAATCTTCTTCGTAGAAATCCATCTACTAGAACGGCGGGAACTAGCCTTCCAAAAACACGAAATTTGGCAAAAAATGTTTTTGAAAATATCGCGGATTTATTTGCGTTTTCTGTGTATCATTTCCGCTTCAATAAATGACCTCATACGGATTTTGATCTTTTTCGAAAAAAGAACTTTAAAAACTTCAGCCGAAAGAGAGATGTGCCCAATTTATCTCAATGGTGTGAGCTGACACATCCACGGTTCTTAATGGACCACATTGAAATCGGTATAGGTCGATGTATTTTTTTTAGGGTGCACATCGAAATCGGATGCGCTTCAATGGCATATGGAGGTTTTGGAAATTATTCGCGTTTTACGAGTTTGTGGGTACTTCAATGCAACATGTAGTACATCTTGGCCGTCAAATGAAATTTCGCAAAATATACATCGATTGGAAGATAAACTTCAGTACTTCATGGAAACTGCATGTGCATCAAATGACTATAAGGATCACGCGATTAAGATGCAATTTAAAATGTATATTTCATAATATAGTTACATTTTAAGATGTATTCCTATTTATAGAACCCCAAGATTTTTCGGAAAGGTCTTGATGTAATCCGCAAGGCGTGTACATATACACAAAAAGTGATTATTTTTATATATGTCAATTTTTCGGCGAAATTCGGGTAAAATAGAAAAATAACCCCAATATTTTTTCCTGACATTTCTGGTATAAAATTAAAAAAATAAATATAATGACATTTTTTTCTTCGAACCAAAAACAAATATTTTCCCTCAATATCTTGTTTTGTTTTCGCTGTAATTGACAAACCACTACGCAGACTTATGTGATTTTGATATCATTTGATTCATCATAGATTATGTAGATAATTATAAATTGATAATTTTAGGCTTTCGGAGTCAGAACATTTTCCTCTATATCTGTACCAAAAATCATTGATGTACCACGAAAACAAAAAAACCGATTTTTTGAAAATGGAATATTAATTTGTCTTTCAATAGTGTTTGCGGGTTATTTCGGATCTCGCCACTGATCCTCATCAGTTGCCTTAGTTTTTTGTTGGGATATTCCTCCCATTAGCAAAGGGCTAAAAACTTTTTTTGTATTTCTGGTCGCTAAAGAGTCCATAATTATGACTCAAACATCATGGAGAAAAAAATCTGACCAACGAATAAGTATGGATGCAAAGGGACCAAGAGTTTTGTCTGAAAAATGTACATCCACCATATTCATTATGACTCAAACATCATGGAGAAAAAAATCTGACCAACGAATAAGTATGGATGCAAAGGGACCAAGAGTTTTGTCTGAAAAATGTACATCCACCATATTCACCAAATCTCACATCGACCGATTTTCATTTTTTCAAGCATTTAGAGCTGTTTTTAAGAGTTTATTAATTCTAAAGACACGGAGGCATCAACGCTTTAAAATCTTGTTGGGAGAAGTGTATTGAAGCAAATGGAGCATACTTTGATTGAATATTCAGATTTTGAAGAAATATAAACAGTTTTATACAATCACTTAAGAATCCGACATTTCATACACACCAACCTAATATTTTTACGTAGCAAAAATATTTTTGTTGATTTTTAAAACTAAAAATTTACTTTAATGTACTTTCAGCATTATATTTGCTTTGTTTAATACATTTTAAAGATATTATTATATTTTTCATTTTTCTTTTAAGTATTTTAATATAAATAATATTTTTCATTTTCACCAAGATTTCAAAATTATCTTTATACACAAATATTTTTTATTTTTTATTCAAATAAATCATTATAAATATATTTTATCTATTAAATGCCATGGAAAATATAAATGTAAAATAAATGACTTTAATTTGAAAATTTATATTACGACCGAGACGTGCAATTCATATATTTCTAGAATAGAACACAAAGTAATAAATAAAACACAACCGGCATTTTATCAAAATCGTCAGATATTCATCACAAAAAAAAAAAAAAAAAAAAAAAAAAAAAACAAAAATAAAAAACAAAAAAAACAGAAATAAATTCTAACTTAGAAGTACACTTCTCACATTTTTTCTTTCTTCATTTCTTTAATGTTTTTTTGTTATTATTATCCTTTTTGCATCGGTTTGATTTATAACTATTAATAAATATTAAATGACCTAGCAAAATTATATACGAATAACGTTTTGAATGCTAAAAATATTCTCAAATTTATAAAACATTTTGTTGGCTAGCATGTTTAGCGTACCAGCTTTGTTATCTTAAACGAATCCTAAGCAAATATTCATTAACATGATTTCCGGTACCAAGTTTCTCTCACGCACACTGTGTTTGTGTGTTTGCATGTGTATGTTGTTTGATGCCTTCCATATCGACATAGTCATACAACATTTGGCGTTTTGTTATTCCTGCCGATGCTGTTTCCGTCTTCTACGTTAATATTTCATATCCGTTGTTGTTGTTGCTGTTGTTATCACAGATTTATATCCCATGATATTCCGGTTGTCTTGTGGTTGCCCAACAACAAAGGTGTTCCTGTTGTTCTTGTTGCAATTTGTAGAAAACGTGAATATTTATAGTAGCTTATACATATTTGTTCTGAGGAATAATTTAAGAAAATATTATTTGAAAATTTGTTAATAAAAAGGTTTAGCATTTAATATGTTTTTAAGAAATTTATAAATGTGTTGAGTTTTATTAAAACCGGTTAAGACTTCGTTCTTGGGTTTTAAGTATATATTTTCGTCTGACTTCAATTAAATAATGTAAAAAATATGCTACGTATTTCTATTTCCCGATGCTCAAACCCGGTAAAAAACTCGGATTTATTATCTGATAATAATCTCGTTAGCGATCCGCATATGTAACCTGCATAAAAGGTTAGCACAGTTTATCAAAAATTTTTTCAGAGCACCTCAACATTTCTTAATGTACAATTTATTGGAAATTTATTAGTGTTCATTGGTATACGGGTTCCTGAGCAAGGATCGGGTAAAAGTGAAAAAGGATTGATTAATTGTCTTATGAGTGTAAAATCTTATGAGTGTAATTTTGCAGAATATAGATTACGTTTCAAGAAAATAAGGACGAAAAAGAATAATAAGGACTCAAGGTAAAACGAGGACATTTTATATAAAAAATGTCCTTATTCGACTTTACTGTAGACATGTCACTTCAAAAATATGATATATCTCAAAAAGTTCCCGGAAGAAAATTCATCACTATCAAAAACTCAACTTTATGCGAATTTTTCCTTCACGATTTTTAATATAATCGCCAAGGCTTTCTTCCCCATAAAGTTTTTATTTATTTTTTATTTTTTTTGTCCGCAATTTTTTGAATATACATACAATGATGATGGACATTGTATGTATATTCAAAAAATAATTGGACTCTCACAAGTTTTTTCTTCACTTTTGTATTTTAACTATTTTGAATTTCTTTATTAAGTTTAGAATTTTATCTTGATTTGATTTTTTTTCTAAACACATTTCTGTTGTCTGTCTCAAAATTTTCAATCAAGTAAAAAACATGCTCATCCTCCATCTATCACCAGCCTTATCACGTGTAGAGTGGTAACATTGCCGCAAAATAATGCAGACAACAAGAACACCGCAGTAACGGTTGGAGAGGGAATGAAAGAGGGGAGCAGTTTAATTTTTTGCTGACGACAATAACAGCCGCACCACCACCACGTAATAACACCAAATGATAAATGCAAACCGATAAATCTTTGTGGAAATGTAGACAGATATACACGCACAGACACACAAACACACATACACTCAGTGTATCCTGTAAGCCACTAGATGGAAACTTGGCATTGAAGACAGACACACACACATAAGAAGTGTAAGGAGTTTGTCGATATGTAGCCTTCAAGTTCCATGGTTTTTACGCTAAACATTTAATTTTTGTTTCCGAGGGTTGCACGACGAGGGAGAAAGACGTTGGATGAGTGTAGTCTCAGTTTATGGCAACCAACCTTGCAAATCGGTTTAGACGGGTATTTGAGCCATTACCAACACTTGTGTAGATATCGATTAAGCATGTTTTGCCACAACAGGAGTAAAATTTTCTGCCTCTCGCACTGTCGTTGTTTTGGTGGCATCACGTTGTTTTTGTTTTGTTTTCTCATTTTTTTCACAGATCTCCACATTTTCCATTTGTCTCCAGTTCCTGCTGATTTTCAGTTGTTTTTCTTAATGTCTATCTCTGCACGTGGGCTTATAAGTCTTCTTTTCGAATCATCATCATCATCATCGGTGGCACATAACCGACTTTGAAGCTGAACCACTTAAGGATAGCGAAAAGCTTGTAACACAGCCAGCCAGGCAGGCAGTCGTCGTCCATCGTTGGCAGAGCCTTTGGGTAGAGTAAGAAAATCTCATAACGACAACTATATGTCAGGAGAAATCAGTTGAAATGTTTCGAACAACTGACAAACTAGAGAAGACAGAAAATCTATTGAAAGAACTGTACAAATGAAGTAAGATTGTTTTCTTTTTTTGTTCCACTCGTCTCTTCTCCTCCCTTTGCTTTGCAGAATAATTCAACGACAACAATTCGAACGAGGAAAAACTCTCCGATTAGTTGCAAAAGGTTGGGAAATATTTTACTATTTGTTTGCAATTTTTTCCAATAGTATTTGCGGTTTCAACGACAAATATGTAAGGCTTAGTCCATAAAGATGATAGAATGGAAAGAGAGCTAGAAAAAATAGAATAAAACTGAAATGTAATTCTATCTCGTGTTTTTGATTTTTCCCTCTTCTTCAATTACTGTCCTTTCGTTATGGCTGATTTGGTGATAGATTAACTGTTTTTGTATTGAGAAAATTGTCTACTACTTGAATGTTGTTAATGAAATTCTATAGAAGTCAAATGGATTGGATGTACTGATAGAAGCGTACCTTTTTCTTTGCTATTTGAATTAAAAAGAAAGTACCTACAAGAGAAAAAAAACATGTTTTTTGCTTCATTTAAGAAAGGTGTCAATTGTTGTCAAGTTGACAGTGTCTGAGTGCCATGTGGTTCTTTTCTAGTTAAATTAGTTCACACGCCTTTAATTTACGTTTGCAAAATTCCGAAGATGTTCGGATGCTGTTTGTTGCGTTATGTTAGGTTTTCCGATTTTCCATCTCATCTTGACTTATTATTACAAAACCAAAATTGCCTAAAAATTACACATACCAGAACGTTATTTTCTCTGCTGACAAAAATTCATATATATAATAAATTAAATTTTTAGTCGAAAAAATCGAATTTTGAACAAGTTTGACAAAATCGAAAGATCGAAATAACTCTCTAAATTTTAAAATGAAATAAGTTCCCAAATATAGCTGTTTTTATTTAATGTATACGTATTTATTCGGTTGAGCTTGTTGTTCATATCAACACTTGTTTGATATATTGTATTTAGCATATAAATCGAAATAATTTGGAAAATACATATGCGAATTTTGCATACCAAAATGCCGACCAATGCAGAGGTAAGAGGGTATGAAATTAAGAAACAATGAAATCCAAAAATAGTCAAAACCGAGTGGGTAGAAAGTCGGCGGTTGGCATCATAAACAGTAGTCAAAAAATGGTTGCAAAACTAAAAAGCACCAAGTAAGGAGAGGCGCAGAACGATATCAAAACAAAACACAACCGATCAATGACTTTTGACAACCAACAGTCTCCATAACGGCGGTGTTGTTTTTTCCTGGGAGTAATAAATTTGTTTTTCATAAAGAGAAAGAAAGAGAGAGAGAGAGAGAGAGAGAAAGAAAAAGCGCAAATAGGGTAATAGTTGTGATATTAATGAAATGTTTACATTTTTTGGAAAAAGAAGTGGCGTTCTCATGATTATAAGAATTTTTACTTTTACATTTAAAGAAACATGTTCAATGTGGAAAAAAAATACTAGGAATGAAATTATAAAAAATATTCATTAAAATTGTTTCTCATTCTAACCCTTGCTTACCAACTGAAAAATTTGCAATACAAATTTAAAAAATGTATAAGGCTAACCATTCAAGATTTTTTTAATTGCCATTATATGTAACTTGAATGCAAAATATCGCAATTCAAAGAAAATCCACTTTGAACTGAACTCATAATTTGCTTGCCCCCTGTAATTGATACTGCAGCTGATGATGGATATAACCATAATTGCAGCCTGTGGCGTGGTTGTCACTTCTCATTATGGCATAGTACTCAACATTCAACTATCAATGGATGAAATTAAAAATTCTTTACAATTTTAAAACATTGCCGAAACATGGAAATCCAAATGAGAATTGATGACGATGATAATAAGTTGTGTGCGCGTATGTACGTGTGTGTGTGAGTGCGTGGGCGATATAATACTTATACGAAGCAAAATCATCAGCGATGCAACCCAACTGGCATATCCGTACCGGACACACAGACCAACGACAACAACGAAGATGAAGGGTAAAGTGACAGCAGCAATCTCTTGCTTGGATTATGTAGAAAATTTTAAGTGGCATCCAGCTATGCGCCACTGTATCGCCAGGTCAAATATGTATTTTGCAATGCATACAGCATAAGCATTTCGCCGTGTGTCGTCCGGTAAACAGAATACTACATACCCAGTTGTCTATCTTCAGGCTGGGGCCAACAATCATTGCGCCTGGGTTGCTTCACAACCTTCCGTTTGTCGCGATGTCCATCAGTTGTTGCAAGCATCAACGTTGATTGCTTGCTAGCGAGTTGCCACTTGCATATAAAACAATAATAAACGTTAATCGGAAAGTTGTTGTGTACAACGCATAATGGAGCTGGGGTTTGGGGACGGGGGGAAATTGCTGCTACTGTAATCTAAAGTCATCGGAAACAGTGTACAATGTGTAGTGGCTAGTTGGATGGTTGGTGGCTTGTTGCAACAAATGCTGCAATTGATTGCAAATGAGGGTAAATTTCATGCACAATATGCTTTTTTCGGTGATCGCCTTCACATCTGCTTTTTTTGTACAAAAGAGGGATAGATAGTATGAGAGAGTGAGAGGGAAAGCGAACCACCACAGCAAAAGGTGGTGGCAGAAAACTTTTCTTGTAAAGCAAAAAACTTGAATATGGCAAACTAAGCTGGGAGTGCTAATGACAGCCATCAAACGGTTTACAGACCCCAGTAGACACTTGACCGGGAGATAGATGGACATTAACGGGCCAAAAGTACCACAAGGGAAATTATTTAAACTCACAGCAAATGTTCTACTTGGCAAATGGCGTAGCCGAGAAGTAAGTAAGACAAAATGATGCGACAACTTGTCTGTGTCTTATTCCCCGGTTAAAGTTGCTCAACCCCTGAGCTTAAGGCAAACGGCAAACGGAAAATGCCAGACAAAGAAGTCCACAAAGATAGTCCTATTTATGTGATTACCAGTTGTGTATGTGGAAGGGGTGCAGGTGGGGGTGGTAAGTTATACCTACAGAGAAGGGTAACAGTAGTCGACATTGTCTTTGTGTCTGCTACTACTAACGTTGCTATTATGCCATATGACACTGAATTTCCCTGAGGTATAATGCTGTGATGTGTATGCTCGAGCTCTCACTGCCTGCTCCGACAAATAACTTCATCATATAAATACTACATGTAATATTGTGCTTTTGTTTTTCGAAGCTGCAACTGGGATGTCACATGACCGATCCACAGACCAATGTGTCGCTTCGTCGTTTCATGCTTCAAAACTGCACTCACTCGTCTCTAATGGTTTTAATTGAAATGGCGTTAAACAAATAATGACATTGAAAACTGCATGCAGGATTATTTAAAGGACATATGTCTCTCCATTATGATTTACTCGCTCGCTGAGCTCTTCTTTTGTGGTGCGGTTTTTGTGGTTGGCATCTTGCGATGCGAACCTTCACAAAGTAAATAATTGCGTCTCCTTTCAATTTAAGTAGCTTTTTAAAGTTTTGCAATGTTTTTCGTTTGCTCAATTTCATTTCATGCTCGTTTTCTCCTCTGTCGTCTTTCTTTTGTTCGTTCCATCGAAATTGCTCCACAGAAAAGTTTTTTTTTCCTTCATTCTTTTGTTTTGTCGTTTTTGAACCCTCTGTTATTAATGTCCGTTTGTCTTAGAATGCCATATGCTGTGTGCATGTTCGGTGAAAAAAAGGGGCAGCCATTCAAACAAAAAAGTTCCAAGACTATACCCACAAACTTTTTGATGCTGTTGTTTTACTTAGTTTTTTTTTTCATCTCTGACCGGGATAATAGTGTGATTAGCTCTAAATGAAGTCTATTATGGCTTTTAATTGGGTTTATGACATGCTTAGCAAAACGAATGGAAAAGATGAGGAAAAAACTTAAATAACTTTATTACTGGCTCAAGCTTGAGAACATCAACAATATAGTGGAGAAAATATGTTGAGAAGTTTTTCCTGAAATTACAGTCATTTTAGCCAACGCTACACATTTTTTGTTTTTGTAATTTTCATTTAAGTAAATTTAAAGGAATTAAAGAATTGAAAGTATTTCATACATTTACAGTTTGCAAGCGACATTTGAAAATTAGTTCGGGTTGAAGCATTAATTGAAATTTATGTGTAATATTTTTAAAAACGAAAAGCTGCATAACTTTTAACAAAACAGCCAAAGTGGTTGGCTTTGGCTTGATTGGGTATTTTTTTTTTCAAAATATATGTTATCTTGTATTAACATATGGAGTCGCGAAGGATCGTTGCATGTTCATGTATTTAAGTTGTATGAATGTTTCGCATGCAGCTAATTTTGTATGGATCCTCTTTTGGACGGAGATGTTCTCTATAAATGTCATTATACCCTACACAACTATGTTGTCATGGTACTATAGCTTTGTGCAGCCCCAGGAGTTTGTAACGCCGCGAAATATTGGTCCTAGACCCACCTTTAAATATACCGATCGTCATATCTCGACTAGCTGAGTCGATCTAATGTCCTCCGTCTGTCCATTTTTATTTGTAAACACGATACAGGCCACGGTTATGGACCAATCTTCACGAAATTTTGCATGTAGGATGGGTTTTGCCCAATGAAAACACCTATTGTTTTTGGTAAAGATAGGTTAATATTTAGGGTGTGAAATGGACCAAAAACTTAATTTTTGTCGGTTTTTCTGGTCGCTCCAGCAGTTATATAAGCATGCCTATTTTGATAAAAATCGGTCAATATTTAGTGGGTCAAATGGAACTCGACTTTTGTGTGAAAAATAACAAAATTTGTATTATATAGCGTATATATTTACCCCAGAAGGACATAGAGCCCAGATGTTGATAGTATATCCAAGAGGAGTGGTTGATCTTTAAATTCATACCAATTATATTGTCGTATATACCCGGAATTTGGAGTTACACTTAAATATTTACAGGTGCTTACATATTCATATATTATTTAGTAACCCATTACCACACTGGAGTGCGGAAATATATCGCTGATAGCTTTGAAATTGTGCATGAGGTTTCAGTTATGGTCAAGGACAATGCCGATAATTTTCGGTGATGATCAGGTAATAATTGTGGGATAAAGTGGACCGAAAACTTAATTTTTTGTGTTTTTTCGAGCCAGTCTTTAGGTTACAATTGAAAGCCAAACATCACAACACAAAACACGGTAAAGATAATCTGGACAAGTAATTTGAAGGGCTGTACTGAATTATTGACATTTAGTCGGTCAAGAGGGTGCAAATATCGCGAAATATTGCCCAAGCTCAGACCATAGAATCACAGAAAGATAGATTTTCGTGAAAGTTGTGTAGGAAGTCATAGGTTCGGCCCCGTCTGACTATACTGCTCCGCTCACTGTTTTTTTTTTTCTATAAACCACTAATGCACAAAATAGTACGATATCGGTGATATCTAAACACGTTTTCTCTTCAAATCCCAGCCGGGCTCAAGCTGAATTTTTGAGTTTTGTTTTTGTTTCAAAATTTTTCAAATCTCATCAAAAACAGCATAGCTTTATCATCGCTCAAGGTATTTGGACACAGTCCGCGATAACCCATAACTATTGTAGAGGTTCCCAAGTGATGCCGAATCTATGGTTTATAGTTACGACAAGGAAACCAAGTTAGTTCGGTTAGTTGCCGTTGTTTTTGCACCTTCCTTCCTTTGTAAGGTTATTTTGTTTTAGTTCTTGGATTATTGTTCGTCGCCAGGTGTTTTTTTGTCGACATTGATTTTTTGATCCTTGAGGATTCCATTCAAGCCTGTAGCTTTTGCGTGGTGGTGTTTGACACAGGTTGTTCTTCTCTCAGAATGTTTTCTACTTGGCTTGAATATTGTTCGGTATTAGGTAGGAGAATTTTGTATATGGTGTTGAGCAGGGTTTTCTCTCTCTCTCAGTTGATACAATCTTTCAAGTCGGGTAACATAACAACAATGCCTTTTTTCTAAGTTGGAGGCAGTCTCTTTTCCTCCCAAGCTAAGGCGATGTGAGTTCAAAGTAACACAGCTGCTGTTCGGTCGTCGGCTTTTAGCAATACCTCCTCTTATGAACATTTAAATCTTTTATAATATTATTGCTTCCAACTAACAAACTTTTTTCACATTCTTTTATTTTCAGGTAAGACCAAATAGAAAAAAATTGGTATGGATTGATATTGGTAATGGATGATTTCTTTAGAAATTATTTTTGTATCTATGTTATGGTTTTTAAAACTATTTCAATCCCAATGGTATATTTATTTCAGTATATAACTACACGTATATCGAGTTTCATGCATTTAAATATTTTCAAGAATTCGATGACTATGTGAGCACTTTCAAATGCCAATATTTTAGAGATTGTACTTTGACTTTGTGTTAATCTAGCATTCTTAGTCTCATCAGTTCAGTTCAAAGCTCTTTATTCTAATTTGTCTGTAAATATAAGCAATTTTCTGCTTGAACACTTTGTGCCTTCAAATGCAATTTCCTTTACATCTCCGTTGACACTTCAAAGCGAGTGTTGTTGTGCTGTTCGTGTTGTTTTCTTTTTTCTTCTGCTTCTTCTTCTTGCTTTTTTTGTCAATTTAGCTTGAGAATCTTTTGGCTTGGCTTGATCTGGCCTGGCAAACAGCTATGAGGAAAACAAAAAAATACATTCTGCATGCCACAATCTAAATACGAAATGAGTTTTATAGGGCTGAATGACCGGATGTTTGTATAAGATAGACCAATGTAAGTAGAAAACAACAAGCTTAGCTCTAAATTGTCTCCCTGTGCATGGAGGCAACATCAGGCAACCTGTCCATTTAATTTTTGTGGCAAATGATATTTGTCCCTATGTGATAATCTTATTAAGTCCCAAGCAGAAGCATATGTAAGTTGCAAGAAAACATATACTCCGACACACGCACACTTAAGCTTCATATTGTCACAAACAACTTGTTTCCAACACTTTAATTTTGAGGCTAACATTTTGCTGATAGCCGAAACCCTTAAACCATGATTGCACTACTGCAGCACTGAGACGAGAATACCAAACAAAATTCATAGAATGGAACAGAGTAAACCTTGAGGAAAATTATGGTATTACAGAAGAAAAGAATGCCAGGAGCTGCTGCTGATGATGGTGCAGCAGAAGTATACATGACAAAATTTACTTTTGTTTTGCAACAAGCAAACAAACAAACAAATATAACAGGCTGACTGCCTGGCTCCACAGAGGAGAGACATCAGGCACATGGACTCCTCTAATTGCTCCTCACAGTGGGTCATACATGGCACGTTGGGCCTACATAAGCCACAAACCTACATGACACGCACGCACACATACACATGCGAAGTGTGCAAACCCCACAACCAACTAACGAAGTTTGAGTGCTCGACCAGACGTGGTCGTTGTACGCATCTGCATGAAATGTCCTCTTTGGTTTGCATCTAAACATAAATACATTATTAGGGGACGACGCACAAAAGCATATGACTGTGGGCCCATTGGGAGTTAGCTAGCTTGGTTAACTGCCTACCAAACTACCTACACACGGATGCCCTCTATTCCTCTGCTAACAGACAAACAATCACAGCACTCGGTCCGCTGTTGCTTGACACATTCATGCATCCACTAGGAAGGCAAACATTAAGTCCAACAATGAAACATGTACGCAAAATGCAGTATTTCAAATGAATGACAGGTCGCTTGCTGGACACAGCAACGACGACGACAACAAAAATATGCATGGCAGAGATGGAGCAATGGCAGTAAGTGTAGCGACGACCACAACATCTGCTATGGCAAACTTTAATGTAGCCAACTCTCTAGTCAACCAACTAAACAGGCGGCTAACAATTGTTTAATGCTTCCATTGCCAAATGGTAAAGCTTTGAACTTTATGCCTAAGATGGATACATTTAGATCTGTTGTTGTTGTTGGTGGTGGTGGTGTTCGAGCGAGGTTGCTTGATTCTGTTGCAATTCTTGTTGTTGTCGCTGGCCTACGTAAACCAACAACAGATGATGTGGATGGTAATGGTGAAAGTAGTCAAGAATTTTAAATTACCATTTGAATCTTTCCCAAATGTTTAATTGATGGAGTACGCTTGTGTGCATACTAAGAATATAAACATACGGGGAGAAATATTGCAACGTCTAGATACCGTTAACTCTGAATATTTGTAATTTCAGATGCAGATTGTTTCAAATCATTGATAACTTAACGAAAAATGGTTCATAGCTTTAAATGAAAAAAAGAAAAAAATCAGATGTTTTAGCATATTGGGAATAAGTTTCATGGGTTTTAGTGACATGAAACGGCTAAAATTCATAAAATACCATTAAACCGTTAATATATAAATTTCTGTTCTTTGAGGACCCCACTTAAGGAGCTTTGAGGGGTAACATTTTTATGAAATATAATGAGGATGATAATAACACCTTGTAATAATTAGAAATGAAGAAATTGAATCTCAAAAAATTACGATTTTTTCCTTCTGGAGCTTTCATATACTCACCAAGGTATTTCATCCCCAATAGGCATTTTCCAACACCCAGACTATGACCTCGATTTTATCACACAGTCTTAGCAAGTTTTTTGTACATATAAAGATATAGGAGCCACTCGAGCTTCACGTATTAAATCGGAAAGTAAAATTTGAAATGTGACGATGAATGTCACATTAATCTACCCGGTGAGCTCGCTCCAAATAGTGGAAAACACAATCCGGCTGTCATTCACATGAATAATTTTCATTGACTTCCTTGTAAAAAGAAATGTCTCTCATTGATGTCTAAAGGGTAACAAAGAGTGAAGCATTTTTAAGCTTCTTACGAAGTACTCCCTTGTTCTTTTGAAATGAAGATGGCTTTTTTAGAATCCGAAACATTGCCAAATGCAGGTTGGAACCATACGGACAAGGAAGGATAACTTATACGTCGAAAAATATCCATCGCTAGCAGTATACGATAGGACAGTACGTTCTTAAACCTACTTAGTAGTCTCGTGATTATAGAGAGATTAGAGACAAGCTGTTGGCGTTTTTCTTTTAAAGGATATGTATGAATAGTTCTGTACTTACATACTTAGCTGGCTCTAGACAGAACATTTGCCGAGCTAAAAAAAAGAATTCAAGACGCGTCGGCCTTGTGCGCAGCTTTTCCAATTTGAAAGACCATGAACTGAGGGTTGACGCAGAAGGGAAAGGCTTGTGGCCTTCGATGGAAAGATAAAGTGGAATACACCATATCGAAATCCACTTTATCTTTCCATCGAATTCGTGGCTTTCCCCTTATGCGTGAACTATCAGTTGGCTCATTTTTATATGCCTTTTATGCCTGGGACATTCGTAGATCTTCCGGGGAATCTTTCTCTCAAACACTCCAAAAACTGCATCATCTGCTTCCGAGTAGTGGCCCTGCTTCTGAATTGCTTACATAGACCATATTCGAATCTGCTAGCCAAAACTATCATTCTACGTATATCATAACTGATGTTATATGTTTTTTTTATGGCGGTACCTAGTTAGATTATATCTTTGACTACCTCGAAGCTGTACTTTTTAAGTTCCACAGATGTTTTGGGGTACTGTGGGCCATTTCTTTTCACCTTAACATCTCGTATGACCCAGCAGGATGTTAAAAAGGTCACACGACAAACTGTCACCTAGTCGGATTCCTCTTTCGGTATTGAAGGGCTCTGAGAGATCTTTTCCGACTTTAAAAGCGGACCTTGTGCCAGTTAAAGTTATCCTGCATAGTCGTATTAATTTTGTAGGAATATCGAATGCAGTCATGGCTTTAAACACCTCTGAGCGGATTGGGCTGTCGAATGTGGCTTTATAGTCGATGAAGAGGTGGACTCTGTGTTTTCGTAAATCTTCTCCAGAGTTTGGTGTAGAGTGAAAAGCTGGTGAATGGTAGATTTGCCAGGTCTGAAGCCGCAATTATGTCATTGGCCATTGGTGTCAGTCGTCTTGTCTCCTTTTTTGTGCACGGGATACAGGTTTTGGGGTATTTTCTTCACCGCTACTATTCTACGTCAGGAGCTTTGCAACACGGTGTCGGTATCATTCTCCAGGTTTCCTTCTTCATCTCTAGAAGATGATCTGCCTGCTCGAAGCCTTAAGTTTGGTGTTTTATTCGTTGGTAACATTTCTAGGCTTCATTCTGACTATTGTACATCTCAAGTGGGTAAGTTCAGAGGAGTAGGCGTGTTTCCGTGTTGTGTTAGATCGTACCTTTGCTGTTACATTAAGACCAGGGCGAACCTTGGCAGCTACAAAGTAATGGTCCGACGGCAAGGTAATCGCTCCTTGGATCGATCGAACTTCTAAAACACTAGATGAATGCCTTCCCTCTGTCACAACATTATCTATTTGATATCTTGTTATTTGATCAGGAGAATGCCAGTTGGTCTTGTGTATATCGAGATACTTGAATCTGGTGCTGTTACCATGTTTTGGCTGCCGCGAAGTCAGTCAATTTCATACCGTTGTCGGATGTTTCTTCATGCAGGCAGAATTTTCCCATTCATTTTTACGCCTGTCCCTTTCCATCGCATTTCCTGTAAGGCAATAGTCGGCTTTGTACCTCTTGAGTTCATACGCCAAAGGGAAAACTGCGCCTGTTCTGTACAACGTGCGCATATTCCACCATCATCCCATTATTGTAAAACAATAATAAAAATCAGACTAACGTCCTTGTGAAACTTTGTTTTTCCCTTTGTTATTTTTTCTGATAAAAACTTTTTATGATACAATGCAGCTATATATGAATCCTAATGGTAGGCTGAAGTCGAATCACTTTACGGGCTGCAGCGACTTTTGTATCTACGCGATAATCTTACTTCCATGATACAGCCTAATTCTATTATCCCAGGGAATATGATCGAACGAGTTTCCGTTCAAAAATAAAATGCAGTTAAACATGACACTAAATTTGGGCGATCTTGCCTGTATTATTCGATCGGGTCAATAATTTTGTACCATGATCATTGCCCTCATGTCCATTTTCTATATGATTTCCTTTATACATATAATAAAACGTAGACTCTGTCGACGAAGCTTACGAAGAAGAGATTCTAAATTTGAAATTAATTTTCTCATACTGAGATAAAAAAAAAACAAATTTCACCAGCATTGTATACATAAAATTTTAAAAATTTAATAATAATTTATGAATATTTAAATTTCTAAAACTTTCTTCGCTTTTCTTTAGCCGAATTAATTTTGTAGCAAGCCTCTCCAAAGGAATGCTATGTTTGCATATATCTATAGACCTTCGTCGAGAATCCTTTAAAATCCAAATGTTGTGGTGTATGTCTTCGTTTGTGGTTAACCACAAATACAAATGGATTTACAATACACTTATACCTACACACTCTATCCTACTACTGCTCGAATAATGAAAGCCATACGACAATGACGGAAATGTTGTGTGATACAAGAATGAGTTTTATGGGTTACGGTCCAATGATCAAATTTTAACATCATCTTGAAGTAGAACTTTTTCAAAAGTGACTGAAATCTTGTCATCTGAAAGTTTGTCGTGTTACTAATCATCATCAACATCATCATCATCCTCCTCTAGATAATGATCATCTTCAGAATGTTGTAACTTCAATGGCATTTGGCAACAATGTCTGGTCTTAAATATGGTCATAATGATGAGTGATGCTGAGTTTGTGTTACATTTTGATGATGTAGGGATTTGTGTATAAATTACAGAAACACACACACACGCACACACCCACCCATTATATTTACACGGACATACATACACTTAACAAAATCCAAGAGTACAAGTCAGCAGTGAGCATCCGTTAGTCAGGATGTTAAGCTGTGCATATTGTAGCTTTGTTGTAATGAAGTTTAGATATTGGTAACTCAATGTATGTGTGTGTGTGTTTGTACATCATTGAGAAGCGAAATCCAAAAATTACCAGCAATGGTAATAGAATCAACAACTAATGTTCAAAACCAAAAGTTTTTCGTAATATCTGCATCATCTATGTAGTTTAACAAACATTTACCATTCTGCACACACAGCATCTCTATACCTGTGCTGTGCAGCAGATGCATTTCGTTAAGAGTCAAACATCATTTATTCACCATCTATGGAATGCCATGTATAAATTATTGGGCAAATGTACTTCAGCTTGATTGGAAATATGCATATGGGTGTGGTGTGTATGGACAGCAAATCGGTATATTCTGCATCTGCTGCTTGAAAATATTTTGATATTGTCCTTAGTTTTCGAATCACCTGTTCATTAAACTAATAGGCTGTGTATATGAATCGAAAATATATATGACTGTATACTGTTGAGCTTGTAGAGACTCTTTAGGTGGGGTTATATTCCGTATAATAAACTAACATTAAAAACATACTTAGAATATTCCTTTGAAAATAATATCGCTTAATTAATGCAAATTATGTAAAATTGCAGAATTATGATGCCATAGATTTTGTTGTTGTAACGAACACTTTATAAATGTGGAGTTTTTGTGGATTCGCCAATTAATTTGAACTTTTTTGGCGATTATATTATGAGTAGAGTTACGGCGTCAGAGCCGACTAAACAATCAAATATGGTCTTAATTATACCCTACACAACTATGTTGTAAGGGTATTATAGCTTTGTGCAGCCCCAAGAGTTTGTAATGCCGCGAAATATTGATCCTAGACCCACCTTTAATTATACCGATCGTCATATCTCGACTAGTTGAGTCGTTCTAGACATATGTGTCCGTACGTACGTCCGTCTGTCCATTATTATTTGTAAACACGATACGGGCCACAGTTATGGACCAATCTTTAAGAAATTTTGTATGTAGGATGTTAGGGGATGAAATAGAGCAACAACTTTATTTTTGTCTGATTTTCTGGTCGCTACAGAGGCCGCAATTATGGTCCAAACATCGCGTATTACATGGAGAAGGAGATCGGGCCAAAAAATATGCATACCTGGTTTGATATTTAGCGGGTCAAATGCACCCTGACTTTTGTGTGAAAAATTACAAAATTTGTATTATACAGCGTATAGATTTACTCCGGAAGGACATAGAGCAGAGAAGTTGATAGTATACCCAAGAAGAGTGGTTGGCCTTTAAATTGATACCAATTACATCGTCGTATGTGTTCGGATGTGGGAGTTACACGTAACTATTTACAGGTGCTTACTAGAGGGCGAAAATATAGCGCTTATCGCTTTGGAATGTTCCATGAGGTTCCAGTTATGGCCAAGTACAACGTCTATAATTTTCGGTGATGATTTGGGATGAAATGGACCGAATTTTTTTTTTGTGTGTGTTTTTTTCGATTCAATATATAGGCTACAATTATAAATCGAACATCACAACACAACCCACGGTGAAGGGAGTGTGGACAAGTAATTAGTAGGGCCGTACTGAATATTGGTAATATTCGGAAAAAATATGTCAGTGTAAGGAAGAGGGTGCACCTATCACGAAATATTACCCGCAGAAAGATAGAGTTCTGTGGAAGTTGTGTAGGGTATCGTATGGTCGGTCGCGTCCGACTATACTGCTCCACTCACTGGTTTTGATATTTTTTGTATTCTGTATATATTTTTCTAGTATAGTCCATTTTCAAGCCATATCGGCTGGAAACTATATACACTTTTCATTAAAATGTGTAGTACGTATATTTGTAGCTTCGGCCGATTTATTTTTTTTCCGGAATCCACTTCTAGTTGCATCAAAACACTGCTCACGGTTATCTTGGTATTAATAAAAAAAATTTTAACGTTTAACAACTTCTAAAAAACTATTTTATTCGAGAAGAAAATTGAAATCAATTAAAAACATTTTCAGGTTCAATAGTTGATCTGAAAAAGAAAAAACAAAGATGAAATGATTTTATCAAAAAGAATTTGTCATCTGGTATTTGTTCGAAATAGAAAAACTATTTTCACACTTTTTTCAAGCATGTATATCTGCTTAATTTTACAAACAAAAAATCCTGGATGATGAAAAAAATAAACCCGACACGCAGACACTTCAAAACTAAAATACAGACATCACATTTTTTCTATTCAATTTCAAGCCATCTTCAACTGCAAAAAAATATGTCATTTGTAAAGTTAACACTGAGGGCAAAGTACAGAAAATAGTTGCAAATATATCTTCATCATACATCATCATCATCAACATCATTTACTTCAACGTCAGCAGCCGTAGACAGCAACAGCTTGCTATGCGAACAATGACATTCAACAATTTTGTATGATTATTTCATTAAAATCAACGAAAACTTATAACGCCGGTAGTTAAGCATATTTTCCTTCGTCTTCATTATTTGAACTACAGAAAAAAGAAGAGATTTCTTCTACATTATTGTAGCTAAACTTTTAAATGAAAATGTAAAAGCGTGCATCTTTCCTTTTGCGTCCATAAGACAATGCCTTAACACTTTTTCTCGACAAAAAGTCGGAAATCTCAAATAAAAGAACGAACACACAGCCATTTACATCGCTCGCATAATCTTCCGATGTGTTGCGATTCATTAGTATGACGTCGAGCTTCGCTTGATGTTCCACAGCAGCAGCAACAATTTATGAAATGAATTGAAAATTATTTTCCACTCATTACAGGAAGAAAAAAATAGAAGGCAACGATAAACCGAATGAAAAAAATGAAATGAGTTGGAATTTTATTCCTTTGTTTTTTTTTCTTCTGAGTGTTCTTGTTGTTATATCATTATGTGGGAAAGTTCCACCTGGAACTTGGAATTAAAGTAGAGGTTTTAACTTATTATAGTCAATAATTTATAATACTGAGGGAATCAAATGGACCAAAACTTTGTTTTTGTATGTCTCTTCCCGGTGTGTTCCGAGTTGAAAGTGTATGAAAGATAGATGGTTCTGCAGTTCTACATTCTGAGCATGGGCAATATTTCGCGATATTTGCACCCTCTTGGCCTAATACCAGGGTGCGGAGAATGATTAAAATACACTTTTCTCACGAATGCTCTCGGCGAGAATTCGGATGTTTTTCAATTTATCGCGAATGATAAAGTTACAATGAATGAACAAACATTTGCAATCTCTCGCGAATCTTCGCATTGTACGAAAAATTCACGAACGATAAAATTTCGCTGCAAGCGTCGTCGATTCATTCATTTGCGAGCATTCTTTGCTGAAGAACATTCTTTTGAAAAAGTTAAAAACCAAATGTTCGCAAATGCTCGCGAGCCCTTTTTAAAACAACCACAATCAAACATCACATAAAAAAAGTAAACCCACAGAACGAATGAATGTGTGTGTAGCAAAAAGTGTGTGGAATAACAAAACACATGTCCAACAACTATTGAGTTCACGAACGATTGTTGTTGCTGCTTTGAGCATTCGCGAGAATTCGAGAATGTTTGTTTTCATTCGTGAGAGAATGTCAGAAAGAATTTCAACCACCAAACGAAACGAACGAACGTTGTTGTGTGGTCTTACTCGTTTGTTATGTGTGTGCGAACATTCTTTGGCGAATGCTCGTTTGGTAAAGAATTTATCGCCATAAATTCATTCGTAGAATGAGCACAAAACGAAAAGAATGTATTTTAATTAATTCGCGAGCGAATTTTTGCGCATATTTACGCCATAAAATAAAAATTTGGTCACTTTAGATTTTGGTTGATTTGACCCTTGGAATATTGACCGGTCATTATCCAAACAATCGTTCTAAATATTTGGTCAGAACCTCTTTACCGTGTAAAATATGTGATCTGCATATAATAATGGCCTCTAGAGAGACTAGAAAATCTTCCAAAAATAAAGATTTCGGTTCATTGCAATTATAGAATCGTCTTTGTCCATAAACGGAAATTCATGTTTATTCAGCGCGTGAGTTAAAAATATCATAGCACATTGACGACTTCAAACACTCCTCTTGGATATACTATCAACTTCTCGGGTCTATGTCCATCAGGGGTAAAAATATACGCAATATAATGTAAAATTTGTTGTTTTACACAAAAAAATCTGGACCCATTTGACCAGCTAATTATTGACCGATCTTTATTTTTAGCCATATTCACTTCCATTTCCTGACATAAAATTTCATGGTCATAATTGTGGCCTCTAGAGCCACTGGAAGAAGAGATAAAAAAGTTTTGGCTCATTTCATCCCTAAGCAGATCATTACCAAAAATAATAGATGCCTTCTTTGGCCAGAACCCATGTAAAATTTCGTGACGATTGGTCTATAACCGTGGCCTGTATCGTGTATACTAAATACTAATACTAATTAATTATCGACTCAGATAGTTAATATATGGTCATCGATATTATAACATGATTTTATAATACAAATGCACAATTCTCCCGTTCAATATACGAAATATATTTTCCCTTTAGAGAACTTGAGAACTTCTGTAACTTCTACATACGAGAGATTCGCATATAGACTTCGGAATTTGACTGGAAAGTTTAAGGTAGTCCAGGATAAGGAATTTATTGAATAAAATTGTGAGAAAAAGTACGACTGTTTTTAAATATGATAATAGAACTGAGTCGTTTATTTTTAAAGTGGTTTATGTCCATCAGAGCCTAATTCTGATAAAAATCTTGGTTTTGTAGAAAAGTTTACAAAACATATTACGTTAGATATTCTGTCATGTTTAAGGACATACAGTCAAAAACAAAATTAATACCACTTAACAATATTTTTGAAACAAATCAAACCCAAATCTTTAAATACCTCGATATAAGAAAAAAAAAAACTTAAACCACATTTAAGATAAACTATGTTTTAGAAATCGGGGTTTGTAATGGGAAGTCTAAAAGTCGACTTTGCAATAGTCAGTAAAAATCGAAAATTGATCGCAGGTTGGACTGTTCTTTTCAAAGTATATCGGGATCGAAAAATTGGGTTCAAATTATATTATCCATTTTAATGTAGTGTTCAAAGTATTGACAGATATATTACTGAAGGACTTTATGGGACTATTTTTTAATATTTGAAGCTGAATACAATAAATAGTCTGACTATCAACTTTCCTAGAATATTTTGAATATTTTATGTTTGGATCGCCTTCGACTTTGGGAATTGTTTTAAATATGTATTCCCCACATATGGATCCATTGTTCCCAAATCTGAAAGGCCTACAAATGACGAAAATAAAAATTAAATAAAAAATATTAAATACAAATTGTAACGATTTAATAGTATTCACTATGCCCTTGCGGAACGTAATGAGAACGATATACTTTATTAATATATCAGGGTAATTTAAATTATCATATGAAAACTAAAATACGTTCATATGTGAAATCCTATCCCACATCCCTAGCATTGGCATACTTCCCTAGATCTTTAATGAATTGCATTTTGTCATTTCATTGTTTTTTTTTTTTGCTTTTGTTCTTTTGTAGTTGTCAGGAATTATGTGTTAAAGTAATTCTGAACATTAGTTGAGAAATTCCCCAGTGTCTGGCATTTCTTTAGTTCATTTTAGCTACTGCTCTTGTTCTTGTCGTCTGCTTGGCATTTCTTAATGTGGCATTTGTGTTTTTTGTTGCTCCCGCATTTTAAGCAAATGAAATTATAATAAAACGAAGCACAACTCTCACAATGGCAGCAAACTGAACAAGTAGCAATGAGGCAAACAGATAAATTTTTAGCGGACGGACATGCACATACACACATGTGTGCTTGTGTGTGTGTGTTTGGTGAGGTAGATAGAGAGACCGGGAACAAGAAAACTCACATACTATTTTTCTAATTAATTTAATTACCAAATGAAATGAACTTGGAGAAATTCTTTCATTCAGACATACACAAAAAATACACTTCACATATTATTTGCCATAAAAACCACAGATACACTAACACATACACATACATACACGCATTCTTATAAGGAGAATTACAAGAACAGTATATGAACATAAGTACAAAGACCAGACCAGCAGACACGTGACACATGCCAGCACTTAACTCTTAGTGCAGAGTCATATAGAACATAAATAGACAATGAGCATAAAGTAGTAGTCAGAGTATGTTAAACAGGACTACTTAATGTCCTAGATATTATATTATATAAATGAGGTCGCCAAAAAGGTCAGTTGTTGTTGTTTAGACGGAAAATTTCGTATAAATAAAACAATTTGTTGATGATTTACAGAACATTTATACAGTTTGCCAACAAAATATTTGCAAAATTAAAACTAATATCAACAAATGAATTGTAATCGCCACAAATAAATTACATTACTTATAAATTAGTTTATAAATTGTTTATTTTTTTAGATTAATAACAATAACTAAATATCAAAAAGCAGCGTCACCCTTGGAAATTATTTTTTCAGACAGAAATGAAGTCAAAATGCCCTTTCTCTATAGAATTTACATATATGGAGTTTACATCCATTCCAGACAGATTGGTTCATGACATAATTTAAACTAAATAAAAAATCAAATCAAAGACATTTCCAAGTAGATTTTATTGTTTTTATGGTTTCAAAAATCACCATGACAACATGTTTGCAGGACTTATCCGTAGTAATTAAGGTCACCAGACTGAAATAAACAGTGTAATAATATCTATTGCCAATTAAAATAAATTGTTATTTGCGTAATTTTTGTGTTAGAATTATATATATTCTACGAAGTTTCAAAAGTTTAGTCAAATTTTATTGAAATCGGTTTAGATATATATATAGCTCGCATATATATGATCGTCCGATTTTTAGCAAATTGTGCACCAAAGAATTAAAGGGTACAATAAATAATGAACTGATGATTGTGGATGAAGTGGAGATTATATCTTAAACAGGGCTCGGTTCACACATAGACACAGATCATATATGTAAAGTAGTCCACTTTCATCTCAATGGTCTTTCAAAAATACGTCTGTCAGGATGCATCTCTTGAATATAGCCAAAGTGGTAAAGGGTATCATATAGTCGGCCCCGTCCGACTTTACTACAATCCTTATTGCTTGAACCTAATTTGCTGAAATTTAGTATTTTAGGTTCCTCTTTGTGCAGAAATTGTCAATATTAGTCAACTTTTAAGTCCAGTTAAGTTTTACAACTGAATTCGATTTTGATTTTCATTGGGTAAACAATCTCCCCACCAAAAATTATCAAAAATGTTTCCGAATAACTCCCATACCTCCATTATTCGGTGTTGTGGCGAATTTAGGCTCGTTTTTCAACCGAAGTGGCTTTTAATTCTCATTGGACAGAGAATAGCTCTACCACGAGTTTTTATTATTGGGTTTTGCTCGGTGTAGCTCCCAAATGGCGGTACCCCACATGTTTCGACATTTTGGGAACGTCCAAATTGACTATGATTTGATACATTTGATTTTAATGGATTAATGCCGGTAGCTACCTTATGACAATTTTGAAGGTTATGAACACATTTTCCCACCAAAGTGGGGGTTTGGAGGTGGCAATTAAACACGGTCAAGGTTTGCATATAAAAGTACCGCCAAATTTTCGGTATTTTTACGGTTTTAGCAGCATTCTCTAGGTTATCTTAGGGTAGGGTGACATACTTCACATGTAAAATTTAGTCCTATTTTTGTACTTTTGAGGTTTTACAACCGTTTTTTCCATCGAAGTGGATGCAATTTTAAAACAGACAATACCACAGCCACCATATGAAGTACCCGACCATATTTTAAGAAAATTTTGATGCACACCACAACTTGTTCATATTTACTGATACTTTTCTAACATTGGAAAATCCAACTCACATAGTGAAACATTTAGAAATTTGGGAAGACACAAAAAATACCGACCGATTCTGCACAAAATTACTTCTTCTGGAAGACAGGCGTTATACCAAGACCGATTAATATAAGTCTGCAAATAACTCAATAGACTGCTTTCATTATTATCTTATATTTTTGTTTTTGCTTCGGCCCAAGGTTCCATAAGTTAAAGCCACCGTATTCATATGGCTCTATTGAATTATGTTTTATCAGCAATAATGTCGATTTTTCACATTCTATGAAATTTTACACAGATATTGCTAGCACTCCTGGGATGTTTGGTATTGCAAATCGGATATAACGGTCCATGTTTTGGAGTAGGCCTGTATTTTCCAACTGAATTGGCTGTAATTTGGTATTTTGGGATCTCATTGAATAACACTCTACGTACCAAAAATTATTAATATTGAACCAAGTTTCAGGGTAGCCCCCATATAACGGTACTCCCTAATACTAGGTTTTTTTGGACACGCTTTTCAAGCAAATTGACTATAATTTGGCATTTTGGATTCTCATTGAATATCACATAGCACTATTAATACTTACAAAAATTTTAGGGTAGCCCCCAATATTCGGTATTTTGGACACGTTTTCAAACAGAATCGGCTGTAATTTGTATTTTGAGTTCTCATTGAATAACACATATCCGTACCAAAAATTATTAACATGGGCCCAAGTTTTAAGGTAGCCCCCATATAAAACTTGTCGGCATTTTTTGGGATTTAGGCACTTTTTTCAACAGAATTGGCTTTTGTTTAGTATATGATATTCTCATTGTTTGACACAAATTTCAGGGTAGCCCCCATATAACGGTGCCCCAATATTCGGTATTTTGGACACGTTTTCAAACCGAATCGGATGTAATTTGTATTTTGGGTTCTCATTGGATAACACATATCCGTACCAAAAACTATTAATATTGACACAAGTTTTAAGGTAGCCCACATATAACACTAGTCGGTATTTTTTAGGATTTAGACACGTTTTTCAACAGAATTATCTGTTGTTTGGTATATTGTATTCTTATTGGTTGTCAAATCTCACTACCAAAAAATCTATATTTATTTCCGTTTTATTATAGCCTCATATAACGGTATCCCCACTACTTGATATTTTGAGAATTTGAATGATATTTTTCTCACGTATTTTTCGGTATGTTCAAGGTCCTATCATAACATTAGTTTTCTACTAATAGCCGCCATTAATTTTAGATTATCTGATTGTCATCCTCATGGTGGAGGATATAATAATAACAGTAGAACAATTTCATTCACTCAAGATCCGTATGGACTCTTTGGTGGCTTTTAATTATTTCATTTTAATTCGATAAAATATTATTTTAAAGGCATTTAAAACAGTTCATTTTATTGTCCAGATTATATATCTCATATATCATATAAAAACAATTTTTCAGAATCGAATAAAACGAACTCTAAACGCCACAACCACCATGTGCACATATATATTTAAAGTAAATAACAAATGTTTTTTTCCTTCAATATTTAATTACATTTTCTGAACTATATTTTCACCACTATATTTGGTGTCTATTATTACTAAACCACTTTAGATGATAAATACCGGAACATTGTTCGAATCATTTACTCGTAATTACATTATCTCATTATATTTATTAGTGTTTTTCACACACACACACATAAACACCCACCCCTCATTCCACTCGATGCCCTTATGCTTCATAAAATTTATGATTATATTTAAACTAATTAGAAATCATTATTTATTAGATAGCACAGGGAATGTGGATGCAAGAAAAAAGAGAAACAGAATTAAAAATATATCGATACTATTTTCAATAATTTCTTCGTTGCATACCCTTGTCAGAGCATAAGTGGTGCTTATAGTATTTTTATTGTTTTTATTTTTTTTTTCAATTACACACAAAGTTCATTTTTCATTAATGAACAATATGTATTTAAGCTGTTGTCAAGGGTATACTAAAGCCATGCCTAATTTTGTGGATATTTGCTACTTTTTATATATCTATTCCACCACGAAATAGTTTTTTCATCTGTTTTATTTCCATATTATCCATATTGTATTTGATTTTAATATAAATTCTCTTTTTAATATTGTTCAAGGGTATACTAAAGCCATGCTTTATTTTGTAAATATTCGATATTCTTTATATATCTATCCCCACTAAGTATTTTTTATCTGTTTTATTTCAATATTATCCATATTGTATTTAATTTAAATTCTGTTTTTAACATTGTTCCAAATATATCTGATTGATCTAATAATATTCAATTTTAATTTAACACTTCATTGTCAAATTCCCTTAAATGTTGTATGTGTCCTTTGAAATTAACATTACAATTTTGGTTTTCCCATTTTTTGTTTCTTTATTCGCATAATTTTTCATTAAGCCCAGCTGGGTCCTTGCTGTCTGCAATCGTAATTGACAACCAACTTCATCCTTGTAACCAAAAATTAAACAAAAAACAATCCCATAAATAGCTGATCAGCGATATTTTTCGATACGGGATGCGGAGAGTAATGTACCTCAATTAAGTTATTTATTGAAAATTAGCATGTTAAACAATTTAAATGGGTGTTTGAGTGTGTGTGTGTGAGAGAGAAATAATGTAGAATGGGTATATTATAGTTTTACACAGATAAAAATCTATTACAACTTTGAAGTAGTAAAAATTCGTCCCATTTTGTGGAAATACAAAGAATTAGGTAAAGTAATTATTTGAATTAAACATAAATTTAGAAACCGTAATAAACTCGACTTGGTAGTTAGAAATATAATGTGAGGACAACTATTCATTGTAATCAGTTTTGAGAAATCGAAGTAAAAATTCGACAATGATTATAGACAAAATGCGACTAAAAATACTTATTGTGAATAATTATTCTATTAAAAACATATAAACTGGCTTGATTTCCAGGCGCGTCGGTCTTTTGCGCAGTTTTTCCAATTTGAAAGACCGTTTTCGGCGATGTTGTCTTCGACTTGATCTTTCCAACGTATTCTTGGGTTCCCCTTCTGCGCGAACCATCAGCTGGTTCGCTTTTATATGCCTTCTGGGCTGGGGCATCTTCATCCATTCTCACAACATGACTTAGCCAACGTAGTCGCTGCAGCTGAATACGTCTAACGATGTCGATGTCCGAGAATAGCTGGTACAACTCATGGTTCATTCGACGGCGATATTCACCGTCAATGCAGATCGGCCCATAGATCTTTCGGAGAATTTTTCTCTCAAACACTCCAAGAGCTGCTTCATCTGCTTTCGTAAGTACCCATGTTTCAGATCCATATATTAGCACGGGTAGTATCAGCGTCTTGTAGAGTGTGAGTTTGGTCTGGCGGGAGGTGGCCTTGTTTCTAAACTGCTTACTTAGACCATAGTAGCATCTATTAGCCATCACTATCCTTCTCCGAATTTCAAAACTGATGTCATTCGTTTTATTTATGGTGGTACCAAGGTATATAACATCTTTGACTACCTCGAAGATGTAGTCCTCAAGTTCTACAGTTGGTCTACTGGATGTCTTGCGCGTTGATACCATCAGCTTGGTGTTCTCGTCGTTTGCTGCCAGACCTACTTTGGCGGACTCCTTCTCAATTTGTTCAAAGGTGACTGTTACCGCTTTCAATGTTCCACACATTATGTCGATGTCATCGGCGTAGGCGAGTAACTTGTGTTGTTTGGTGTACAGAGTGCCATTTCAGTTCATTTTTGACTCTCGTATGAACTTTTCCAGCAAGATGTTAAAAAGATCACACGACAAAGCATCACCTTGTCTGAATCTTCTTTCGGTATTAAAGGGCTTCGAGAGGACCTTTCCGACTTTAACTTGTGCCTGTTAAAGTTATCCCGCATAGCCGAATTAATTTTGCAGGAATGCCAAAGGCAGACATGGCTTTATACACCTCTATACAACGAATAGGACTGTCGAATGCGGCTTTATAGTCGACGAATAGGTGGTCGACGTTGGTTTTTTCCAGGATTTGGCGCAGAGTGAAAATCTGGTCAATGGTGGATTTGCCAGATCTGAAACCACATTGGTATGGTCCAATAATGTCATTGACCATTGGCTTCAGTCGTTCACACAGTACGCTGGATAGCATTTTATATGCGATGGGAAGGAGACTTATTCCTCTACAGTTGGTACATATCGTCTTGTATCCTTTTTGTGCACTGGACACAGGATGCTGAGGTTCCAATCATTGGGCGTGCATTCTTCTAGCCAAATTGTTCTAATCAGCTGGTGCATGCTCCATGTGACCACCAGTCTTGAATAGTTCGGCTTGTAACCCATCGGCACCTGCTGCTTTATTATTCGTCAGCGGATTGATTGCTATTCTCACTGCATCTTGGCTAGGTGGTATACACTCTATACCGTCATCTATAATTGGTTCTGAGGTATCCACTTCACTGTTACTATTTGATACCAGAAGTTTTTTTCAAAATGCTCCTTCCAGATCCTCAGCACGCTGTATGTATCTGTCACCAGGTTTCCTTCTTTATCTCTACAGGAGGATATGCCTGCACCAAAGCCTTCGGTTTGGTGTTTTACCCGTTGGTAGAATTTTCGGACTTCATTCTAACTCCTGTACATCTCGATTTGCTCACGCTCATGTTTTTCCTGCTCTTTCTTCTTTTTTCTGAGAATTCGTTTCTCCTATCTCATTTTATCATCGCACTACGTGTTGCTACTGTCTCTGCGTTTTTCATGTCAGTAGCATTACGACACTCCCGATCGTACCACGTATTTCTTGATGGTGGTCATTGGTACCCTAGTGTTGCTTTTGCTGCAATTTGTAGGGAGTGGACAATTCTCTGCCATTGGGCTTCTATATTATTATCGGGACGAACAGTTGTGTAAGTTGAGCGGAGTAGGCTTCTGCTATCTGTTGTGTTTGCAGCTTTTCGACGTCAAATTTCCGTGTTACATTAGATAGCACCTTTGCTGCTACATTAAGACGGGTGTGTACCTTGGCTGCCAAAGGGTAATGCTCCGAATCGATATTCGCTCCCCGGATCGATCGGACGTCTAGAACACTGGATGAATGCCTTCCGCCTATCACAACATGATCGATTTGATTTCTCGTTGTTCCATCGAGAGAAATCCAAGTGGCCTTGTGTATATCAAGATGCTTGAATCTGGTGTTGCTAACTACCATTTTTCAATTTCAGAGGAGTAGGAGGTAAATATTTTTGTTATATGACAGGATCAAAGTAAAAAATATACACACACGGGTTATTTGAAAAAAAAAAAAAAAATAGAAAATTTTCTCTCTTTACATAACAGTTCTATAAAATTTGTACCTCTATTTTTTTTTTACTTTTTTAAATTTAATAAATAGTTATAGTTATTTTTTAATTTTTCATAATTTGATTTTCTTTTTAAAATCACAATATTTTTCAAAGTGTACGCTTAATAATCTATCTCCTTTATAGGCACACCCATAGTACATACATATATTATTCGTATAGCAATGTGGGAAAATTGTTATATTACCGTGTATTTGTAATGAAATACTAAAAATGCCTTTGACAATAAATTACACATTTAATTAATATTTGTTGTATAAGTGTGTGTGTGCGCTCTTGCCTCCATGTGTCTATGTATGTGTTAGTTAATACTATATAATGAGGTTTTCGTTTTCCATGCTTAAACTCTCGTTTCTATGTTTTGACCGAATATAATATATATGTATGTAGAATCAAACCTATGTACATATGTATTTAAATTCCTTGGTGACATTGCTGAGTGTGTGTGTGTATATGTATGTCGTTGTGTTATGTTGTTTATATTGTGTTAAATGTATTTGTGGTTTTATGAAGCTTTAAAACAAATACATCTAAATAAACAATATACCACCATACACATGTACGTATGTACATTTGTGTATTTCTACAAACACTTACCTATAATAAATAAACAAAATTGTATTATTTGCCATTAGATTTACACGAAATATACAAAATTTACACACAGGCCATGCTATGCTATATTTGCCGGCTTGTTGTTTATGTATCTCTCACTCTATCTGCTATTCTCTGTATATCCCATTGAAATGTCCTTCCACTAACAGCTGAGGTTGAGGTCATAGTTTGCGTATTTGAAATGCATAATGGCATGTTGTTGGGAGCATGTGTGCGTGCGTGTTGAGCATTTAAAAATGTTTAATGCAGCAACAAACAATTCGAACGAACGAACGACCGGCCAACCGACAACAACATTAAACATGATAAAGGCAAAAATAAATGTTTATTAAAATAAAATTACTTTCCGCAATAATAAATTATGTGTATAATAAAAAAAATGAGGACATTAATGGTGATAAGGTAAAGTGGATCCCACTGGGGAAGTGGTGGTTTTTATCAATTGCTATAATTTGTGCACTCGGTGGACGTTGTTAGAAATTGTCCAATAAGCATATTTTCAAATAGTTCAGAATTTAAAAATTTTGGAGAATGGATTATTTACATCGGAACGAAGTGATATGGGGGTAAACTGTAAAAAATTGTTTAAAATACTACATAGCTTAAATTAAAAATATGCAGTTAGCGGATCCAGTAGTTGGAGAGGGCAAGCTATTCTATATTGAAATGTTTTCGACTAGGAAAATAGACAAAAATAAAGTTTATGGTAATTTTCGTACCCTAAATATCATGTAATCACTACCGAAAACTAATGGCGTCATCTTTGACCATAACCGGAAATGCATGTAAAATCGGCGCGAAATGTATACTATCTACTGTGGTAATGTTAATACTAAACAATATCAGAATATGTAGTAAATATTGACATTAGAGGTCGTACAACAAAATAATTGGTATACATTTTACCAATTGGATATAAAGTCAACTTCTATGGTCTATGTCCTTCAGCAGAAAATATATACGTAATAAAATGTAATTTTTCACATGAAAGTCTTGTTCTATTTCCGCTAAATATTGACCGATCTTCATCAAAATATCCATGCTTATTCTTTGGCTAAATACCCTTCTCTTTGTAAAATTTCGTGTTCGTGGGTTTTGCACCTGACTTGGATATGGTAAAAATTTTACCTGTTTCGAATACTCAGATTTGAAAATTTTCAAATTGTTTAACTTTTTGGGGGGAAATATCCGAATGCTAGGATCAGCAACTGAATGCGATTCTGCAACTGTTTAAAGACAAAATTACGGACCATTATCGATAACTACAAATTGTAATTTTCTTATTTATTTTATTTTATCGATAACAATAAAGTTAAAAATTATTTCTTTTAAAGGATGTCCATTTGATGTTCGCATAAGTAGTGAATCGATAATGAAGACTATATTCCTCGACACTAAAGACTGCAGTCCTCGAATTTGGCCCTTGTTCCACTTAAAAGTTATCGTGCGCACCCGCCATCTACACTTATCAACACTTGGCGTATAAATTTGGCAGGCTCAATTTTGGTCTATAAAAGTGCACGAAACGTCAAACCGAAACTCTTGTTTATTGTTTAATTTCATGAGTCCTATGGCAAATGTATTATCGAACTAGAAGTTAACCATTTAATCCTTTAACTTTTTGTCAGTAATTTCCTATATTTATATATTTTTGCAAGGCGTATAAAAATAGTAACAAAGTAGCCCACAACTAAAAACGTTATCGAATTAAATATCACCAACAATAATTCTGTTGTACATTTATTGTTATTGTTCGCTTTGTTGCTGCCTGCTAACTGGCTGGTCCAGGGTCAAAATTTATTGACATTCTCATGTCATCGTTGATTGGCATTAAGACAAATGACGATGTTCCACTTCATTAGACCGTCGCTGTTGTATTATCGCTATTGAATGTTTGTAGTTGATCTTCATCGCACTCTTCACATATAAATTGTCTATAATTGTCTGGTAGTCGGCGACGAACTCTCCGTTTTCGGTATCTCGTTTTTGAACACTATTGAATCGGACAAACGATTTCGAAATGTATTGAAGCAACAAATTGAAATAAACAGATAATGGAAATGATTGTGCGAACATATTTTTTTAATAGTGCAAAATGTTGTTGTTGTTTTTGTCAATTGAGAATGCTGCTTGCCATATAAACGAGGGTAATGTGATCAGTTTCTGGGATTATTGCAACAATGTGGACAATATTGCCATTTTTTTTAATATTTCATTTTCCAAAAATAGGCTTTTTTGTTTGGTGCATATATAGAGAAAGCTGTTATGACTCCGAATCCGCTCGCGATCGAATTTTTAGTTAGTGTGCGCAAAAGTTATGGAGGTTTTAATTGTGGGGATACGAAAAAATCTTACAGCCTGTTTCTGTAAAATTCGAATCGAACGAATTACTACCAAAACTTTATTATACCCTCCACCATAGTATGGAGGGTATATTAATTTTGTTTTTCCGTTTGTAACTCATCGAAATAATCATGTCGATATAGCCATGTCCGTCTGTCTGTTGTAATCACTCTAGCGTCTAAACAAATTGAGATAGATCGCCAACATAGCTCCCATATAAGGGTACCCCTCAATTTACGGTATTTTGGGCTTCTTGAGAGCGTTTTTCAACCGAATTCACAGTGGGTTCTTATTGGGTACTAAATCTCTCCACAAAAAAATTATAAATGTAGGTCTACATTTTCTGGTAATCCCCATTTAACGGTACCCCCAAATTTTCAGTATTTTGGGTTTTGATCGTATTTTTCCACCGAATTGGCTGTAATTTAGTATTTTGAGTTCTTATTAGATTCCAAATATCTCCACAAAAAATTATAAGTATAGGTCAATTTTTTCGGGTAGCCCCCATATGAGGGTACTCCCAATTTTCGATATTTTGGGGTTCTTTAGCGCGTTTTTCAACCGAATTTGCTGCAATTCGGTATTTTGTAGTCGTATATGGTAACAAATCTCCCCACCAAAAATTATTAATATTGGCCCCTTTTTTGGCGTAGTCCCCATATAACCCCCTTCTTTATATTAAAATAGTTATCTGATTTGTTCCGTGTTTTGAGTTTGGTTCTAAGACTCTGTTGTAATCATTTCACCTGTGGAGGATAGGTAGATAAAAAAATTAGAACTTAAGGTTCGATAATGAACTATAGCCGCATTTAGACCAAGCCTTTGGTTAGAGGTTCCAGTAGGAGTGAACCGATATTCCCCATCTTCGAAATTGAACTAAGTTTGGAAGAAATAAGAAGATGGGCAAAGTTTGGATGAAACCTAAATTTTTTGAAACGGATTTGGTCCAAAGAAACATGGGGTCTAGAACCAATATTTCGATGCAGCACATTTTCGCCGTGTTAAAGTGTATAAACCCTCATTAGTCATAATCCGTTTTTAGAAATATCGGTATAGGTCCACTTTTTGGTATGTTCCCTATATTTTCATATCTAGTACCTGTCAGTATGTCTATGGTAGAGGGTATCCAAAGTTCGGCCCGGCCGAACTTACCGCTTTTTCACTTGTTTATTTATGAAAATGTTTTTTGATTCATAACAGAAATAAATGACATACTATTGGGTCGTAAGTCACTCGAATTCGTTCGTTTAGAATTTGACAGAAACAGGCTGTTAAAATCTTATTTTATCGATACAATATGTTCCTCCTTGGTATACTACTGTCATTGTGCAACCTTCGGTAGTTAAGAAGATGGTTCCGTTCTATGAATGACTATGTCATAACATGGACCTATAGTAACAATTTCTTCTGAACATTTGCCTATAACCTCAAAAAATTCCGGTGAAAATCGGATGATATGGTTATATGAGGTGCGCCACAAAACGCATCAATTGTAACTATAGATCATGGGTCATTGTACTATTATTTTTGCGACAGCTGTACATAAATTGTTGCTATTGTGCTTTGTAATTTTCTTTATGTTCACATCCATTAGATATGTTTGTTGTTATTTTTTTTAGTTTGCATTGAAGTCCCACTTGAGTACTTTAGTTGTCTTTAGCATTTAGAGCTGTAGTTGTTGTTGTCGTAGTACATATGTACAATCTCTTTGCCAAAGCACAAGTTCCACATGAATAGATTTTTATTGGAAGCTAACAGAAAAAGAAAAGACCGAGCAAATAAAAAACAACATGAACACAGTTTGAGAAAGACATGTTTCGAAAATAACATTAATTGTTTGCAACATCTTTGCTTCAACAACAAAAAACAATAACAACAACATTGCGAAATGGACGTAGATGTTTTTTTCCATAGTTACTTATACTGCTATTCCATTTGCTATATTTTCTTTTCTTGCTTGTTCGAATTGCTAGGTGTTACTGTTGTTTCATCACATTAATTTGATTGATCTGTCTCTTGGCAGTTGTTGTGTGGTATTTTGTTGTGGATCACATTACAGTTGAATAATTTTTAAAATTTTGGGTGGCACTGTGTGAGCTATTTTTTTGTATAGATTTACCATAATTATAAAGTTAAAATCGTATAAATTTCGACAAATACAATATTCTAGCAGGTCCTCGGATTGGGAAACAAATATTTTTTCCATAATCGAGTCATTTTCTGACTACGATTCCATTGTTAAACTCCAACTGAAATACTGCGTTCTGTAATCCTTGCCTGTAACTCTTAATATGAAACAGGTGGTGGTGAAAGTTTTAACCTCTATTTCGCTAAGTGTTTTTATTATAATTTTCACCCATATAACACCCTTCCCATGAAATAGCCAGCAGTACATAAAATGAAATAATAACTTTGCTTCTAGCAGGTCCTAAATTTGGGAAACAAATATTTTTTCCAAAATCGAGTCATTTTCTGACTTCGATTGTAACTGTAACTCTCCATATGAAACAGGTGGTGGTGAAAGTTTTAACCTCTATTTCGCCAAGTGTTTTTATTACAAATGTTCACCCATATAACACCCTTCCCATGAAATAGCCAGCAGTACATAAAATGAAATAATAACTTTGCTTCTATAGAGTGTCTCATTAATGTCATCATTTTCCGTTTTCCTTAAAATGTAAATAGTTTTCCATTGTACTTTAATTGTCTCACTTTTAAACAGTGAAACCACTCCTCTTAGTATCCTGTTCGCTTTTCCTTACCTAGATTTTTTAGCATCCTCTGCTTTTAGTTGACATCTTCTTCTTCCATCGTCTTCGTCGTTCTCGTGTAGCTGCAGCTATTTATCATTTTTTTTTTTTTGTTGCTTTTGCAATATTCGCTAAGAATTCACAAAGATAAAAATGTCCTCTTGTGAAATCTGTCACAACAATACGTGTTGTAGATGCACTTAATCTGTAGCACAAAAGGAATGTTGCGACAAATAACTTTCCTTCCGACATAGCGACTGTAAGACTTGGGACACATTTCAACCATTTCACAATTTTGTCTGAGCGCGTTGACGACATCGTTCCTGTGCACTGGTTGCAAAATGGAGCATTACATTACACACATAAAGACAGACAGACAGACCGATGAAGCAAAAGAAGGAAAACACAACCTACCAAGAGAAGTCTGTTATTCAACTAAAGGAGAAAAAAAATTAACAACATATTTTTTCCCTCTGCAATACAATTTCTGTTGTCCTCTCTATGCCATAATGTGAGCCGAAGCAATGCAATGCAACACGAAATTGCACACACACAGAGAGAGAAGAAAGCATAGTTAAGGATATGTTCATCATCTAGAATGTAAGTAGAAGAAAACTTGTTGAAAGTATGGCAGGCTGGTGGTGGTGCTGGTTTGTCATCCTTATGTTTGGCTCTTCGGCTCAGAGAAATCTTTGCCGGTGTATATGAAAGGGACATGCATACAAAATGCAATTGTCAGTGACAATTGCTTGACAGTGTATAGTCTTTGTTGAAGCTCAAGAAACTGTTGGGAGTTTGGGCGCAGAGGAGGCTATTACCGGGCTTATCTTCAACTACTGCCGCCACTCTCCTTGGTTGGTTGATGTTGTGAAAAAGTTTGAAAGCTAAACTAAATGGTTGGATTGAACAACTCAGTTCATTCGTGAGTGAGTGAATGAATGAGGCAACCAGTCTATATATGCTGATCACTGGCTAGACAGGATAAATATTAAATGTTTAACTTGGTTTTCAGTAACGTGTATTTTTTTATTGTTTTTGTTGTCTTGTTATATATGCATTATAAGGAAAAAATTTTTGGGATGTGAAAAAATGTTGAAGGTGTCTCAATATTTTTAATTCAACTTACATTTTTTATGTAAGGTGCAAACATCCTTTAAAATAGATACAATTATTTTAGCTACTTTTAACTATTCATACAATGATTTTAAACTCCCAGTGTATATAAAAATGTCAATATATTTGCCACTATAACATACAATGCCTGATGCTAAAAATTATGCCCCTCTATTTAGATCACGGTATACCTCACAACAGGATATTTAACATTTTGTCATGTAGCTCCCTATATATCTCTATAACTATACCTCCCAATATTCAATATTTTAGCGATTTTTGTTGCTTGCGCCTGCCTCTTCTGTCTTCGGGCAGAGGAAGCACCTTTCGTGTCAGCGGGTCGTCATGTTAGCGTGCTTGCCAGTGTGTCGCACTGTTTCAACAGAGGCGTTGCAGGTGCTGCTTGGCGCCGCACCGCTTGATCTTGACGTGAGATGTAGGGCTATCATGTATAAGCTTAAGCGTGGTTTGCAGTTGGATGAGGATGATTGGCTCAGGCCTTCTGATCTGGTGGATGGGGAGAATAGGCGGTACAACACTTTCCTTCGGGATTGTGTTGTTGATAGGTGGAGAACAAGGTGGACGAACAGTGACAAAGGGAGGGTGACGTTCGAATTTATTCGTGACGTTCGGAGTGGACCGGCCAGACTTTCGCTTCGGCTTAAGTACTGGTTTCTTACTGGCGGGGCATGGCTCTCTCAATTCTTTTCTGTATAAACGAGGCCTGCCCCAGACGGATTTATGTGGGTGCGGGATGACCGAGGACTGGAAGCTGTTACTATGATGACATTAGAGATTTAGCAAGTATGGGTATATCGAATGGAGGGGCGGGGTGGGATTTCAGTAGGGCACTTGAAGACGATCGGACCTTTAGTTGTTTAAGTAGTTTTGCTCGTGAAGCATTTAGAAGAAGGACGTGAAGCATTTAGAAGAAGTTGGGTTTAGTTGGTTGCACCGGGTGGTGGTGGGTAGGTGCACCGGGTGGCGGTGTTAGTCTTGGTGCGGTTATTGGCAGTTGTAGGTGGTGTACGTGCTATATCCCCATAAAACGCTAGTCCCCTATTAGGTAATCATCTTCTTCACGTCTTTTTCGGTATATTCAAGATCATATCGTAATATAATTTTCTCCTAGGAGACCCCACTAATTTCACATAGTTTGAATGTCATCCTCATGGTGGAGGATATAACAAGTTCCGCCGGGCCGAATTTAACATCGTTTTAACTTGTAAATTGTTGTAATTTGTCATTTCGGTCCCGCAGAGTTCTCTAATAAATAGTGTAATGATCCCAAGCGTTTCTTAATTATCGGACTGGTTGTATGCCATTGCTTCAACTATAGTGGATGAAAATTTCTTGCAAGTGCTACAAATAAGTTTACAATTTTTTAATACAGCCTTATATGTTCTAGGCCGCAAATTATTCAATTGTTCTCTTATTTTAATAGAAAATATACAATATTGCAGACGTATGATAACTTTTAAAGCCATAACTCGCATCTATGCTGAAATCCTAAGTTACATTTATTAACAAAATGTCGCTTTAATTTATCACTTTAATAAGTAAGTACATATGTATGTGTGCGTAAATTGCAACTGCTATTAGTTTTTGTTCTTCAGCATGTGTAGTCGTTCGGATACTTGCAACGAATCTAATTTCATCATTATCACAATGTGTGTTAAGTGCCCGAAAGACACAATACAAGTATGTAATGGAAAGAGATGAAAGAAAAAGAATAAAATACCAAATTGTAGAAAGATGTAAGAAAGAAAGGACAAAAAACTATATATGTATATTGCCAATTCAAAAGGACTTTTAACCAAGCTCTACTGTAGATAGATAACAAAATCCAACATACTCTCCCTCACCCACGCTTTTAGCATCAGTTTCACTTGAAATATTTGAAAAAGTCTTGCCATGACATGAGAAGGACATGTGTGGGGGTGGAGTCGTGGTTGGCCCAACGTAGCATCCTTAAAAAAGACTTTCTTGAAAATATCTGCATTAAGGAAGACATATTGATAACAATTCCTCTAATACATGCATAATCACTCTTACATTTCACTCACACACACACATACATATGTGACGTTGAAAATTCTTAAGAAAACGTTTTCGCTTAGACACGTATTCATTTTGTATATATACATATGCAAGGGCGAACGTATTAGATAAAGATATTCTAATAGTAGAAATAAAAAATACTAAAAATATAAAAAATATTGAAAAGAATAGAAGACAGGAGACTTGAGACTTTTAGCTTCGCAGAACACATTTTAATAGGTATAGTTTGTATTGTGACTTGATTTTATGATTTTAGTTGCAATTTGAAATTTGCCATTCCAAGTTCTTGTTGGGTGAAAATATTTTACCAGAATATGTCCAATATAGGCAAATTTTATCACATCGATTCCATATAAAGCACCAGTCTTTTTTCCAACCGAAATTATTTTTTTCCAACCGAATTAGCTCTCTTTATGCAATTGTATTCCCTGGAGCAAGGCATTTTAACCAATATTATGTAATAGTTATATTTTACCCACTTATGTTAAAGTATATATTTGGCCCCACCGTCGGAAAATTCAGCCTCCATGAAGAAACATTCAATAACGGATTGAGGTTGATTGACTTCGCGGCAGCAAAAAACATGGTATTAAGCAGCACCCGATTCAAGCATCTCGATATACACAAGGCCACCAGGAGTTCACCTGATAAAGCAACGAGAAATCAAATTGACAATTTTGTGATAGACGGCGGCATTCGTCCAGTGTGTTAGACGTTCGATCGATACGAGGAGCGAATATCGATTCGGACCATTACCTTGTGGCAGCCAAGGTTCGCACCCGTAACTGTAACACTTCCGACGTCGAAAAGCTGCAAACACAACAGGTAGCAGAGGCCTACTCCGCTCAACTTACCTACGTGCTTGACGAAAGCACTTCTTGTCCCGATAATAGTATAGAAGCACTATGGCAAAGAATTACCCACTCCCTACAAACTGCAGCAAATGCAACACTTGGGTACCAAAAAACCACCATCAAGAAACCAATGGTACGATCAGGAGTGTCGTAATGCTACTGATGTGAAAAACGCAGCGTATAGGGCAACCCTGCAGATAGTAGTAACACGTAATGTGATGGAGAATTGTCGGGAGAAAAGGAGAGAGGAGAAGCGTGTTTTCAGAAAAAAGAAACACGCGAGCAAATCGAGATGTACAGGAGTCAGAATGAAGTCCGGAAATTTAACCAACGAGTAAAACACCAAACCGAAGGTTTTGGTGCAAGCACATCCTCCTGTAGAGATGAAGAAGGAAACCTGGTGACAGATACAGACAGTGTGCTGAGGATCTGGAAGGAGCATTATGCCCCAGAACCAATAATAGATTAGGGTATAGAGTGTTTATGGCTTACAAGCCGAACTATTCAAGACTGGTGGTCAGATGCTGGTAAGGAGAATGCATCAGCTGATTATTACAATTTGGCTAGAGGAATGCATGCCCAATGATTGGGACCTCAGCACCTTATGCCCCGTGCACAAAAAAGGAGACAAGACGATATGTGCCAACTATAGAGGAATAAGTCTCCCTCCCATCGCATATAAAGTGCTATCCAGCGTGCTGTGCGAACGACTGAAGCCAATGGTCAATGACATTATTGGACCATACCAATGCGGCTTCAAACCTGGCAAGTCCACCATTGACCAACCAAATTCTGGAAAAAACCCACGAAAAACACATCGACAAATTCCACCTATTCGTCGACTATAAAGCCGCATTCGACAGCCCTATTCGTTCAGAGGTGTTTAAAGCCATGTCTGCGTTTGACATTCCTGCAAAATTTATTCGACTATGCAGGGTAACTTTAACTGGCACGAGATCAGCAGTTAAAGTAGGACAGGACCTCTCGGAGCCCTTTAATAGCGAACGATGATTCAGACAAGGTGACAGTCTGTCGTGTGAATTTTAAAAACAGGTCGTACGAGAGGCAAGGAAAAGGTCATACGAGAGGCAAAGGTGAACAGAAATGGCACTCTGTACACCAAACAACACATGTTACTCGCCGATGACATCGACATAATAGGTCGAACATTGAGAGCGGTAACATCAACCTTTGAACAAATTGAGAGGGAGTCTGCCAAAATGGGTCTGGCAGTAAACGGAGAAGACCAAGCTGATGGTATCAACGCGCAAGACGTCCAGTAGACTCGGACCAACTGTGAACTTGAAAACTACAGCTTCAAGGTAGTCAAAGATTTTATATACCTTGGTACCGCCGTAAATAAAAACATAGCAAAAAAAAAACGAAAATAATAATATTCGTAAATTTTAAATTCCAGCTTTTTTGTTAAACCTTGTAATTGGAAATTGAAATATAACGTCTTCAATTTCAGTCGTATGGTTTCACTTGATCCATTTACCGACTTAATATTTTGATATATGTTTAAAATAGTTCATACAAAAATTAAATTTAAAACTAATTTGTATATGTATGTTTTTTATTTACAGGTACGTTTTTATTTCATTCGATTTTGAATAATATTTTATGGTATGTATATAAATAAATATATAAATATAAAAAAAAGCGTTAGAGATTTCGAAAAAATATAAAATATCAGAACCCTCGGTAAAAATTTTTAGCTGGGTTTTTATACTCAAACACTTGTCTGGATTTGTGTTTTTTGTTTTTATTTCTCATTCGATTTTCATTTATGTATAGTTATACAAATATAAGTTAAATTTGGTACTTTTTAAAATTCCGATGTCTGATTCGAATTAAAGTGATTAGCATTCATTCTAATAGACTTTCGACAGAGAAACCGGTTGTAAATGTAATACATGCCATTTTGATAATCCCAATGTGTCGCTCAAAACTTTTTTTAATTTACAACAAAATAAATCATTTGTAATGACATTTATTGTCACAACAGTTCTACAATTAGAAACACCACATTGAAATTATACTCGATTGACTTTATTATATCACTCTGTGGTAGTTACAGGCTTCTCTCATCCTGTATCCTTTGATAGACGAATTAATTTCGTATTTGTTGAAAACCAAACCCCCTGTTTTTGTAATTTGCTCTTCTTATCTTAAATTCATTTGCTATGAAACACTCAAAAACATATTTGCATTTTTTTTCGTTCGTTTCGAGTTTCTTTCATTTTGTTGTTAAGGTTTTAATTTTAAACACGAATCATCCCTGGCTGCAAGTGCAAAATGTGCATTCTAAGCAGATGCTATCATTTCCCAAAAACAAAACAAACAAACTGAAAAAATCCAAGTAAATTCCTCTAACAGACACCAATCATTGGGGAATAGAAAAAAAGGAAATAACCACCCTACATCATTTAAAATGCAAGATTTGTTTGTTGCAATTGCATCTGTAACATTCGGAAAAAAGAGAGAGAAAAAACATTGTAAACATCCCGCATTTGTTGCATTTTCTTACAAACAAAAAAAATCATCAGCAGCACCAGTCTGTCAGCAACAGTAACAGAATCAAGAACAGCAGTAGCAGCAGCAACATGCATTGATAATGCTTCTGTGTTGAATTTTTAATTTATTTATAAAGAATTTGATTTCATTCTGCTTATGTTCACTGGCTGGCTGACTCACTCACTCATCTTCTCTTCCAGCAATGTCCTTTACGATATCTTCAATTTATTTGATGCATTTTCAAAAGCTATGGCTATGGCAACGAAGGGAAAGTGGCAAATGTAGGGGTTCTGATTAAAGTATTGAATGTATTTTGTATTTTATATTTGCTGATTCTCAATTTTTTTTTGCTGTTGCCCTAAACTTTGTGCGACTTCAAAGTATATATTTTAGGGTGAAGAGGGTAATTGAAGTAATAAAAAATTATATGAAAATAATTTAAGAGTGATAGAATTTCAAATTTGCAATATTACAGTAACCTAAAATCTGGAATTGAAAGCTATTTTGGGGCGTTCGTGAAATATTGAACGAATTTTTACGAGAGTTTCACATATTGTTTGGGCACTATAAAACCTTATTATATGACTGAAACCCCTATTAGACTGGCGGCTTCGACACTGGGTAGAAAATCTTCCTATTAAAACCAGGGTGAAGAATGATTAAAATACGCTCTTTCTCACGAATGCTCACTGGCGAGAATTCGAATGTTTTCAATTTATCGCGATTCGCGAATGATAAAGTTACAATGAATGAACATACATCTCTCGCGAATGTTCGCATTGTACGAATAAATCACGAACGATAAAATTTCGCTGCAAGCATCGTCGATTCATTCTTTCGCGAGCATTTGTTGCTGAAGAACATTCTTTTGAAGAATGTTGTTGCCGTTTTGAGCATTCGCGAGAATTCGGGAATGTTTGTTTTCATTCGTGAGGCAATGTCAGAAAGAATTTCAACCACCAAACGAAACGAACGAACGTTGTTGTGTGCTCACACTCGTTTGTTATATGTGTGCGAACATTCTTTGACAAATGTTCGTTTGGTAGAGAATTTATCGCCATAAATTCATTCGTAGAATGAGCACAAAACGAAAAGAATGTATTTGGAATCATCCGCGGGCGAATTTTGGCGCACCCTGATTAAAACTGATCAATATTGATAATCTTTTTAGGGTAGGCCCCATATAATGTTACATCCCAAATTTCGGTATTTTGGGGAGACTTGACATGTTTTTTAATTAAATAGGAAGTCATTTTTATTTTTGTTTTTTATTGAATTTTTAAAAAAATATTTTTTTAGCCACCAAAAATTATCAATATTAGCCATTTAGAAGTGGGGTTTATAATTTTTTTCAAGGGCTCCACCAAGACGTGGGTTTTATAAAAATATTCTTGCAATTGCTTCTCTAAGGCGTGGATTTTTTAAAAAAATTTTTTGTGGTAGAGCAAGGCGGGGTTGTTTTAAAAATGTGTTTTTTTAGTAGTAGAACAAGGTTTGGATTTTTATAAAATATTTTTTTCTAGTAGTAGAACAAGGTGTGAATTTTTAAAAAAATATTTTTCTAGTAGTAGAACAAGGCGTTAATTTAAAAAAAATACTTTTCTAGTAGTAGACCAAGACGTGAATATTAAAAAATATTTTTTAGACACCAATAATCGCGAGGAATTTTAGAAAATATTTTTTCAAGCCAATAATAGAATTGTGGATTTTTTTTTAATATATCTTTTTAAACCGCCAATAAAATCGTGGATTTTTAAAAATAAGCCACCAATTAAATCGTGGATTTTTAAAAATATTCTTTTCAAGTCGCCAATAAATGGGTCGAGTTTTAAAATAATATTTTTTCAAGCCAACAAAAAAAGCTTAGATTTAAAAAAATCGAGTTCTAATTTCAGGTTATCATGGGGTGTCTTCCTAATAGAAATAAAAATATCGATTTAAGTTTTGGTATAGCTCCCATATAACGGTACCGATCAATTTTCTGTATTCTTAAGGCTTTAGCCGGATATTCTCATCGAAGAGTCTATAATTTGGCATATCGGATTCCTGGTAATAGTACTCTTCTTTCCGAAAATTATTTAATATAGGTTATGTTTTAAATTAAGCTGGTCTATTTGGAAACATTAACCCAAATACCCTGTTTAATTTTCGCTATACTGAAGTTCCTACTCCAGTATTCCAAACCGTAATTTGTAACATTAAGATATGTTCCATATAAAGTTACCGACTGATTAAAGTACCTTTGAATGCGTTACTTGTTTTTTTTTAATGTAAATTATCTATCATTTTCAAATGATCACCCTAGTTATCTTTCTAATATTACAGAAAAAAAGCACGAAGAACGTAATATAAAGTGTAACTTTTTAAAATTCTCGACATGCAATTTATTTGCAATTTTATTTCTACAAACCCTCGTTTTTAATGAATTGCTATTTTGTAGCTACAGCCATTTGGTTGTATACGTTTTTTTTCTTCTCTTTTACTGACTGCACTTTTGATAAATTTTTATTTTATATTCAAAGATCTACAATTTCCTTGTACCCTTGAATTTCCATTTCAGCATTAGCTTTAAAGTAGATGCAGAAAATTAATTTGTTTCAAAATATTTTTTGGCAACCTGTGCAATTCAATGTGTGTTGATAACCTTTAATTGAAAAGTGGTAGATGTTTGTGTTAGTTTTTTTTTTTAAGAAAAGAAAAGTGAAATTGAAATTCGTTTTATTCAGAAATTAATTTTAATTCATTATGGTTTTATGTAATTTAGAAATTAAATGATATAACCATAAAGAAGATTATTATAAAAATGGAAGTATTTTTTCGGAAATATTACAGCGATAATATATAAATTATTTTTATATATTACTTCGTATGACTTTCCACCCGTTTTTCAAATGATATGGCGTATTTATGTTAAATCATAATCTTTATGTGACAATGCCATAAGATATAACAACCAACATTTATCGGGATATAAATACAAGGCATATTTGTGTATGTTCGAAAACCTCAAGCCACCATATATGGGTATTAAGAGTTTTACAACACTACAATGCCATGTAAAGTCTCATTTATAGATTATATATACAATTGCATGCAATTTTGTTGAAAAATACCACAAAAACCAGAAATGGAAACCGTACATAAAACCGAAACATACTCGAAAGACAATTACTTACAATAATGACATACGGGAGACATTTGTCATATTAAAACCCAGATAACATTGTGTAAATAGAATGAAAATGTGAATCTGTCATATTTCCCACGTATTTACAATTAATTTAGAAAAGTTTATCGATTGTACTATTGGCTTTACAGATTTATGAAACTATGTCTTTGTGAATAAGATGAATGAGTAATTATAATTATCAGTGGTATAAATATTTATACCAATAACATGTGCATCATCGTTGGTATTAAAAATTTATAACTCGGAACCTTTTCGGAATTTGAGGGTTATATCAAAACATGGACCTATATTGAATATTTTTTTATTGGAAAATTCGATGTTCTAATTTTTCTGTTATGTTGGTACACATGTATATTATATATAAATACCAAAGAAACTGTATTACCGATACATGTATGTATATATATATATATATCCTCAGCCTATGGTTTGCAATAATCTAAAGCACAGGTTAAATCATTCGCTTTATTAAGGTATATGTTTTTTTTTCTAAGAATTGACCATCTTTGGAGAGATTTCAGACAAGGTTGTCCTATAGACATATCTTAATATTTAATGTAGATTTGGAAAAATATTACAATTTGTAGAAGGAATGGGCCGGAGTGGGTCACATCTTCCAACTTGAAATAACTTTGAAAGAAATATTTCGATATTCTTATTGGACATCAAATCGGACGTTCCTCATCATATTTATTGAATTAACAATTTTTTTAACCAGAATGATTGTGCCGATTTGTCGGATTCGATCTAGGCCTGGTAAACATATTACGATGAGCAAGTTTTGTATATTCGCAAAGTTTGGAGCAAATCTGATTGATAGTTTTTTTTTCACATTATAAAATTTATTTTGACCAAAATTTTGAACATCATCAGAAGGAGTGGACCGATATTCCCCATCTTGGAACTTGAACTACGTTTAGAAGAAATATAACGATGTTCAAAGTTTGGATGAAATCAGTTACTCCCTTCAAGACATCGATTAAAAGAAAGCGTTTTGCTAGGATTGAGGGGATAAAAGCAAAATCAAAACAGGCTACATCAAAAAACGGAGTACAAAGAGTTTCGACTATTGGATAAAATTAGTTTTTATTGCAATATGAAAATTTAAATCAGCGTAAAATGCGATTCCAGACATACATAGTTAGCTCCTCCATTTTACACTGCTATGTATGTATATATTTCATATCCTTCCAACAATGTCAAATGTTATACTTACCAATTTGTTGTATTGGATAATATCAAATTTATTGTTGGGTTTTACTTCCATACACATATTTGTATACTTATTTTATTATAAGACTTTACTTTTGACAATTTGTGTCTTTTTGTTCCTATAAACTGTGTGTCTGACTGACTGGAGGAATATAGACTGTACGTGTGTGCGTCTGATTGTGTCTCCCCACTCTGCATCTGATTATTTATGTTTGAAAATCCAAATTTCACATACTCTGCCTTTGCCATATACAATTATTTAAACAGTCTACAAAATATCAATCTAGCCTTAACTTCAATCTCAATTTAACGTTTACCTCTGCCACAAATGCATTTCGACTTTTGTATTTTAAACAAAAGGAAAAAAGAAAAACTCCTTCACCATCGCCACCACCCACATTAATACATGGCAACAGCGCCATTGTATGACAAGAAAGAAGCGCCACAAAAGTCTACACGTAATTGTGGCAAGAGATAAGTGCATTTGTATCGTTCTGCTTCTACTTCTTTTCGTAGATATACCAACCAGCCTATAGGTTGTTTATGTAATTTAAATTGCAACCAAAAGTGTACGGCAACGGCAATGACGACCGACGGAGATGGAGACGACAACAACATTGCCGGTTTGTTTAAGTGCAATTTGTCTTTGCGGTTTTATGGGCATACATAAAAATCCAGCTGCTGCTGCTTTTGTTATTATTGTCTGTACTTACCTACGTTTGTAGGTATATCGAGTAAAAGAAGTACAAAACAAGCAAAAAAGTTAAATTAAAGAACGGACATGTGAAAATAATGAGATCCTTAAGGGCGATTTTACATTACCATCACCTGTATGAAATGTATGTAAAATAAAAGTTGTCATGCAATTCGAAAAAGGTTGCAGCAAAAGAAATTGTTTTAATCGCTTATTTGCTATTAATTGTTATATCCAGCGTAGGAAGGAGATTTATATCAATTAAGAATGAATTTGTAACGCAAGGACATTTCTTTGAAAACGCAATTTAACTATAGTTTGGGCATTTTATTTATATATCGGTTTTGTTTTTTATTGAAAATAGTACTTGAAATCGATTTTAGAGAGATCGTCTTGGTCTAAATCGTACTCTCAGAACTACTCGAAACGAACGAACGTTGGGGAAGAGCCATTACACTACAGAACATAAAATTTCGCCATTTCGAAACGTTGTGAAGGTTTAATTATAAAAAGTATTATTTTTTATCAATTATCCGTAATATTCCTTGATATCAGATCTATAATATTTACCTCAAAGCTCCAATGACATGATTTTCAAAAGTAGGTCAATTTCAATTTTTTCATTCGAAAAGCCATTTCAAAGCATACCACAAACAACTTTCGATTCTTAAAATTTCCCTACTTTTCTGATAGTTTTACTCAAAAATTTCTTTCGTAAAATTTCACCACTTAAATTACAAAAATAAAGTGCAATACCCCGTTTTCTATTCTAGATTGGGCATATTATGTATTTTTCAAAACATATCTAACGCTTTTTCAGCTGATATTCAAAACATTTCAATTGCAATTCGAGAATTTCATTTGTAATTCGAAAACTCAATGTGCAATTCATAACATTTCATTTGTAATTCGAGAATGTAATTGGTAATGCACACCATTTCATTTGTAATTCGTAGAGTTTCATTTGAAATTCAAAGAAATTTATTTAAAATTCAAACAATCCAACTTGAAGTTCATACATTTCATTTGTAACTCATAAATTTTCAATTGTAATTCTTAACAATTCATTTCAAATTCATAACATTTTATTTCAAATTCGAATAAAAAAATCGAGCAATAAGTGGTTTAGTTGTTTTTAATATTTAGTAAAAATATTAAAAAAACAAATCCATAGATAATATTTTATTAAAATATTTTATAAAATAAAAAAAAATAAAATAAAAAACCTATAATAATGTTTTTTTTTATTAATTCGATGAATATAGGGAGTCATTACAAATTTTCTTTGAATATGCTACGCTAATATGTACACATTATTATTTTTGAATTTTAAATTAAATGTTATGAATAACAACTGAAATGTTATGAATTTCAAATCAAATGTTACGATTTTCAAATGGAATTCTTTGAATTTCAAATGCAATTTATTGAATTTCAAATGGAATTTTATTAATTTCGAGAGGTATTCTATTCGATCTACACCTTTGTCAAATGCTATTTCAAAACATTTCAATTGCAATTCGAGAATTTCGATTGTAATTCGAAAATTCAATTTGCAATTCATAACATTTCACTTGTAATTCGAATATTTAATTGGTATTTCATAACATTTTATTTGTAATTTTAAACTTTTCATATGAAATTCAAAAACTTTCATTTGAAATTTAAAAAAATGCAATTGTAATTGGTATATTGCCATTTGAAATTCGTAAAGTTTCATTTGAAATTCAAAGAAATCCATTTATAACTCAAAGAATTCAACTTGAAATTGATAACGTTTCCCTTGTAATTCAAAATATTTCAGTTGTAATTCGTAACAATTCATTTCAAATTGTATGGTAACTTTAAAATATTGTTTAAAATTTAAAATAAAATGTCATGAAAAACAAATGAAATGTTATGTATTTCAAATCAAATGTTAAGAATTTCAAATTGAATTATTTGAATTTCAAATTGAATTTTATGAATTTCAAATGCATTCCTTTGAATTTAAAATGGAAGTATATGAATTTCAAATGGAATTATATGAATTTCGAAATATATTCTATAAATTACAAATGAAATTTTCGAATTACAACTGATCTGTTAGGAATAGCAAATAAAATTCTCGAGTTGCAAATTGTATAATGTGAATTACAAATGGAATTCTCGAATTACATTTGTTATGTTTTAAATAACATGTGAAAAAGGGGTAGAAGTTTATGGATTTCAAATGAAAGTATATGCATTTCAAATGCAATTCTTTGAATTTCAAATAGAATTTTATTAATTTCGAAAGGTATTCTATTCGATCTATACCAATTATTGGTTAAATCCCATTTGCCTATTACAAAAAGAATAATTTAAAATGTTTCTGAATGATTATTCAAAATTTAATTTATTAAAATTAATTATTATATATTCCAATTTTATAAAAAATGCAATTGAAAGTTTTGAAAAACAACTTAACTCGATTCAAATAAATTCGACATTCAAATTCATATAATTCGAATTGCACATGGACATTTTTAAATTATAAACTAAATAATTGTTACAAATGACAAAAAATTGGATCCTTTTCATTTCCAATTACAGAGGAGTTTCCATAAATTTAAATCCAATGTATTTCCGTACTTCAAAACTCTCGGAAAAGTAGATTCTTAAACAAAACGTATCTGTAACAGTTTTTTACGGGGTTCCTTCGTTTAATAACGGAATTGTATTTTGCAAATTTTATTGCTATAGTGTAAATGGTACCGTTTTATTATTCCATGTCTTTTTTCTTTTTGTTTTTTTTTTCAATTATTTTGCTACGGTCTACATACGAGTGGTAAATTTAATTTAAATTTCTGTTTAACAATTCAATTAAATTTCCATATATCACGTAATTTGTGTTTTTGGTGTTGGCGCTGTTTTTGTTGTTTTCCCCATCTTTATTTTGCATCCTGCCATTTTGAGTGTGTGTGTGTGTGTATGTGTGCTTTTAGGCGTGTGCAAGTGTTTCGTATCATTCATGCACACAGCTGTTGTGGGCCTCATTTATGGAAATTGTGGCATTGTTGTTATGCCGAACATAATTTCCATTTTCCTCTTACATTTCGAAATGAATGTGTTTTTAGTATAAATCAATTTTGTGGCAATTTAGAATTGTTAAGCGTAGCAACATACTCGTTCAACATTTGTCAATGTTTGGCTTGTGTTTTTTTTGTAGTTTATTTTATATTGGATTTATAGAGAATTTTTTGTTCCATTTTAAAAGGCTTTAGTTGTGTGGCCATCACATCAATATGTCACTTGTTCACAATTGATGTACTTCTGGTCATTGTTATTTCGAATAGCGTTAAAAAAAAAAAAAACTCGTCAAAGAATTATGACATTTGCATAAAATGACATTATTTTAATGTAATGCATTGATTGCCATTTTTATTCTAAACACTCGTATTCGCATGATTGATTTAGAATTTTAGTGTGTACATCTATTGAACGGAAACTAGACAAACTGGCCTGCAAAAAATGCAATGTAATAACATATTGCATTAGTTGTTGTTTTTTTTTAACAGTGGCAAATTACTTTAAAATTGTTGTATACAATTAAATATTTTTCAGTATACCAATTTTTTAATTTTATAATATTGATTTAAATTGCTTCATATCTAATGTCGGCCATTTTGATTTTTTTTTTTTATTCGTATGCGAATTTTCCTACCAAAGTTACAAAGAACATCAATAACAATATTCAGGATATGTGTTCAGTCCGTTATGATCCAGATCTAGTCATAAGGTGATAACCGATGTTGAATTACTAACTTATAACAATAACGTGGAGACCGATGCTCAGTGTAAACAAGTAAAAAAGTGGTTAAGTGCTATACAAACGATTTTGTGCAGTTCGCACCCTGTGCACAATGATTAAAATACGTTCAATGATTAAAATACGTTCCTTCTAACGAATGCTCACGGCGAGAATTTGAATGTTTTCAATTTATCGCGAATGATAAAGTTACAATGAATGCACAAGCATTTGCATTCCCTCGCGAATGTTCGCATTGTACGAAAAATTCACGAACAATAAAATTTCGCAGCAAGCGTTCGTTCGCGAGCATTTGTTGCTTGAGAACATCCTTTTGAAAAACTACAAAAAAAACAAATGTTCGCGAATGCTCGCGAATGCTCGCGAGCACTGTTAAAAACAACACAAACAAAAATATCATAAAAAATTTAAACACACAAAAGGAATGAATGCGTGTGTAGCAGAAAGTGTATGAAATAACAAAACACATGGCCAACAACTATTGAGTTCACGAACGGTTGTTGTTATTGCTGTTGCTTTTTTGAGCATTCGCGAGAATTGGGGAATGTTTGTTTTCATTGGTGAGAGAATGTCAGAAAGAATTTCAACCACGAAACGAACGATCTTTGTTGTGTGCACTCACTCGTTTGTTATGTGTGTGCGAACATTCTATGGCAAATGCTCGTTTGATAAAGAATTTATCGCCATAAACTCATTCGTAAAATGAGCAAAAAACGAAAAGAATGTATTTTAATTGATTCTCGAGCGAATTTTTGCGCACCCTGGATTTGTGTCTAAAGATACACTGGAAGTTTTTAAGCAGGCAATGAGTGGAGGAAAAGTATTTGCAAAGAAAGTCAAATCAGATTGTGAACAATGAACGATATTAATATGTTAAGACAAATAGTGACTAGAGGAAAAACGTTGCGGAAATTATTGAAAGTTTGTGATGAGGACGATGAAGATAGTTTTGTTTCACCTAATTAGGAATAGATACTTTAAAATTCAATTATTTTTTTAATATTATTATGGATTTAAAATACTTTAAAAATGTAAATTTAAATAATTCGTATATTATCAATAATGTAGCAAAAATTCATTATTTCTGTAAACTTCAGAAGTGTATCATTTATTGAAAACTTTAATAGATTTAAAAATTAAAAACCATTCAGGAGACTTGGTTTAACAGAACATTTTTGAACATGTACCATATCGAAGGTTACAATCTGAGGGTACTGTGGAACCTAGGTATTTTTATTTAATCTCTAAGATATCATGTGCTACTAAACCAAAGTGAAGGAAATGTGGATACCAATGATTTGCCTGATGTTACTTTTCATAATTCAAAATTAATAATCACATCGATTTATCAATCTCCAAAATGTATATTGTGGATATATTTTTAAAGATAGTTGAAAAAGTAACGCGAGACGTCAATAGAGGATTTAATGTCATAGTTGGAGATATTAATATACACTTCATAGGTAAAACAAAAAGAATCGACTGATTTATAGAGTGGGTATAATATGCAATTTTGTCGTGACCACCGTAACTCGTCCGATATCAAGTACATGTTTGGATTGGCTTTTTTACAACTATGTTTTTTTTTTGCAACTCATAATATTGAAATATGAATATGCAAAGTTTACTGAAGTTTTGGAAACAAATCTAAATCGATTGCCTGATATAAATGATTCGTCTGCATTATACAAATCCTTTATGGAGGTACTGCAATCAGGCTCGGATCAAATCACTGAAGTAATAACGAAGAAAGTTAACACGTGACGGAATATTGCTCCCGATTAACTGATATATTTTATAAACTTCAAAAATAAATTGCTTCATTTAAAATGCAAACATCGAAATGATCCAAATATTGTCATTAGACTATGGATGGATTAGCAAGGAGCCACGGTCTTGTAACAATACTTTAAGAGATGATTATTTCCGTGTCAACATACGATCATGTTATGGAGATTTATCGAAGATTTTTAAATCACGAACTGGGCAAAAACAAGAAATCTCTGGGTGATATTGTTGATATATTTGACAATACTTTGACGACCGATGCAGAAAAAGCCAAAGAATTGAGAATTTGTCAATAACATGCAGAGGCATGGTGTGATGATGATCTCAATATCATTGGGACGTTGTTAATGGTGGATAATCGGTTTCGTTTAACTAACGTTGGTAAAAGTTGCGGTCCAGACAATATAAAGCCAAAAATGATGTTGGTAAGGCAATATGCCGTTGCAGATATTTTTTTTAATCTTTAACAATTTGATTAGATGTGGAAAATATCCAGATGTTCTTAAAATGCTCAAAATTATTCCAGTACCAAAAAGTCGAATTCGGAAAGTATTTGTGACTGATGATCTCAATATCATTGGAACATTGTTAATGGGAGACAGTCGGCTTCGTTTAACTGAGGTTGATAAAAGTTGCGGTCCAGACAATATAAAGCCAAAAATGATGTTGGTAAGACAATAGGTCGTTGCAGATTTTTTTTTAATCTTCAACAATTTGATTAAATTTGGAAAATATTCAGATGTTCTCAAAATGCACAAAATTACTACAGTACCAAAACGTCGAATTCGGAAAGTATTTGTGACTGCAGGCCTATTGCAGTTTTTCTGAGCTTGACGAGATATTTGAAAGGGTAATTTTTGAACAAATCACGTCGTGATAATTTGCTCAACAAATTGGAATATATTGGTTTTAAAAGTAATTGTTTTGCAGAATAGAATTCAATTTTCCAATGTTGGGAATAAAGAAAGTCAGTTGGTACATGTTAAGATTGTTGTCCCGCAAGGGATTGTGCTGGGGCCACTGTTGTTTAAAACTTATATAAAGTATTTTAAAAATGTGCATTATTTTGGAAAGCTTTTTATGTTTACTGATGATGTTAGTTTATTTTATAATACAAGGATGAAAAAGTACTTCAAACTGAAATTGAATATGACTCTGCATTATGCAATATTAACCAATATTATTTTAACCCGATCCAAAACTATAGTTGTACATTTAAAACCTCACCCTGAAGAAACTATGTGCGTGCACGTAAAAACAGGCAGATATTGTTAAATCGATATCGAATTTTATTCTTATAAACAATATATTATATATACTTTATGGAGTCTCCAACGAATCTTTGGAGGCGTTGCAAACGGAATGACAAATTTTATATACACCTCACCTTATAATGAAGGGCGCGATAATTTCGGTAGGACGTAAAGTGTTGGCCAAAGATAGCTCTTTGGTACCAAAATTTTTGCCAAATTTCCACTAAATTACCCTTGCATAGTTAAAATATATATGTATATTTTACTCTTATAAGAATGAACATCCAATACATAACTTTTTTATGAGTACATGAACTTTCCAAAATAGTTAGAAGAAAAAAAAATCAACCTCAAGCTAAAATTTTAGTATTATTGTAATTACCATTCCCATAAATAATGTATATAGTCTCTCGTATCCATAAAGTTATCTGTTGAAGAAACAAAAAAAAATCATTGAAACATTTTTCACATTGACCTCAATAACCGATATCATCATCATCGTCATAAGCTGCAATATATCCAACGTTATATCATTGGCGTTGTGTATATATGTGTGTGTTCCGTCGTTATATGTTTCTGACACATCATGATATATATTCGTACATATCCTGTGTGACACTGCATATTTCATAATTACTTTCCAATAAAACGTGTTGTAATGGGAGTTTTTTTGTGTTTTTGCTTTTTGGGGTGGCTGAGGGGGACAATATATAAAGATGGCGATTGTCGGTTGCCAAACCCTTACCTTCTGTTGCCATCATTTCATGTGACAATACCAAACCATAAATGCTATAAATAATAATCTTAACATTTATATTAACGATATTGTGTGACAATGACGAGAAGAATCCGCAGATCCAGCATAGTGTTTGTGGTTTAACCCGTTTGTGACCAATGGTTGTTGTTACATAGTTTTTTATATAAATGAATACTCTTACAACGTGTTGTAAAAAAAGAATCGGTGACCACCATCACACAAGGCTTATGATCCACAAAGTGTTAGACCACATCAGCCATGTGGCATTATAGTCCATGTTACGGTTTACATGGTTTGATGTCATCATACAGTTTTTTTTAATATCATTAAAATAAGTAAGATTCGTTTGATATCCCAGCAAAGCATGAGTATGTGAAACGATAATCATGTCGAAAACTGACTGAAATCTAAGTCAAATTTTGTGATGACAGTGTATTGCGATTTAACGATTTTTCAACTTTCGTTAGGTATTGTAATACCAGCCATTCATGTGTGATATTTATAATTTAATTTGTTTGCCCAACTCGGAACATTTTTCCGCAGAATCTGGCGATTCCTGTTCGAGTTCTGTACAAAGGCCAAATTTACAGCCGTAACGTTTATGGGAGCTATATCATAATGTGGACGAATATATCCCAATGTCAAACATCTATAAGTCGACGAAGGCGATATAATGATTCACATTTTTTTCGACATTAAGTTTTCTGTTTTTTATACCCTACACAACTATGTTGTCAGGGTATTATAGCTTTGTGCAGCCCCAAGCGTTTGTAACGCCGCGAAATATTGATCCTAGACCCACCTTCAAGTATACCGATCGTCATATCTCGACTAGCTGAGTCGATGTAGACATGTGTGTCTGTCCGTCCTTCCGTCTGTCCATTATAATTTGTAAACACGATGAAGGCCACAGTTATGGACTAATTTTCACGAAATTTTGCATGTAGGATGGGTTCTGGCCAATGAAGACCCCTATTGTTTTTGGCAAAGATCGGTTAATATTTAGGGGATGAAATGGACCAAATACTAAATTTTTGTCGGTTTTTCTGGTCGCTCCAGAGGCCGCAAATATGGCCCGAACATCTTGAGATGTTCGGCATGGAGTAGGGGATTGGGCCAAAGAATAAGCATGCCAGTTTTGCTAAATATCGGTCAATATTTAGCGGGTAAAATCGACCCTGACTTTTGTGTGACCTTTAAATTGATACCAATTACATTGTCGTAGGTACGCGGATGTGGGAGTTACACTTAATTATTTACAGGTGCTTACATATTCAGATATTATTTAGTAACCCATTACCACACTAGAGGGCGGATCAATATATGGTCGAGGACAACGCCTATAATTTTCGGTGATGATTCCGAGAACTTAATTTTTTTCGAGTCGATCTATAGGCCACAATAGAAAGCCGAACAACGCAACACAACCCACTGTGAAGGGAATATGGCCAATAAATTAGAAGGGTTGTACTGAATATTAGTAATATTGGTTGATCTCTAATCGGTGTGCAAATATCGCGAAATATTACCCAAGCTCTGAATATAAAATCACAGAAAGTTAGATTTTCGTGGATGTTGTGTAGGGTATCATATGGTCGGCCCCGTCCGACTATACTGCTCCGGTCACTGGGTTTTTTTGTATTTACAGCAACTATCATAATTAAGGATCGACTACCATAATCGTCATCATCATCATAATTTGCATTAACTGTAGAATCAGCAACATTTATGTTTTTCCAGGTAGTTATTGTTGTTGTTGATGATGATGACGATTTTAATCTTCTTTTGCCACTGCTGACAATGATAATATGGTTAATAACGATATTTGTGCAGCAGGCGGCATTGGTAACTGTGTGTGTGTGTGAGTGTGTGTGTGTATGTGTTTATTCACTGCTTTCGGAAACGTTTAGGCTCTATCATTTTTGGTTCGTGATGATGATGACAATGAGCTATGTTGCTGAAGCTCGAACGTCAAGTATATGTTATTGAAAATTTACGTTACAACTTTGGCTACATTCTGATGATAATTATGTGACTTGGCTACATGATGCTGATTTATTTGAAAACTAGTAAGTTTGTGGGCTGGGAATGGGTGTGTGCAGTTATGGAGGATGTTGCAGTTTCAGCAATGATCTATCTAAGTAGATTATTTTGCAAAATGTTGATTAGCTGAAGACATAATGCAAATGTGCAAATATACAAAATGTGTTAGTATGTGTAAGTTAATAGCAATAATAATGCATAAGAAATTGATGAAGAATTAAAGACAATATGGTCATATGGATAAAATTTCTTTTAATTTGTTTAAATTCCCACATTCGAACATCCTTTCTCTTCTTAGTAATAATAATGTAAGGTTTGAACACTTTCGTGCGATATGTATTGGAAAATGCAATTTTAATTTTAACTTACAAATAAGCAATCTATGTGGTTGGTATTGTATGCTAAAATGCTTCCATTATTCTATCATTGAAATTGGTAACTCTCCATATCATATCTTAAATGTATACTCAATGCGTAGTTATTGTTGTTTTTTCGATTCTCATAAATTTATGAGAAATTATGTTCAATTAAAAAATACGCTAGCTTCATGTTTGGTGCATTGTTATTAGGGTTTCAGTTGCTATGCGTACAGGACCATAGCTTGTTTTTTTGCGTTCACCGCCACTTAACATTTTCAAATTAATTTATGGTGATTTTTACTCACGTATTTCAGTGGATGGCATGCCATGGACGAGAACGTTATGGTCGTTTGGCACCATTTATTTATTTGCAATATTTCAGTTTTTTTCATTTTGTATACATTTGTATGTACGTATGTATTTCGATCAAACTGCCAAACATTGTGGTTCAATAATGAGTTCAATAATGTCAGACATACATATATGCATTAGGGTTATGACTTTTTGGCTTTTTTGAATAGAAAAAGATTTTGATTATTTTTGTTTTTCTTGAAGAAACATAATTTTTAAGTTTATTTTAACACTAGATTGCCGAAGGCGGTCATTTTGACCGTTTTTCCATTTCGAGTAAAAAAAAAACTGTACATATAATGACACGTTTTTAAAATTTGGTGACTTTTTGTACCACATAGAATTAAAAAGTAACCAAAATTTAAAAAGCTGTGTGATTATATGCACAGTTGTTTTTGTAATTGAAATTGACCGCCTTCGGAAATCTAGTATTAATCATAGTTACCGAAATCGTAAAACCAGATCAAATTGAGCATTTTATTAAATCTATGCGTCGTAGGTGTGCTGCCGTAATGAAAAATTACGGTTATGCTGTCTACTACTAGTAAAATTTGCTTATTTATTACAAAACACCTAAAAGTGGCTTTAGTTTTGACCGAGGAAAAAGTTAGTAAATTTTGTTTTCCAAAGAATAGTTTTTTAATGAATAAGTTATTGATTTATTTTTGCAAAAACTTTCATCTTTATTTTATAAGTTTATTTACACAACTACCACGGAACTTTAACTTTCTACTGACGTTTATTCCGAGCCTGGGCAATATTTCTGGCCCTTGTATACTTGTCCAGATTCTCTTCATCATGGATTATGTTGTGATGTTCGGCTTAGAATTGTGGCCTATAGATCGACTCCAAAAAATAAAAAAAATTAAGTTTACGGTCCACTTTATCCCAAAATTATTATCTGATCATCACCGAAAATTATAGGCGTTGTCCTTGACCATACATGGATCCTCGTGGAAAATTTCAAAGCGATCAGAGTTATATTTCCGCCACATATGAGAACATACGATCATATAAATGTTATCAATTAAAAGTTCAACCACTCCTCTTGGATATGCTATCAAATTCTTGGGTCTTTGTTCTTCAGGGGTAAATAATATAAACGCTATAGAATACAAAAGTTGTCATTTTTCACACAAAAGTCAGGGTCCATTTGACCCGCTAAATATTGACCGATCTTTATCAAAACATGCACGCTTATATGCACCCCTTCTCCATGCAAAAATTCGCGGTGTTTGGGCCATAATGGTATGATAGAGCGAACGGAAAAACCGACAAAAATAAAGTTTTTTCACACACACACATACACACACACTTTTCCATCCTACATGCAAAATTTCGTGAAGATTGGTCCATAACTGTGGCCTGTATCGTATTTACAAATTATAATAGACAGACGGACGGACAATCGACTCAAATAGTCCAGATATTTCGGTATACTTAAAGGTGGGCATAAAACCAATATTTTGCAGCGTTTCAAACTCTTGGGTCTGCATAAACCTAAAATACCCTGACAACATAGTTGTGTAGGGTATAAAAAGTTACATGTCATTTATTCAGTTTGCAATATCAGTTGCTTTAGTTTTGGCCACCAGTGCATATTCTTATATTGACTAAAACAAAAAATTCTCAAATTCTCATAATTAAAAATGTTCAAATGACTTAATCATTAAGATCTTATCTAATATTAAGTAAAAACTCTTCGAAATATAAAGCGAGTTTGCAAAAACGCCATAACCCTAATATGCATACATACATATTACTCAATATGGTATGATAGTTGAACCGAAAATTCACACACACACATACACACACACTCTTACCAAAATGCATTCAATGTCATTTTGGTATTTTGTGGAGATACATGTACACACACACACATCAATATACATTCAATGTAATTGTGAAAACCAACATCAGTAATTTCACACGTGAAAACTACTTACGAATGCACATACATGCTAGACGTATCCATCCATACTGAGTGTCCGAAACATCCTTTTAATAAAAACCCAGTTTTATTTCTGATATATAACACATGCACACACACACACACGCATTCAGGCATACACTTATGTCAATATATAATCAATGTACGAAAGGTTTATATTGCATAAGCATGAAACGCTCGAAATAAAAAAGGAACATTTTGATTGTAACTATTAAATATAATCCTACTTTTACTAAACTCAGTCAATTTCACTCATACCAAAAAATTTAAGTTTTTAATTTAAGAAAACCCATAGAAAACTTTTTTACATATAAATACAATTTTATACACGGGCCCACTGAGAATCAAAAAATATTTTTTTCTCGCGTTATCCTACACCATCGTTAGCTATTGAATAGTTCTACGACTTTAAAGGATTTATAACGGAAATTCGTTCACAAAGTGAGAGCTTTTGCGTTTTCATACTATTTTCTATAAAATGCATGCAAGAACCATTGCAAATAAATGTGTGATATAGCTCTGGCAGTTCTGTGCAAATTTTTGGACAGATGGTGGAGTGATAACAACAGACTGGTGGACATGGCTAGATCGTCTTAGAATTTTACACTGATCAAGAATATATATACTTCATGGGGTCAGAAACGATTATTTTGAAAAAACAAACATACAACGATGTAGGGTGTAAAAATGGGTAAAAATATGCTGAAGCCATTTACAGACTTGTGCTTAACGACTGAATTGAAGAACAGTGTAGTTCTAATGTATGATTTTTCGATATTTCCACCGCATTCAACTACACTGACATTTTGAAGCCGAAATTTCCCTATTTTCGGACGAGCTAGTTGAAGCCCTCAACTTATTATAATCGTAGGACTCGTGATTTCACTTCGATTGATGTATATCTCAAGTGGTATCCCAAATGGTATCCCAAATAACCCGCCAAACACTACTGAATATCTCAAGAACATTTTTATAAAAAAACTATTTATAGGGTTGAACCCCGCGTGAGAAGGAGTGGACCGATAAGTCCCATCTTGCAACATTATACAGGTTTAGTTAAAATATTAGGGTGTCAAACTTTGGTTCAAATCCGATGGTCTGTTCCCAATTTTCAGCAAAATTTAGACCATTTTGTGGGGGAGGTACCAGAAGGAGTGAACCGATATTCCCCATATTCGAACTAGATTTAAGTTTGAAAGAAATATTACGATGTGCACAGCTTTGACAAAATCGGACATTCCATTCGCTTTATATTAGATTTATAAATATTCAATATGTTGACACTTTGTGTGAGAGGTAACAGATAGGATAGGTAAACATATTGCGTTGTGCAAAGTTTGGATGAAATTGGCTATTGCGCTCGCTTCATATGCGATTTTCAAGTTTTCGAAATATTGATCCTTTGTAGGGGAGATACTAGAAGGAGTGGACTAATGAGTTCCATCTTCCAACATTATACAGGTTTCGATAAAATATTAGGTTTGCAGAGTTTAGTTGAAATCGGATAGTCAGTTCGCAGTATATTATAAAATTAATTTTCATCAAAATGTTGACCATTTTGTGGTTTGGAAGAAATTTTACGATGTGCAAAGTTTGAAGGAAATCGGTTACTCCCTTCGAGAGTTATGTTGCACATCAGCTAGCCTGACAGACATTTGTAAATGAGTCTAATTTGTCTGAAACGGATTTGGTCCAAAGAACCGTGGAGATTAAAACCAATATTTCGATGAGACACATTTTTGCCGCTGCATAGTATATATATATATATATATACCCTCTTTAGCCGTAAGGCGGAGGTTATAATAAAAACATTTCTTCTTAATCTATGCATCAAAAATTATAGATGTACTCTCAAAAATCGAGTACTCAAATATATTTAGAAATTAAATTGCAGTTTCACTAAACAAATTAGTAATTTTGCAAAAATGTATGTAATTTTTTTCGATATGATATAATGATACGAAAAATCCAATATCTGTATAAAAATTAAAAAATCAATCCTCATTCCTCACCGACGTAGCCAGGGCCCTCCCCTCTAGAAGGGAATATTCGATTTGGTAAAAACTCTGCACGTCTTAATACCATTGCCGAACATTTTTTGAATCTAAAAATGAGAATTTTGGAACATGTGTAAATCTTATAGGAAATTGACACAATCGTAAAAATAGGGATGTCTGTCTGAATATACATATTTTGTAACGTAACTAAATATCAATTTATGATTTCAAAATTAATACTAAAATATTAACTCATTTGCTACCACCGTCCTTTTAGAAGAACACCAAAAATGTTCTTCTTCACTTGTATTTGTATTTTATTGTTGTATACCTTCCTAGCTTCATGTGAAAACTATATTTTATGAACGAATAGTAATTTATCGATGAAATAATTATGTTTTAATATTTAATTTAATATTTTAAAGAAAAATGTCTGGCGTTATCTGGTTAAAACATATCTGTTTATCAACATTGAATTGAGTCAAATTGGCTCAGTCCGTAAATAACAAAAAATAAAGGTAGCATAACCCTAAAAGACCGAATAACACAATATAAGGCCTAACTTGAAACATGGGCCAATATCTATCATTGTTGGGTGCTGTTTTTTTACTAAATGAGTATTCAAAATGAGGACGGACATTGCTAAATCGTTATAGGATTTTATTCTGATTACGAATATATATATTTTAGGGAGAAAAACAAAATTAAATCACTTTTATAGTCTAAATATATACAAAATGTTCGAGTAAAATGTCTAATTTGCATTAAATAATACAATAATGGTATTATTTTGCAGGTTCTGGAACACTAATATAAGAGTCCTTTGGCCTATTACCTATATATTATTTTATTTCATTATATTATATAATATTTTTCTCTGAGTGTATAAATTACATTTTGTGTATATTATTAATATGCAAATGGGTGTGTTTGTGTTCATGCTTTGTGGTTACAATGTTCAGTTAATGTAACAATAAATGTTTATTTATGTGTGTTTGTATATTCGCACATGTACATATTTATGTGTGTATACAACGTTACGCGAATCGGAAAAAATACTAAAAAATCCTCTACTTCAGTTTCAAAAAAAAAAAAAAATCTCTTCTGAAAAAAACAACAACTCAGCAGTATACAAAATGCTGATTAATCATTTTTTAATTAAAAAAGGACTACAAAAAATATATGTGTATAGCCCTACTCACATTGGCGATTGGGCATGAAGCAACTACATAAAATAGGGTCAGTATAAATGTACAAATTATTACTTGACACTGGCCAAAGACAGTGACAAAACCAATGACATTAATTTAATGTATCTGGCCGTGACATGGCTAATGACAATATTTCAATTACACTCCAAAAAGTAATGGCCAACATCATGCTAATAACATTCATTAAAGTGGTCAGTTGAAGGATTAATATATATTTTTTACCAAAAACAAAAAAAAAAATTGTTTTGGACATGAACAGTGCGCCGTCACATTTTTCGTTTACAAAGTGTTTATTAATTGTGTAAATATTTTGGAGAAAATTTATTAATTTATTTAAATATAAATCGCAGACGTTGACGGTGTAAATTGTTGTTAATAAAACATTTTGGAGATAAATTTTTATAAGGAGTGTCTCCAATATTTGGATTTGACCAATATTGAGGCCCAATGTTGCCCACAGGTAACAAAATGTTTGGGAAATTATATGTCATACCGCACATTCTAGACATGAGTATTATTGATTAGTTAGTTAGTGATATACTACCCACGTTAAAAGAAAAATAAATAAATAATTCTGTATATAGAAATTACTTGTATGGGCAAGGAAAAACATTCGGGACTCGAAGGGTTAATACAGAAATTTATAACTAATAATTACTTAGATCCATTTGCGCTGCCTTTAATTCTATTTTATTTACTGGGTATGAATGAAATTTTCTATGAAATATTAATTTTGCTTTAATATTACTGTGTGTTCACAATTCAAACTATGCCTGACAATGACATTCTCATTAACTAAAAACCCCTTTTCGTTTTAAAGTCATCCGCTTCAATTATTTTGGCAAACAAAGATTTTCACAATACCTATTTTGTTGCTGATGACGATGATGGTGATGATGCTGACGCCGATTGTTGGTATTCTTCTTCAACATCTTCATTCAATGAATTATAAATGAATTCTTCATTAAACGTCAACTTTTGCCAGTGATTGTTAAATTTCTCATCTCTATACTACACTTGATTGTCCTGATTGTCCTTTTTCAGTTTCGGTGTGCTTAGAAATAGAATGCCTTTTGTTGTTGGTGGCGTTGTTGTTGTTGTCGCTCAATGTTATTCAGGGTGAATAATTAAAGTTGGACATATATAATGAAATAAATTAAAATTCATGAATTATTCAATAAATTATTATGAAAAATCTTACATTGATGGAAGACGAGCAGCAGCAACGTGGAGGAAAAAAGGATTTATGTTAACTTTTAAGTATTTTGTTTAATGGACGGGGTAGAATATATATATATATTTTTTTTTATGAAAAAGGCCTTGGTATAAAGTGTGAAAATTTAACTCATTAATAAACAAAGTATGTTAATTTTGTTAATTTTTCTCAGATTGAATTAATTAAAATATATACTTAGCAATTAAGAATGATTGAACAAGAATTTGAATTTTTGTTTTGTGAATATTTTTAAAATCGTCGATATTGTGGAGAATTTCATAAAGGGAGGTGTGTAGTATTCGGATTATTAACATCGAACAAAAAAAATCACACAATAAAGATCTTTTGTTTTGTTTCCGATTTGGGGATGTCGGGCTCGTTTTACAACCTATGTGGTATAATTTTCGATGTAGAATGATTTTGTCTTCGTCGAAATACTCCTAATATGCAAGGTGTTCAATAACCAATATTGTTATTTTAATATTGTAAATTTCTAATAAAAAACTATTGAATTTAAATATAGATTTTGTTTTGAGACTCCTAGTGATATTTGACGTAAACCCACCTTTAAGTAAACCGATCGTCATATCACGACTATCTGAGCCTATCTAGACATGTGGGTCCGTCCGTCTGTCCATTATATGTACAAAATTCACGGTGTTTGGACCATAATTGCGGCCTCTGGATCGACCAAAAAAATCGACAAAAATAAAGTTTTTGGTCCATTTCATCCCCTAAATATTAACCGATCTTTTCCAGAAACAATAGGGATCTTCATTGGCCGGAACCATTCCAACATGCAAAATTCCGTAAAGATTGGTCCATAACTGTGGTCTGTATCGCATTTACAAATTAAAATGGACGGACGGACACACATGTCTAGATTGACTCAGCTAGTCGAGATAGGATCAACATTTCGCTGCGTTACAAACTTTTGGGGCTGCACAAAGCTATAATACCCTGACAACATAGTGGTGTAGGGTATAAAAACGTAATAATAACACGAATATTTTGGTTCGAATAAAAATATTTTTATTTATTTATTCTTCCAAAAAAATAAATTTAACAGTCAATGAAGACTTCGAATTCGCCTTCCGGTAGACATTATTTAATAGGCTGTGCACAGGGGTATTTGTATGAAGAAATTTCATTTTTCTTTTTTTTTTTTGAATTGTTTGATTTTTTTAAATTTTGTCTATATATTTGGTATAAATAATATATTTACCAATTTCTCTTGTTCAGTGAAATTGTGTCCTTTATACCATCCTTCTAAAACGACAACTAGTGGGAAAAATTGATATAAACTCGGAAAAGGATCGGATTTATATTTTTCATATTTTTTTTAAGAATTTTGACGTTTAGCCTGATTTTCGAGTTTTGGTCTATTCTTAGACTTGTAGTAAAACTTTATGGCGAATAATTTTGTACAATATTCTGACCTGCTACAACCCCGTTTAAAAAGTTTTCAATCATTTCTCTAAAAGGTGACCGAAAAGACCCTTTCAGAGAATCGACTGTTAACCCTCTGTCGATTCTCTAATATCGAGAAATTTTAAACAGATGTCTTGAAAATGGGAAATACTGAAAATGGGAAATACGACGTAAACTTTCAAATTTCCTGAAATAATTATTTTTTTATCAAAAAGAATTGAAATTTGATGCACAGTGTTATCGAGGTGAGACTGTGGATCGATTTTGGAGTCACAGTCTATGTATATCTTCTTTAATTTTTGAAGCCAAAGTCTGGCTCGGAAAATATCGTTGTTCGTTTTCGATTTATTCCGGAGGCTTCAGGCAAACAATTTGTGGGGTGCCAATCAAAATGGAAAACTACATTATGTTTGGCCAAGACGAGCTTTGTATAATATATGAAAATATAATTCTGCAGATGTGAAAACATTTGGGATATTTAGTCTTGTAGTAATCGCACACCGCAGTCCTGACAAGCACCTTGAACCTACCATCGGTTTTTTTTTGCTTTTTATCTTAACTATTCACAACACATATGTATGGGTTAGAAAACAACAAAAAAATATTTTTGCCTCCGGTTTTGATGATGACGAAGTAATTTCATTAAACCTATAAATTGTACAGCTTATAGATTTTTCATCATTACATTACAGCAGGACTGATTAAGCAAGTAATGACATAATCACGCATGCATATACATACATCTGTATATACATATTTGTCATCACACGTATGATCTCATCTCAGTTTAATACCCAATTAACCTAAATTACAAACATTATTACATGGGAATGAATATTTTCACTTCTTTGATTATATTTATCCAAACGCCTGAAATTATGCTACAACTTGCAATCAATTTATTTCAATCACAATTTCAAATTAATCATTTTGATTTTTATGTTGTTGCACAGGATGTTATTTTAACTTTAATTTAAGGCACGTTTTTTATGAATTTTGTTGTCGGTGTTGTTGTTGTTGTTTTTGTTGCGATTAATATTAAAGTGCCCTCAATGGACTATTAAATACAGCAATAACAGACAATTTGTTTGTTTGTTTTTTTTTCTCATTTCAATTTAAACAGATATTATTAACCTCACCACAAAAGTGACTAGAGTTTTATATCAGCTATTTTTTTTTTGTTATTGTTGTTGCATTGCAATATTACATTTTTGGTGTAATTAAGGCGGTCATGTTTGTTGCTTTGTTTTGCATCATATTGACCTATGAAGTGCAAAGAAAAACTGGAAAATACAAGCATATGTCGTTGTTGGTTTTTGTTTTTTGTTAATAATAAATTTAATAAAGTATGCTTATTGTACAATGACAATATTTATTAACACTTGAAAACATTTTAATTGTTGTATGCAAAAATATCGGCTTAGCTGCAAACAATATATATTGCATATATGAAGGCACAATCTAGAGATTTCAAAGTAAAACATTTATGCTGGCAAGCTAAAAAAGAAAATAAAAAAACTATTAAAATATGTTACAGTTCACAGATTACAAAAATTACACAACAACAATGATATATGGTGAACTGAAAAGGATTTGAAATTAATTTACATCAGCAATTAATCAGATAAGTGTTTGTATCTGGGTTTTTTTATATTATATATTTTTTATATTATATTTTGTTATTTTTTATATTATATGTTTTTATTTTTTATAATTTTCTCTTTAGAGATATTTTAATTTGAAATTTCCATGGTAGCAATTTAGTTGTAGTTATCTGTGCATAGTTTTATAGAAAAATGATTTGTGCTTCAAAAAAGGTAAAATATGAACAAAAATCAGTCATAAACCTTAAAAAAATATTCTCGTTTAAATCTACGCCCTCTCACCTTCGATGATAGATAGGGCTTAATGTCTGAAATATATATTTTTGGATGATTTTAATTTTTTTTAAATATTAAGAAAATATTATGAAGAATTATTGACACCATGTAATCACTAAAAAAATACGAAAAACTATTTTCACATGTACAAGCGTGACGTTAATGGGAAAACGAAAAATGGGAATCATTTTACTGGGTGTATTTTTAACATCAATGGATCCTTATTACCCTAACAAATATTTTTTTAAACAGTAATAAAATATTTGTTATTACAAAATAGCCAGGCGAAATACCAGTCCGTTGTTTTACACCTGTATTTATTCTAGATCTCCTGGATATAATATCTGGCATTCACATATAGAAATAAGCTACATTGGGACCGTATAACATAAACTGAATAGACAACTCGAAAGTCTTCCTCCTAACATCCTACGATTTAATGTCGAGAGAAAAGGGTTCGTCATCAATTCACTATCAAATCTGACATCAGGAAGTTGACCGTGGCTATACACTGATTGATATATCTAAATCAGAGTTGTGTAGAACTAAATGTAGAGTGTATGTGAACGTACATCGTTATCAAAAACAACAGACGAAAAGAGAATACGTTTTTATTATCGATACTAATAGCTTTGTGCATAGCTAATCTGAATGAGAAATATAATTTGAAATTAGTTCTGGAAAGTACAGAAGCACAGCGAAAATATACGAAAATTAAAAAAAAAACAGCTGTCCTCTCATTCGGGCAGCCTATAAATTATTTATTCAGTAGTGACGGCAATTCTAGGAAAGCTTAAGTACTGACGATCTTCTTACAAAGTGTATACCGATCCGTAACACCTATCGACACCTCACTCCGTCATCTGAAATAACTTGTCATAATAAGCCTTTTGTTAATTTTGAGTACCACATTACCGCAGGTGTATATTATTTTATACAGACGTGGTAGAATTTAAAAAAAAACGCACTGTTCTCCGTTGTATAGAGAAAATTTCTGGAAAGAAACACTGATAAATAATGGATCATGTTATCGTCATTGAGGAATATTTCCTATACCTCTACCGTTGTCAACTATTGTAGATGTATGGAAACTACCACTTCGGCCTAGACTTTGTCAAAGCATTCCACATCGTCCGCAAAATTTAAAATTATGTCATTTTGGATTCGAAATTAAAATTATAAAATTGTGGCAATTATCTAAAATCGTGAATTATTTTATACAGACGTGGTAGAGTTAAAAAAAACGCACTGATCTCCGATCCCAGTTGTATAGACAACATTTCTGGAAAGAAGCACTGATAAATTATGGCTCACTTCCATGTTATCGTCATTGAGGAATATTTCCTATACACTCTACCGTTGTTCACTATTGTGGATGTATGGAAACTATCACGTCGGCCTAGACTTTGTCAAATCATTCCACATCGTCTGCAAAATTTAAAATTATGTCATTTGGATTCCAAATTTGAATTAAAAAATGCGGTAATTATCTAAACGCCTGAATTTTCCGTAGGAGACTTGAACGGCGTTCCGGTTAAGAGGGTATAACCACCTCCTCGTACCATTACGGAAGGAGAAGTGAAAAGGTGTCATCACCTATTGTTACAATTTGTATTGATGTCGCTTCGAAAAAAAACTATGGAACAATTATGAATGCAGTCATGGAAACCCTCGATGCATACCTCAACCTCAATGTCAGAAAATGTGTGTGGCAGTAATTATTCTGTGAAAAAAATTTTGAACGTACGATTTAATGCATTTATACTATTTGTTAATACAGACAATCCCATATAAATTGGCGCATTGAAATACAATAATCAAGCATTTATTAGTAAAAAACCGACAGAAATGTTGCAGAAAGCATGGCAAAATTGGACTAAGCGGATGGGTCATGTGAGGCTCAGAAGCGCTTAACATGTGCACGAAATAATCTTCAAGCATTATATTATATGGATCGTACTGTCGATTCAAATAATTATTTGATGCACATTTCTGGTTTAACATTTTTTCAACTTTCTCTCTCTTAAAAAATCACACTTTATAGTCAGTATTTACTGACTCACAAAAGGTAAAATTGTCAATTTTTATTCACAAAGTAAAATTTTTAGTGTGTATCGATTTTCCACAATTGATGACGTTGAGTTTGCAAGAATTCGATTTGTAAAAAATACTAATATTTTATATTTACTATGAAGGAAAAATTCCTTATTTCCCTGTTAGTAATAAAAATTCTGTTTCTGTAATATTAGAATCGATCAAATTCGGGTGTTTTATAACGAAACATTTTTGCTTTGTAAGGTATTTTATTTTTTTTTTTTTTAAGATTTCAATTAGAATCACGTTTCCGTTTACAAGGAGTTGGTAGTCTTTCGAACTTTACAAAAAAAGCAGACATTTCAATGTAATAAAACGTTCACATTTACAATGACTTGATTTTTTTTTATTTAAATAACACAAAATAAAAATTGGGTCTTCCATAACATGCCGTATATTTTTATTATTACAGCCACTTTTGTTCGTAATGTTACGTGTGCCATAATTTTCTACAAATTTCAATATGCCATAATTGCAATAATAAATTTTTATTAGAGTACCTTTTGAATTTTCTTACAATTTTCAAGTAGCTGATAGCCTTCTGATGAAGCATTAAATTTAATTAACCTTACTTTTTACCTTTGGTACGACCTTCTTGTAGTTTCAAAGAAGAATAAGAAAAAAGCCAAAAACAGAGTACAGGCACAAATGTGGCAGCCATATTCTCCATAATTCTCACTATTCATTTGGTTGGCCTTTTGTATGCTGCTTCTTTTTCGTCTTCTTTATTATGCTTTTGCCTCCTTTTCTAATTAAAGAGGAATGTTTTTTTCGGCTCTTTTCTTTTCATTGACAATAGCATCTTTATTTCTACGCTTTTACATTCACAAACACCGAAATTAAACACATACTTGACTTTTTAATGAATTATACAGATGTTGGTTGGTTGGCTGACTGGCTATATACATAAGTAGAATTTTTATGTAAGTATAAATATGTATATATTACATATACATGCACATATTCATTGGCACACTTACATGATAATAGTCTGTTCTTTCAAAGGAATAATAAGTTCCATTTTCAAGACATAAAGCCAAGCCAACCATATTGAAGTGCATAATTTCATTGGCCTTCAGCGTTGAAAAGGATACGCGTTTAATTATGGCATTTTTTTACTGACTACTGTTGGCATTTTACAGCAGTAAGGTATTCATTAGGGCATGTATGTATGTATGCGTGAACATTATTCTTACTAAGAAAAAATTGCCTTCAAGTTCATAAAATAATCTGTAAACAGAAAATTAAGTTCTACAAATATTTCCCACAGCACAGTTTTAAACATTTACTCCAGCAACTGTGTTAGTCGCCTAACGTTGCTAAACAATGAATGCCATTGAAACGGGAGCAGGGGGGTGTGGGACGTAGCAGTAGTGACAAATGATTCCGTATAATTCCAACTCGTTAATTAAAGCAAACAAGGTCATATTTTTCTGCGCACTGCTCTCCATTACAAACGCCTAGACCATTTACATTATCCTGGCTCTACCACTACCACCACCACCGCCAGTGCCGGTACCACCCATCTTTGGAACGTGAATCAGCGCTTGAAACACCAATTAAATGTTACTTATTGTTGAAATTCCTTATGCAAATCCTTTGCAGCCATCATAAAGATGTTAATTGAATTTCATTTGAAATGTGTATGCGGCGACTGGCCAGCATTTTCGTAAAGCTTTGCAAGATGACATTTGATATAACGCAGTTCTAATTGGTGGATAAGTGTACTTACTTGTAAAGTGTTCGGGGGGATAAATTAAGTGCGAATTATAAGTGCTGACGAATGACATTAAAGTGCTGAAGCGGGAGGGGTAGAATGCCCTCAACCATATTGTCACGACTAACTAACTGCTGAGAGGGGTAAATACATGAAAGGTGGTACAAATATTGACAAACGGCATAAAATTAAGTGGTTTGTGAATATTGAATTAAAATCAAAGCGAGGTGGCTGCATATTGACTACGTTTATGTATAAGTAGATAAGGACGATTTCATTGGTATTGGTTTGAGTTACTTTGTACGTTCTACTAACCCATTTGAAAGTTGGCGACAATTAGAGGCAGTTCTGATTGAGTGATACTGATAATATGAAGTAGAAAAAAAATTAAAACTGCAATTAGATAGTGGACATTTTTAAATTTTCGCTGAAGAACTAGATGGTTTATTATCTGAATATCCAGTTAAAAATTTTAGCGATTCGGATTTGTCTCCCTCGATTAAATATAATAATCCGGCATATATTTTAGGGGAATTCGAAATATTTTGTATATATATCGGATAAAAGTGGAAAGTACGATGAAAACATACAAATTTCGATTTCATGTCTTTGAGAATATACTTGTATAGAATATATGCAGTTTAAACCAGTGAGCGGAACATTATAGTCGGACGGGGCCGACCATACGAGACCCTACACAACTACCACTGAGCTCTAACTTTCTGTGGATGTTTATTCCGAGCCTGACAATATATTTTGATATTTTCACCCTCTTTTCCGATTAGAGGTCAACAGCACCTCCTCCTTACAATGATATATTTTCCGAGTATTACTAATATTCAGTACAACCCTTCAAATTAATTGTCCAAATTCCCTTCACACTAGGCTGTATTTTGATGTTCGACTTTTAATTGTAATCGACTCGAAAACACACAAACAATTTAAGTTTTCCCCCACTCAATCCCAAAATTATTATCTGATCATCACCGAAAATTATACGCGTTGTCCTTGACCGTATCTGGATCCTCATGGAAAATGTCAATGCGATCAGCACTATATTTTCGACCTCTAGTGTGGTAATGGGTTACTAAATAATATATGAATACGAAAGCACCTGTAAATATTTAAGTGTAACTCCCACATCCGAGTACATTCGACAATATAATTGGTATCAATTTAAAGGTCAATCACTTCTCTTGGATATACTTTCAACTTCTCGGGTCTATGTCCTTCAGGGCAAAACATATACGCTATAAAATACAAATTTTGTGATTGTACACACGAAAGTCAGGGTCCATTTGACCAGCTAAATATTGACCGATCTTTATCAAAAAAGGCGTGCTTATTCTTTGGCCCGATCCCCTTCTACATGTAAAAATTCGCGATGTTTGGGCCATAATTGCGGCCGCTGAAGCAACCCGAAAATCAGACAAAAATAAAGTTTTTGGTCCATTTCCCCCCCCTAAATATTAACCGATCTTTACCAATAACAATAGTCCATAACTGTGTTTACAAATTATAATGGACAGACGGACGGACGGACACACATGTCTAGATCGACTCAGCTAGTCGAGATATGACGATCGGTATACTTAAATGTGGGTCTAGGACCAATATTTCGAGGCGTTACAAACTTTTGGGGCTGCACAAAGCTATAATACCCTGACAACATAGTTGTGTAGGGTATAAATATCTCATATTGTTCAATGGAATTAACACGTAAAAGACCCACATATAGATGTAGTTCTTCAAGAGTTATTGAGATTTTCAATTGAAATTTTAAAGGAACATTCTTGAATTAGTATGGGTTAGAATTAAACAAAAAAAAAAAAAAAAAAAAACGAAATTCAATAAAAGACAATTTTGTTCTCATAACCAAATTTCCCGTATTTCCATAGAAGAACGTAATATTGATCCGTTACCGTTACCGATTTTTTCTTCCAAATTTTTGGCCGAATTCAATATTTGCCTCTTTAATAATAACAACAGCCAAAACGAATTATGATGGGCATATACCATTTCTATTTGGCACGCCATGAAAACCGGAAATATGTTAAAATTTAAATGCATAAGCAAGAATATGCAAAACATTGACAATTCAAACTCACACGTACATACATAGTCATGGCAGAACTTTCAAAAAATCCTAACAAATGAAATAACATTTGAAGTGTCTACTTTGTTTTGGGGAGGAATTGAGCTTAGTGCGTCTGTGCCGCTTCGTCGGTTTCCTTCCTGCTTGGTTTTTTGGCACATAATATCATAAGCCCTTCAGGCGCTTGACAAGACAGAAAAAAGGCATAAGAATAAGAATTATGATGATTTTTCGTATTTTGTCTGGTTGTCTGCAGTTTCATATATATTTATTTTATATATATTTTTTCATTTGCAGTACGTTTCTAATTCTACTTTATTTTAAATTGTAAAGAATAAGTGCTTTGAAGTATCATTGAAGTTGTTCCTTTTTTTGTGTATTAAAGAACAAAAAAATTGTAGGGATTTTAAATTTAAACTTTACCATTTTGAAATTGTGAACATTGTTTTTGAGAGTGGTGGTTTATACGAGATATACTACGTTTCACGTAGTTGATCTCTACTATTTGACATGAAAGAGATTTTATGGCTGATTGTTTTTTTTTTTAATTTATAATGAATAAAACCAAATTTATATATCTTCATATGGGTGCGATTAACGAAGCATTTAATATTATTACATTTTTAAAAAATTAATATTTTTAACTTAATATATATATGTAGCAGTAAATTTAAAATCGAATATATATTAATATGTTTTTTTTGTTTAATTTACAGGTAAGAAAATGATCGTCTAATTGTGTTTTTGGCAAGTATATATGCTACAAAAAAGGTTTGGAAACAACTCCTATAGAAGACGGCCAGACTATTCGAAGAAAACTTTATACTGTTGGGGAGACTGGGGCACTTTCGGCACTTTTTGTTTAGAGCTCTATATCGCAGTACTTATTCAACATACATAAAAACTTTATTTCTGATTATTGTCCTCTGACAATTAAATATAAAAACTGCTACCAAAAAGATATAAAAATTTAGTATTAGTTAAAAATTTTTACAGTTTTGTAAAAAAGTAAAATTCGCCGAATGTGCCCCAACCCGGGGTAGCTTCAGCATTTGATGGGACACATTCGGCAGCATTGTCATTTTTTTCCGTTCGTTCCCACGCCTCTCACACCCGCCCCTGACGAGCGAGGGGCTGGTGTGAGAGGCGTGCTCCCTATACGCAGGTAGCACGTACACACCAAAGACCGGACTAAGGCGGATTAGTAGAGGTTTAACAATACCGTCTACAGATAGATCATCGGCCGGCAATTAGTAATTATACAACAAATATTGATTAAAACATAAGGACCTCATTGGGTTGTTTAGTTCATAATTAGTTCTCGCTATGACAATTTCAACGGTTCAAAATTACGTGTTCTTCGAGAGGGAACATTAAACATTATTTCTCCCGTAAGAAAAGGTGAATCAATCAGGCCACGTGTTAATTTAATAATAAATAATGCTCTTAACATAAAACGTCTTTTTTCTAGTGTTGGAAGATTGATAAACAATAAACGACTTTTATAAGGTGGAAGTAATTCCGATGGGTTCCAATTTAGGCCACGCAAGGCAAAGATTAAAAACTGAACTTGAACTGACTCAATTTTATCACAGTGACATTTATAAAACGGACTCCAAAGAATGCAACCATATTCTAGGACTGGGCGGACAATACTAACAAATAATCTTTTAGTGACATAAGGGTCATCAAACTCTTTAGACCAGCGTTTAATGAATCCTAATTAAGACTTGGCTTTATTAACACATAGCCTGGTAATTATCATCGCTATCAGTCTGGTTGAAATTCAGATCCTCCCTCTAAAGGCTCTATTTGGTTTTAATGCGCGACACAATGTTTGAATTTTAGGGCTATATTTTCTAGCGGCGGACGTTGAAATCTCAAGGTCGCACACACAATCAGAAATAGGTTTCTTCTATCGCATTTGCGTCATTACATGCACGTTAAGTCTTATATATGTATTAAAGGATTATTTTTTAAAGACAAACTCAAAAACATTTGAAGGAAATAATATTGCACTATCTGTATATGGCCGAATGTGCCCCACTTTAAAATGCAGAATCTACCCCGAATGTACTTTTTATAGTTTTCATTTTTTTCTATCAGTCTTGTAAAAACATTATATTTTTTAATATTTCTATAATAATACACATCGTAATTAACCACTTTTTTAATAATATTGCCTTAAAATTTGAAAAGTTTTATACACGAAATGGAATGGAAATATTATAAAAACATCTGTAAAAATACAAAAACCCGTGCATCTAAATAAGTTTATTAGCTAGAAATTTCAGACTTTGTGACCGTTATTTAGTTTGATATTTGATACATATATATCGAAACTAGTGATGTACGATGAGAGCTTCAAATGGAAAGGCGATTGCCGAAGGTGCCCCAGTCTCCCCTACATAACTAGTCTGTCTGCTGAGTAAACACATGATTTATTTCGCAATTTCTTGGTCTTTAGGAACTTCGTACATACGCTTATAATACCCACATTGTTCGTTGTGATAGTATAGTTCCTACATTTTTGAAAGTAGAGAAGCGTTTCTTTACGACATTTGTTTAAAGTCATTACTATTTGACATAAATTTTGTAACAAATTAATATCCTTGCAAATCAGCCTCACAATTTGGTAATACAATCCAAAGTAAATATTTTCATCATTAATCTCATATTTGTCAAAATAGTTCATTCATGATGTAAATAGTTAGCCCGAGCAAAGCTTTGCACATGATTTAGTTAATGTTTCAGATTGCCATGACCAACGATTTTGATAATGACAATTCACATGCACGTCAGCAGTAATATATGATTGTATATATGTCTGTATAGTTTTGCATGTAGTTGTTATAATTACATGGTTATCTTAATAATTAATTATGACTCTTGGAAGCACACACACACACAAATAAACATAATATTATATTACCTAAATGATATTACCACTACATTCAGGAGAAAGAATGAAATATAAACGTAATTGTAGTCTATGAATTATTATAATTTAATATTTTGTCACAAACAGTTTTAAGTCTGTAATAATAAATTCTTAATAATTACAATAGGGGGAAAATACACGCAGAGAAATCAGTTCCTTAATTTATATATACAGAATTTAAACAGAAAAGTATTATTTTTTGTTTTTGTAAAATGAATTAATAACAGCATACGTGATTTTATGCTTAAAAAATCTAGATATAATGCAATATATTAAAGCAGTTTTTCATTTCTCTCAGTGTATTTAATCCCCCCAGCACATGAAACCTTTACCAAATGCAATAAAATGAAACATAACTAACATAATAATAACAATTAATGTCCCATGAACATCATTAACAAATAACTTAATGACAATGGAATCCCAGCAATTGTACAACCATACAGAATATGAAAATTCCAATCTTGCCATCATAATCGTAAGCAATGTCGGTAACGAAATTGTTTAATGATTGAATAACATCATTTATATTTGCATCAACAATGACGATTAACTTTTACGTTTGTAAAATTACGAAGTTATGCTAATATATGAAAATAACTTGTGTATCCTTTCTAAGAAGATGGAAAAAACAAATGTACATAAATCCTTACACGTCTTCTCGTAATTAGTAATATCAGGCAATGAGCAGCTGTGGTTGATTTTTTGACAAATTCTCTTGTTGGAAACTATGTATAACCACCCTTTTATCACCCGCCAGTTCTGTATATTTTTTCTAAAATTTCTTATATTAATTTAAATAATAAATTTGAAGACAGAAAATCTTGAGACAAATCAACTATGAAATAACTTCTTCATATGTAACATTCGTGGACTATCTAATCCCACTGCAATTGTTATATTCTACCTAGGGTCGAGGTAAATTTATATCCACTACGGCCTGATTGAGGTTTGAATGTTTTCATGTTCCAACTACCAATGTTCAGCCCAAACAATTTTAATTGCACCGGAATAATTCTGTCCAAAAATTTGACCTATGCCTTCATGTGGGTTATGTGTCATCCATTGGTCTGAGGGGTGAAACATTTCCATCCAATATTCGCCAGTTCGAACGCTAGTCGTTCAAGAATTACCTTGAGAGACTCTCGGTAAATTCAAAAGTTAAATGGAAGGCAGGTCTACCTTCACGGAATCCAGTCAATCGCCTTCCTAGCTCTGATGGTACAGTTAGTTGCGATCAGCGTAGGGCTAAGATGTTGGCGGACCAAGTGCATGGAATGATCGAACATGGAAAAGATTTGGTTGACATTTTATTCAAGGTTCGTTCTCTTTTTGATGTCGGGTCTACCTTCACGAAATCCTGTCTATCGCCTTGTTAGCTCTAATGGTTCTGCGGTTAGTTGCGATCAGCGTAGGGCTGGAATGTTGGCGGAGGACCAAGTGCAAGGAATGATCCTACATGGGGGAGAAAAATGGTAGATGATCTTTTCAAGGTTAATTCTCATTTTAAAATTTGATGTTTTCAAAACCTAACGGTTTTGAGTATGTTTCCGTAGTATTGTCAGTTAACTTGTAGTATGGTGGCTAATTTTCTTAGAGGTAGCGGTTTTAAAATGAGGGTGGTCGATCGGCTTAATGGCCAACGACCAATTTTTGCTGATGTTCTCAGTGTTCGATGTTCGGTTCCATGATGTACAACATTTTTGGTCCGATATTCCGGAACCTTTCATTGGATGTTTTCTTTTGACCTATGTCGATGATGTTCTGCTGGGATTTTTGGTTCATTTGCTATGGCGGTTCGCTAAAGAGTACCTCGATGCAGTTCATCGGTACATCGTTGGAAAGCGCTTTAAGTCGAATGTCGGAAAATGCAGTGCTGTGTAGGCCTGATAAACTGGAATTCTGGAGGATAATAGTGCATAGGTGGAGTTAAAGGTCTTTACTTCTGATACGGATGATATGTGGTGTTTTCCAGGATGTTGTGCTCTTGATTTACCGGAAGGTGATCCGACCTATCATTGCCGATGCTTTTCCTGTCTGGTATAGTATTTTAATCGGGTGTGACAAAATACCATACCAGACAGGAAAAGCATCGTCAATGATAGGTCGGATCACCTTCCGGTTTTGTCTGAGTATCTGAGTTTGTGTACGTTGCCAATCGAACAATGAAAAAGCCAGATGTATAGCATGGGTGTTTTAATGAGAAGGTATGGTCTCGCATATATATTATATACTTACACCCGTAGTCCTCGTTGTTCTGAATGATCTAGACTTTCTCTACGGAGAGGATGCTCTTTTGTTCTATCACAAAACATTATTCTCTTCAGACCGGAGCAATTTGGTATACAATACCGCTTAGCGCATCTAAGTTAGTTTTAGATTGGTACATAAATATTGTAAATATATGTCTTTCATTGCCCTGTTTTAATTATTCAGTTTTTCTGGGCCAAAGTTTGTATATGTAGCCGTAAGGTATTGTTAGGGACAAATACCTTGTTAATTGCAGCTGAATAAGTGTATCTTTAGTTACTAATCTAAGGTGGTATAAAGCCATTTAACCTGAAATAGATGTACGAATTGTAAATTCCTCATAGGTCAAGGCATTATTTTAAAATTAATGAAGAATATTATCTCTCTTTATCATAATTCATATTTTTAATAGAACATTCTTTAATTGTTCCGATTTTCTTGAAATATTCAAAAATTCCACCCTATTATTAGCTACACATAACTACATATATATTCCCATGGATCAATAACTTTTGAGTAAGAAAATTTATGATAACTATAGTCAGAAATATGCAAGAGTGTATATGTACCTAGCTGTATGTATGTCTGTGTGTGTGTTGTAATAACTTTTCATAAAACTTCCTCTACAAAAGGCCAATGTTTGATAAAATGCAACATGAGCTATTTTCAAACTGTGTGCATATGTATGTGTGTGCGTTGAAATTTTAAAATGCATTTTATACAATATTTTGGGCATCGCATGTGTCTGTATGTGGATGTGTATATGTATTTGTGCAACTACTAAGTAAAAGTACAGAATGGAAAATTGTTACATAATCAACCTTATGATAAATCGTTTTCCAAAATTTTATCAACTTTTGCCATTATTACAATTCAAATTGACATAGTAAAATTCACACACACACACACGCACGAACCATATTCATAATTATGTATAGATACCCTACGCATAGTATATTTTGACATACAAACGCTTACACATAAAGAAAATCTTTGTGCCACAGCAGTGCTAGTCGGCAAGTATATACGTATATGAAAAAGTAAAGAGAAACTATGTTATTTCTTCGCTCCCAACTCCACCCATCTTTGGATAGAATGTAAATATGACCGCGTATGTTATGGCTAAGGACATTTATGTATATGTGTGTATGTGATACGTTTTCTGTTTTCTTATAAAATGCAAAGTTCATTTTCTTCAGAATATTGCCAAGAATACATTACATTGTTAGCTTTATGCATATGGCTTGTTCGGGTGTATGTTTGATGATGATGGTAGTGGTGCTGTATGTACATGTTATGTTTCATATATATAAAAGTTTATGTTCAACAATGTATGTGTGTGACAATGTATGTCCACCAAGGTTTCTTAACATTTGAATAAATGATTCCATTTTCTCTCACGCACACACATTCATCGACTCACTCACTCACTACATATGCGATCTCATTTACAATTGTTACAATGTGGCCGTCCTTTAGGATAACAATGTGTATGTGTTAGTGTGTGTGTTCGTATATACATATCTAGCGGATGTTTTTGTTGCAATTTTGGTATAATTCAATTTTCTTACATTTCATATGCACACACACATAAAAACATATGACTATTTTTTTTTCATCTCACAATACCTATTTTGGTGTCGTTTGGATCGTGAACATACTTGATTTTGTGTATGTGAGTGTTGTTATTAAACATTTCAATTTAGAAAATTCAATTGAAATTATTTACATAGGCAATATTCTCTTACAAACACATGCACACACATTTCGATTTTCTGTGTAGACACTAGGCTGGATTGAAATGGTTATCTGTGGATTACTTTCCCAAAAAATTATTATTAAAGGTTCATTGAGGTATGGTTATTTTAGCCACATTTTCAAACCTTTTTGACTAAAGCATCAATTAGCAGAATGTTGTTAATTTGGATCCATGTTTTGACACAACCTCAATAAAAGTTTTCCAAGTGATTTTAAGTATTTTGGAAACCCATCTCGTGAAGGAGGAAATGACAGCATTTATTTTTTGATCTTCAAATCTCTTCGCACTTTTTCAAAAATGAACATTTCTGATTTAAATTTACGTTTCTGTTAACATATCTCATTTTGTAGGCCGAGTTTCAAGGCCCAACTTTCTCTGAATTACTAATCTGCCTTGAATATGAAGATCGGTTAAGGGGACTCATGACAGAAATAAAATTAATTATTTCTACTTTTTTTACATGTAATTATATTGTCATTTCACTCCACTCTTATATCTATCCGCATAACATGAAGTTAAATTTGTTTGTAACAATAGAGAAATATCTACTTATGCTATAACAAAAATATTTATATGTAATATGAATTTTCCTTACACCCATTACATATTCTTCCATCACTCCTTATATATGTGTGTACTTTCAAGAGAATTACATTTGAATGATTGTATATGATGAGAACGTGTGTGAGTGTTGTATTCCATTTTTCAGTAAATTTTACTATTTATTTCTATTTAGAAAAGTATGTGACTTCCGGGTTAATTTTGCATGTTTGCGAACAAATTTAATTTGCTTTTGTTATAATGATTATGATATGTATATCGTAGTTCAACATACATATCAACATGAATATATCTTTAAGGCATTACAACAAATTTTTCAAAAATGACGTCCAGTTTTCTATCAACGTCTTTTCATTTGTCATTAACTAATAATCCCAGAGGACATTTTGAAAAGCATTACATTCATAGACTTCAGTAATGATATACATTATATCAGTATGCTTGTCACAATAGTTGTATAACTTAAATACATTTAATTAATTCAATTTATGTTATGAAGAATTGAATAATAATAATATTCTCAGAAAAAAATTGAATACAAGTTTTATTTTTTAGATATAATGATAAAAGATATAAATTAAACAAATAAGTATTTACAAGTAATAATAGCCATAATCAATATTAGGCCGAGCATGAAAAATATTGCTAAAACCTTGAAAATATCGTATTCCGTCTATTCCAAAAATTGCATTGCAGTTTTTTAACCATATACAGCTCAAAGTTTATCAGAAACGTATTGGGTTTCTGTAACAAATTCGAAAAAGTACGAAATTGAAATTAAATAGAAAGTACGAACAAATATAAAAGATATTTCGAAGTGTTTTAGTTTGTTAAGAGAATTGAATATTTACAACTCAATACCAACCAATATTAAAACCTTTAAAACCGTTTAGTACCAATGTTATCTTATAGTACTCAACCCTACACACAAATTCTGACCGCAAAAGAAATCTAGCTCTATACAAAATTTGGTGTCGTTTTTACCCTTTCTACTCTTGTAAAATTTCCAAATTTCAAATATAGCTTCACTCAAATCCAAATTAAGTATCAGTTAGTAAACATTAATATAAATTGCCATAACTACCTACATTAACAATCATAAATACGAATTTCCAACACTTCCCACATACCCCAATCTTAATTACAAATTTCAGGATTCTGTCGGTTCACCTAAATCAAATTTGTTTCAAATTTAGTGTCATTTAATAGACATAGGTACAAATTTCCATTACTACCTACATCATACAATCCAATGAAAATCTTATTGCTCAATTTCAAGATTTCAGCTCTATCGGTTAGCTTTTAATCCAAACTGTGCTAAATCTAGTGCCATTTAGTAGAAATTTCCAAAACTTCCTACATAACCCATTCGAACACCCCAACAGTGATCCTAACCACCATTTGGTACCATTTAGTGCACATTAGTACGAATGCCCAAAACTTTCTACATAGCCCAATCCAACACACCGACAATGATCCTAACTTCAAATTTCAAGATTCTAGCTCTATCGGTTTACTCAAATCCACATTTGGTACTATTTTGAACACATTATTACAAATTTCCAAAACTTTCTACATATCCCAATCCTACACCCCAAACTGTTACCCTAACTCCAAATTTCAGGATTCCAGCTGTATTGGTTCACCAAAAATTTAAATTGTACAAAATTTAGTACACATTTGTAGGAATTTTCAAAACTTCCTACATACCCCAATTCTACACATCCGGTGTGACCCTAAATCAAAATTTCAGGATTCCAACTCTATCGGTTCACCCATAATTCAAATTGTACCAAATTTAGTACATAGTAGTACCAATTTCCAAACCTTCCTACACCTCTACAGTGATCATAAATCAAAATTTCAGGATTCCAACTTTATAACTTCATACACAATTTAAATTGTCCCAAATTTAGTACATTTAGTACAAAATTCTAAAACTTGCTACATACCCCAACCCTACACCCCACAGTGATCCCAGATCCATGTTTCAGGATTCCAACTCTATCGGTTGACTCACAATTCAAATTGTACCAAATTTGGTACACATTAGTACTAATTTCTAAAACTTCCTACATATCTCAATCTTACACCTCAACAGTGATCCTGACTCCAAATTTCATTATTCTAGCTTTATTGGTTCACCTAAAATTCAAATTGTACCAAATTTAGTACCCATAAGTATTATTTTCTTAAACTGAATCCTGACCCCTACAGTGATCCTAACTTCAAATTTCATTGATTCATCGATTCGATTCACCCAAATCCGAACTGTACCGATTATAGTACGATTTAGTACTTTTCGTACACACAAGTAACAAATTTCCAAAACTACGTTCTTATCCCAATCCTACACTCCGATGGTACTTTTAATTTCAAATTACAGAATTCCAGCTCGATTTGTATCTCCAAATTAAATTTGTACCAAATATAGTACCATATAGTACTCTTCATACACATGAGTACATGCTTTCAAAATCATATCCTTAAATGGACCTTACTTCTAAACCATAATTCACACTCAAAATTTCAAGGTTTTAGCGCTATGGGTTCAAATGCTACAGAATTGTGCCAAATTATAGTACCAAATAGTACATTTTCGTACTTTTCGTATAGTTATAGTTCGAATTTCCAAAAATCCTTTGGTACATCTATCCTACACTCCATCAACGACCACCAAACTAAATTTCAGAGTTCTACCTCCACCGGTTCGCCAAATATAAATGGTATCACATTTAGTACTTTTTGTATCGTTCTAGTACGAATTTCCCAAAAACCCAGGCTTATCTGCCCCATTTGGACCACAAGTGACCCTCACCAAAAATTTCAAGATTCTAGCTTCAGCCGTTTCGTCTGGGCGTTGGTGAATCGTTAAAGCAGTCAGTCAACCACTTTACTCTTTTATTAGTATAGATTAAATTTGTACCAAATATAGTACCATATAGTACTTTTCGTACACATGAGTACACGCTTTCAAAAATAGACTCTACACCTTAACCCTAATTCGCATTCCACATTTCAAGTGTATAGCTCTATTCATTCACATGCTAGGAATTTGTACGAAATTAAGTACATTTTAGTACTTTCCGGATAGTTTTAGTTCGAATTTCCAAAAACCCTTTGCTACACCTATTCTACACTCCATCAGCGACCACCAGTCCAAATTTCAGAGTTCTAGCTCTACGGTTTCGACAAATACAAATGGTATCACATTTAGTACTTTTCGTACCGCTCTAGTACGAATTTCCAAATGGCGGTACCTGAATGGCAGTACCTGAATAAATATTGTTTCCTTTGACAAATTGCAAAAAATACACCATTTGTGATCCTGATCCACAGTGTGGTGTAGTGTGTAAATTATGTAATTAAAATTCTTTATTGAAAACTTGTTTAAATCATTTCTGTTTTCCCAAATTTGATTTACCAATGACAGTATGCAATTTAAGACACAGAGATGCCTTTTTCATTGTTATCAAAAAAGCTTAGATTTTCAAATTGGATAACTACCAAATATTTAAAGCAACAACTAGTTTTAAAGGACCAACGATTTCATCGTTCCCCCAAGCATTTGGTTGCTGTTCACTGTTTTTTTTTTCTTTTTTCTATCTCGATATTTGCCTAGCCTTAATGTCTGACTAAAGAGTTTTTATGTCTACATCTAAGTCTGGACGAACAGTTTTGTCTGGCTTTCAAATATTTTTGGAACTGAGTCATATCTTTTTTGAAATTCTACCCATACCGGTTAAGCACGTCTTTTTCCCATTATGCTACTGGCTTAACAGGCACGGACGGTTAACGGCTGATAAGTTTTCTCCTTTTTTTTCCTTGCTCATTTTAAGTGTAAGCGCATACACACTCACCGAACGCCGTGACACAAAACGCAGTCGAGCAATACGAACGCTCATTAAAATTTTCAATTGTTTGAGTTTTTCAACAAACGTGCTGCTTCTAATACCATGCGCACAATAATACATACAGCAAACTGCGAAATGAACGGTTAGCAAAATGGTGGTGGTGATGGTGGTGTTTGGGGTGTTTTGGTATATTTGATTCCAGCCTTTATTACAAGGTCTGATGTTTGACTTTGTGTCTGTTTGCTGGTCCAACTAACTGTGATTATTCAAACTATTCCTGGAGCAAAGCTAGCACAAAATCATCACACAATCGCCAAACCAATGACTTGCATAAGTGAGGGTAAATGAGGTGTAAGCAATAAAGGAGTGGTGATGGTGGTGGTGTTGGGAATGCTTGTATACCACTACTTATTCATTCATTCATTTCACTCAGGGGATTCCTATCTGCTGTTATGATTGTAAAGGAAAAGAACAATTTTCCTGTATTTAATTCGTTCTAAATAGACACAGGACTAACAACCGGTTTTTTTTTTTGGTACTGACTCACTCACCAACAAAAAAGGACATCCAAAAAGGCATTTCCCCCCAAAAAAACACAAAGAATTTTGGATATCTTTTCTGACTAACATCCATTATCCCAGTAATTTTTTGTTAAAGAAACTTTTTTATCTTTTCAGCCTGGCATTGGGGTAATAGGGTGTTCTGAAAATACGGCAGACTGCCAACTTTTTCCGTCAGACATTATTTGTTTGTATTAAGTTTTAGCGCGTGTTAAGCATATTTTAGTTCATTTATTTCAAATTGGATTTCAAGTATTTGAATGGTCTATATGAATATTTTATAAACCATTGTAATTGAGACAGCTATAATTTTTTTGGTTAAATTTTGTTTAAGAAGAACTTTAAATAGAAAGAGAATAGACTTTATATGGACAAATTTTTGACGAGTATACGGCAACCTTTTTATTCGTGTTTTGTTCATGCGATGTCTTGGTTTCCGAGAAATATATAAAAAATAAATAATAAAATAATTCTGAGCTTTTTTTAAAATTTATAAACAGTTTTCACAATAAATGTGCAATACAGTTCAAAATAACAAATTTAGTTTCTGTGTACATGAATACTATTTCATTTTTGGAAGAAGATAAATATTAACATGTTATTAAAAAGCAATTGGTAAAGCATTTCAATACAAAAACGGATTCTTTTATTTTTATAATTTTTTTTAGTTCGTTTAATATTTTTAATATGAATACATCTAAGAAGATAAATATTAACAAGTGAAAAAGCGGTAAGTTCGGCCGGGCCGAACTTTGGATACCCTCCACCATAGATATATTGACAGCTACTAGAAATGAAAATATAAGGAACATACCAAAAAGGGGACCTATACCGACATTTCTAAAAACGGATTATGTGAACTATAATACAAATTTTAGAAATTTTTAAATGATAATTATACCGTCAGCCTTATGGCTAATGAGGGTGTATACACTTTAACACGGTGAAAAAGTGCCTCATCGAAATATTGGTTCTAGACCCCATGTTTCTTTGGACCAAATCCGTTTCAGAAAATTTAGATTTCATTCCAACTTTGCCCATCTTATTATTTCTTCCAAGCTTAGTTCAAATTCGAAGATGGGGTCCACTCCTTCTGGAACCTCCAATCAGGGGCTAGGTCTAAATGCGGCTATAGTTCATTATCGAACCTTACGTTCTAATGTTTTTTATCTCTATCCTCCGCAGGTGAAATGATTACAAATCAGATAACTATTTTAATATTAAAATGGGGGTTATATGGGGACTACCCCAAAAAGGAGGCGAATATTAATACCGGAAATTGGGGGGTACCCTTATATGGGGATTATCCGAAAAAAATTTACCTATATTTATAATTTTATGTGGAGAGATTTGGTACCTATTAAGAACTCGAAATACAAAATTACAGCCAATTCGGTGGAAAAATACGATAAAAACACTCAAAATACTGAAAATTAGGAGCTACCGTTATATGGGGCTACCAGAAAAAGTGGACCTATATTTATAATTTTTTGTGGATACATTTAGTACCCAATAATAACCCAATGTACCAAATTTCAGCGTAGTCGGTTGAAAAAACGCGCCCAAGAACCCCAAAATACCGAAAATTGGGGGGTACTGTTATATGGGAGCTATGCCTAAACGTGGACCGATATATCCCATCTTCGAACTTGACCTGCCTGCAGACAAAAGACAACCCTAATCAAAATTTCAGCACCCTATCTCAATTCCTTCAGAAGATAGCGTGATTACAACAGACGGACGGACGGATGGACGGACAGACGGACGGACATTGCTAGATCGTCTTAGAATTTTACCCTGATCAAGAATATATATACTTTATAGGGTCGGAAATAAATATTTCGATGAGTTACCATCGGAATGACAAAATTAATATACCCTCCATACTATGGTGGAGGGTATAAAAAGTAGGTTCTCGTTTTGGTGTCACCTTTGATTTATGTTGATTTTTTTATCTCAATCTCAAATTTATATTTAAATTTTCTATACAATTTTTACGGCATGTATACCCTTCAATAAATTATGTAATAAGTCATTAATTATACCACTACACTTGGTATGAAAACTAATTGGCAAAAAGGAAACGAAATAGAAAGCCTTTCGTTTCCCATTTTCCTTTTGCCAATTAGTTGTCATTGCCAAACATTTTGGCAAAGCCCTTAAACCTAGATGTAATATCACCCCCGCCATCCTTATGCAATCTACCCGATTCCTAGGGTCGGTCAATTTTCTAAATTAACTTAATTGCTGGAGTATTCTTCTTAGCCAACCGGAAAAGGATGTATGGCCTTATAAACCTCATAAATTTGTTGACACAACTAATAAAAGTGACCTACGTACATTATACTTCAATTTACAACCCCCACAGAACAGAATAGACAACTTATAGGGGATTTAGTACACAGACACTTGCACACATCTGCCGTGCAACATGTACTAATGTTAGTAGGGCTAAAATACATACAACAGCTTGTTGTTGTTGTCACAGCTATGCTATTGGATTGTTTGCATTTTTCCCATGGACAAGATTGTTGTCCTTTCAATTCTTGATGTTCGGCAATATCATAGGAAAACAATAATTTTTACTAATACAACCCTAGCACAAAATACATGGCAAAATGTTATCTTGCTGTCCATTGGAACAGAGACATATCATAGCTTAAAAGTTTTAGCTCTTCCATAGAATGTGACTATACCAAAGAGCATGTTTAAAGGACAACCATATTTTATGGTTTGGTTTTAAATGAATTCACTTTTTTTTCTTTTTACAAAACACAAATATTGTTAAAGTCAAGAGACTTGGTATTGCTAAAATATCATTCATATATGTTATATGTATGTATGCCTATCTGTTTAGATTGTGCCTGTAGATAACGTTATCCAATAGAGGGCATATTGTAGAGCTGAATATTAATTTCTATGTTGTTGTTGTTTTTTTTTTCTTTTAGAGCCCCCAGCATCAATAATGTATTTTCAGTCTGGCCTCTATGCCATGGGCTATAATTTTTTGTTTGTTTGTTATTTATTTAGGCCTTGTCTTCTCATTTGAGATTAGTAGATAATGATACGTGTCAAAGTGTGCAACATGAAATGCTGTTAACTAATAGAAGCTGATGTGTTCTTTTTTTCATGGAAATTATTAATGCTTCTGAATTACAAATCATACATGTCAGTACACACTTACTGACATTTACTTTATTAAATATTTTTCTGGATATACGAAATATATCCAATATTCTTCGAATTTTGAAGCACTACAGATTCACCTCAACTTCCAAAAAAATATTTTGATTCCTAAGGACATTAATATATATGCCTATTTCGAATTTCAATTGAACATTGAAACAAATTACAAAAATCTGAAGTTCCAAATTTTAATAAGTTTTCTTTGAAATAATCATTTCCGAACTTATAATGTATGTATATTCTTGCTCAGCATAAAATTCAATGATCATTTAATCATGTTCGTCTTTCTGTTGTAACTACTCTAGCCTCTAAACAAATTGAGATAGATCGCCAATCCTTTGTCCGCAAGCAGGTCAAGTTCGAAGATGTAATATTAGGTTGGGGAAAAATAAATCCATTATTTTTATATGACCTATTGAACTTTATGTAACATGCTTCGGAATGTCCGATTTGGGACAAATATGCACCGTTTTGTTGTATGCTTTGTTGCCATTTTAAAGGTACCTTCATAATGTCTCCCTCATAGAAGTCCTGCTCTCTATGTGCAAAAAACTCTAGTAGTCGATTTTCCAATCCTCCTTAGATACAAATTTTCTTTATCATTAAAGAAATTTTGTAATGCAAGAAACAGATGTTAATCGCTTGGTGCCAAGTCCGGACTGTATGGCGGATGCATTAAAACTTTCCAACCAAGCTCTTGAAGTTTCTGACGAGTCACAGTAGATGTGTGTGGCCTAGCGCTGTCCTGGTGGAACACGACAACTCTCCTGTTGGCCAATTCTTGCCGTTTCTAGTCAATTGCTATCTGCAAACGGCCCAGTTGTTGACAGTAGAGATAAGAATTTAGCGTTTGGCCATATGGAAGCAACTCATAATAAATAATCCCCTTTCCAGTCCCACCAAATGTATAGCATAACCTTCCTGACCGTTAGTCCTGGTTTGGCCACCGTTTGAGGTGCTTCATCGCTCTTTGACCACGATTATTTTCGCACAGGGTTATCGTATGTGATCCATTTCTCATCTCCAGTCCCCATCCGTTTAAGAAATGGGTCTATCTCATTCCGTTTGGCAAAGGCTTCGCAGATGGAAATTCGATCCCATTTTTCTGTTAATTGGTGTGGCACCCAAACATCTAGCTTCTTTTTGAATACAGCTTTGTGTAAATTGTTTAAAACTGTTTTATGGTCAATTTTTAGCTCCTGGGCGATGTTAGACTGCTAACATGCCGGTCATCTTCGATCCTTTCTTCTTAATGGATTTCTTTTTCCCCAACCTAATATATTGGTCCACGTTTAGGCATAGTTCGCATGAAAGGGTACCCCCAATTTTCTGTATTTTGGGGTTCTTGAGCGCGATTGTGTGTAAATGGTTTAAAACAGTTTTATGGTCGATTTTTAGCTTTTGGGCGTTGTTAGACTGTTTCAACTTCGATCATTTCTCGGATTTTATCGACATTTTCGACGACTTCTTTTTCAACAACCTAATATATTGGTCCACGTTTAGGCATAGTTCGCATTAAAAGGTATCCCAAATTTTCGGTGTTTTGCGTTTTTCAATCGAATTAACTGTTATTTGGTACATTGGGTTCTTATTGGGAAACAAATTTATCCACTAAAAATTATAAATATAGGTCCATTTTTTCTGGTAGTCCTCACATAACACTACCCCCCAATTCCCAGCATTTTGTGGGTTTTGATCGTATTTTTCTACCGAATTGGCTGTAATGTAATGCTTTGAGTTCTTATTGGGTAGGAAATCTCTCCACAAAAAAACTATATATATATATAGGTCAGGTTGTTCGGTTAGCACCCGTATAAGGTTACCTCCTTACTTTTGGTACTTTATACTTTAAACTTTGACTCATGGTCAATTTTTCCTTCTGAGGTTTTCATATATTCATCAAGGGCTTTCATTCCCGATAGGTATAGACACATCTGAACCGATTGCCACATCTTTCAATAGGGATAGTCTTGGGCCAGATCTATAAGCTGTGTCAAATTTAATATTATTTTGGATATAAATGCGACATGTTCAGTGCGACCTATCCTCGCAGGATTTCCCAACAACAATTTATCAAAATTACATTTCGTCATCAATATTTTATCAATTGCAACATTTTTGTACACATATTTAATAAAACGTTGTCGCGTTTAATTATTTTGTGTGCAGTGGCCATTCTACCGTATTGACTTGCTCTTGTAATTGTTTGATATTTCAATTTTTGCTTCCATTCGAGTTTGGAGAATTCCCCAACATACTAAAACTGCTAATATACAATGCTTTACATATGCGCTCTTTTAGTTTGCATATATTACACAAAAAAGAAAACCCTCAACACAGTTGAACAATGTTTATGACAAAACACCCCCGAACCGAATCTAACGCTTCAAATGATGCGTTCCATTTTTGTTAGAAAAAAAAATATATATTTCCCCCTATAGCCCAAAATGAAGCTGGCAGATATCTAGGGTATCTAAAATACCTTTGTATTATTTCCCGAACCATTCAACAACGGACTACTGTCATTGGCAAAAGAGTTGCAAAAGTACATTGATGCACATAGACAATTTTTGCAAACTCAAAAAAGTAGATTTTTACAAAAGTCCTGACATTCGTTATAAAAGGTGTTGCAGGGAATATGATTGCATTCTATAGTCAGTCCAACATCCGCTCTGCTTTTGGTGGGTTAGCTAACCCATTTTATACAAAAATTCAAAAACCCACACTGACAAACTTCATATACACCTGTCAGACCATGTAGAAAATCTAAAGTGATTTGCATGTTTGCTGAATTTCATCTTCATATCCAGAACAAAATAGCAATGGCAGAATAAAATACCTTCAACCATCCATTCATTCATGTCTGAGTATGTGAAATTGTTTAGGGACAAAGTTTGTTCCCTGCAATTTTTTTTCCTTTTTTGGTCTTCCTTTTTCCCCTCTTCCACCAAATAACGAAATATTGTATTAAAAAGTTCTCTTGGTTGGTTGGTTAAATAAGTTTCATCTTTTGCAACGCAGCAAATTTGCTTTGTATGCGTTCGTTGTTGTTGTTGCTTCTGATGCTGCTGCTACGATATGTCTGGTCTAACTAGGTGAGTTAGCTTAAAAGTTAGTAAACTTTTAAATACATTAGCAAAAACTCTAGTGGGAATTTCCTATGGAGCCGAACGAGTATGAGCTGGAACAGGACAGGTTGAATAGTTGAATAAAATTCCAAAAAAAGAAAAATCCTAATAAAATATGGTGATTTTTATGAAAGAGTTAAGCCACTATTCTGTTAAGAAAGTTTAGATTTTAATGTCAAAATTCAACTAATTTAGTAAAAAAAAGTGTGTGTGTGTGTTTTTTTTGTAGTTCATGATAAAGCTGTACAAAGTGAAAGTTTTGCAAAGATATTATGGTAGAAAGGAAAATAAGTTAGTTCTCGATTTGAAGTTATTTTCTAGAGAAACAGAAAATGATTAAAGGGAAACCCCCCCATTCTCGATTTTTTATTTTTTAGATTTTAAATGGGCTGGTAAATAAATACCAATGCTTCTTAAGGTTTGTAACTTTGCAAAGAAAAATCCTTAGTATTGATGGCGGGCATGATAACTCCTCTGCACAACAATTAACAAAATGGCGGAACTTTGAAAATAAATATTTGGAAATTCGCCTATTTTTGACCACAAACGAAGTTCAAAAATAAGGAAGATCTTCACCGATTGGCTTTATCCCAATTCATACGAGAGCTATACATTCCCAGAGAAACGTGTCAAAATTTGGAACCGATTGGATTATTAGTTTTTGAGTTATATGACCGTCATTCGTAAAACATTGCTTCGCTTCACTTGATGCTTACACAATAAATCGGTTATATCTTCAAGAGTTCTTGAGCTTATTACTTGAAATTTTGTAGGGACATTCTAGGATTAGAGTAGATTCGAATTAAATAAAAAAATTGACACCGAAATAATAATACTTTCAGGTTGAAAAATCTGACTATAGCCTTGGGAAAGCCATTATGTTAAAACATGGGCTTATATAAAATTTCAAACAATTCGTGTGGAAATGCAATTATACAAAAATAAAATCATGGACCTATATAAATTTATAGTTTTCTATGAAAAGATAAATGTATTTTACCCTCTGTGATTACGAAGTGTCAATTTACAGCCCCTTGGAATAGAAAGGGGCTACTTTGGTTAGAAGTTTGGAATATCAAAAAAGCACAGTTTTTACGTTCTTTCATGGGCCTATTAATTTTTATGAACGATGCAAACCCCAATTTTTATTTTTCAAAAAATCCTTACGTTTCTGTGCACTGCCATGCCTGAAAATATAATTAAAATTATAATGAAATATAGTTGATTGTTATTATTTAAATGTTTCGTCGTGTGGTTTGGACTTCCTTAGTTTACTACTGGGAATTGGGTCATGTTATTCCTGAACTACTTATTTTAAGCTAAAACTATTTTGCATATCCTCGCTAAAGTTTATGCCCGAGAAAGGGAAAAAAATCACGAATTCTCCCTGCAACACCGATGCTTGCCGTTAGAGTGTGAATATGCAATTTATACCATTTAGAGTTTATTCATTTATAAAGTCTTTATCATAAAACTATTCCGTCATTCATCCATCCTTCCATCTAACCATGTCTCTATGCCATCACGAGATTCATACTACTTCATCTCTTCATTTTCATGTTTAGCTAATGTTAGACACTCTGTCCATTCTTCTTTTGAATGCTTTTTATGAATTCAAATGGAAATGAAAGTTTTTTTTCCGCTCCCACCGTCTACTCTTTCGTTTGTTTAGCCTGAATACAGGTCACTGGGAATAGTTCGTTGGTTGGTTGGTCTACATGATTTTCATATTCGCCATTATCAACGTTGTCCGTTCAGAGTACACTTTTATCGTTTGTATTCTCTCTATCTTTCTCTCTGGGTGTATTATATATATGTGTGTGTGTGTAAGTGCATTTCCTTCTGTGTGTTATTATTAAAAAGTAATTAAAACGTAATTTGATAATAGTTTATTAAAAAAGCAACAGCAACAACACTTGACTAACACAAACTTCCATAATATCTAAACGGAAATTGCCTTTTCTCTGCACAATACTGCAAAAAATTAAAAAAAGTATGGAGATCAAAAACTGATATGTTTAATTTGGTTAATTTGTTTTTTTTTTTTTATTTTCTTGTGGCAAAATAAAAGTTATCATTTAGTTTGGGATAATTAGTTATCAAATAATGTTTATATTTTATTATATATATTTTTTGCTAATCATAAGAAAATCAACCATATACAGTGAGTCACAGACAAAAGTATCCACTGATTTCTTTTATAAAAAACATGTTATACGTGTATGTTAATCAATGAATTAATTTTTCTTATTTTTTTATAACAGATGAACATGAACACCTTAACTTAAAATTAATGCAAATAAAATAAAAAATTTTTATGTGGATTAAATATAAAAAAATAATAATGATTTTTAAAGGTTGCGATTGCATTGAAATTGAAAAAATTCAAGATATAATTTTTTTTCTAACAAATGGATTTTTTTTGGATGGTTAATACTTAGTATGATATCCTATGTTATCTTTTGCAGCTTTCAACCTTGTTTTTGAATAGGTTTTAACAAGTTTTCCGTGTAAGATGTCTGAATTTTCCCATTCTACTTGTGAAGCATTTTTTCAGACTTCAGATGTTATGGCCTCTAGTGTTTTTCTCCAAAATACTCAATAAGTTCTCTATAGGATACAAATCCTGGGACTGAGGAGGTGTTTGAATCACTTTCGGACAATTATAAAGCATTCATTCTCGAACGAAGTCGAACTTGTGTTTTAGGTCATTATCTTGATAAAATTGAAATAAAATTTTCAGCACTACATTTTAAATTGTCTTTTAGAATGTTTACCTAATAAATCTTATCCATAATTCCTTTAATAAAAACAAGATTTCCTACTCCGGCAACGCTTATACCGTCCATACCATTACTGAGCCTTCTCCGTTATTTAGGTTGGAATTCTGTGTTTAGGGCACTGATTGGCAAACAATCGCAGGCGTGCTCTTTTTGAGAGTAATCTCTGTGTAAAAATTCCCGCTCGCACACACATAACAAACGTGTGAGAGCACACAACAAAGATCATTCGTTTCGTTTGGTGGTTGAAATTCTTTCTGACATTCTCTCTCACGAAAGAAAACAAACATTCCCGAATTCTCGCGAATACTCAAAACAGTAACAACAATAACAACAATCGTTCGTGAACTCAATAGTTGTTGGACATGTGTTTAGTTATTACACACACTTTCTGCTACGTACACATTCATTCGTTGTGTGTGTTTACTTTTTTTTATGATATGTTTGTTTGTGGTTGTTTTTAACAGAGCTCGCGAGCATTCGCGAACGTTTGTTTTTTGAGCTTTTCAAAAGAATGTTCTTCAGCAAAGAATGCTCGCGAATGAATGAATCGACGACGTTTGCTGCGAAATTTTATCGTTCGTGAATTTTTCGTGCAATGCGAACATTCGCGAGAGTTGTTTGTTCATCCATTATAACTTTATCATTCGCGATAAATTGAGAAAAAAAACATTCGGATTCTCGCCGTAAGCATTCTTGAGAAAGAGTGTATTTTAATCATTCTTCGCACCCTGCTGCAAAATACCTTACATGGTCCACCGGACCCAAACAAGATTAAATCTTATCAGCAAAAATAACAGATTTCCAAAATCGTTTTTTTTTTGTGTTTCTAAACTAACTCCAATTGGATTTTACCATATTTACGCAACATTCTTCGAATTGCTTCTGGGTTATATTTCTTTTCCAAGTATTTTCTGCAATTTCAGCAAGACTAGGCGCACTTGGCTTTGGGTTATCGGTCACTTGTCGGAGCAACGACTTTTCGTCTCTTATATTGAATATTTTTTCCCTGGTTTTCGGGTTGTTGCAAATTCAGTTCTCAATTGTGCCTCAATATTATTTTTGGACAGCAGATCCAGTAATATTGAGTATTTCCGCTATTCTCCGTTAAGATTTTCCTAGTTCATCTTGGTTAAGAACTAATCTTCTCTCGGCATACAATTTTTCTCTTTATTTTCATCTTCTTTTAGTCTTCAAATAACATGGTTACAAGTCGCTAACATCATTTATGCTTCTTTGCCAGCCGGTTGAAAATCGTCGATATTTAACATTCAGAATGGTGGGTCTCCTTAAGTTAGATAATTTACTATGTAAAAATCCTGAGGATCACTTAAATAATATCACAATTCCTACGCAATTTCGATCATATTTTATCTCTAAAGTTTCTGAAAAACATCAACGTTCAAAATCAGGAAACTAATAATTTCCAAATCTAAACAAATTTTCGAATATAAAAATGTTAAAAATAAAGAATAAATATGAAACGCTAGAATTATTCTCTCAAATAAATAATTACTTGCATTTCTTTTTTAAACCTTATCTACTTTATTTGCCCAAAAATATTATTAAACCCTTTTTGTATTTTTTTTTTTTTTTTGTTTAAATCCGTAGATATTTTGAAAGAGCAACTCACTTCCAATTTAATTGGCATTGCTGATGTTGGCCGTCATGTCATGGTAGATTCATTAAATACATCAAAAACACATATGCTACGTCCTTTTGCACTTTTGCCCCCCAAGGAACTGGGTTAATGGGTTATGCTGCTGATGCAGAATCATTCCAATATTGCCATTAACCTCGCGCTCTCTCTCTCTCTCGCTCACTCTGTGTGTTTTTGCGATGGTTAGTGTTTGGCACAGGTAATCCTTTTGATTATGGATTGTGCAAATGCCACACTGACCAAAAAACAACAACGATGGTATAAAAAATCGCACACACACACACTAAAACAACTTTCGTTTTTATTTATTGCCAGCTAGTAAAATCCTAGCAAGCAGTATACAACTTTTTACCCTTTTTGAAATCACTCTATTTTTCAACATCGCTTTTTTTTTTGTATTTTTAGACTCACTCAAAGAAGTTGAGAGCAGCGAGTACAGTTCGCTTTCACTTAAGCTATTTATTATCGTTATAATAATGGAACTTTGTGTGTCTGACATACTCCCGTAGTATATGAATATAGCTCGAAGATAAAAGCAAAAGTCAGAAGAATATCTATTAACAAAAAACAAAAGAATTTAATATGTATGCTGCAGACCTACGTTCTTTGTAAAGGGGATTCCGATTCCTTGTTGTTTGCTCTTTTATTTTGCCAAAAATGAAATATATGAAATAAAAGCCTGCATGATGTTGTCCATTTTTAAATGTATAGGGAAGAAAACAAACACCACCACCCCACCGTTATGTGATTTATCAATAGCAAAGGAACATTATTCATGAATTTTCGTTTGATTCTGCGAAAAAGAAAGTGGTTTGAAAAAAATGTCCGGTTGCGATAGCATTGAGTTTGTTTGAATAGCTTTTGCAATTCATGGTACATGCAAATAGTATACACAGCTATAAATCACATAAAACATTCTAATCGCTGTGTATTAGAAAAATATTAAGGACTATATTTTTTCGAAATATGTGTTTTTGGTTCATTTATAAAATATGTGCGGCAAATGCTTCCTTTTTTGAGAAATTTGTTGCAAAATTTTGAACCAACAAATATAGATTAGTGACAATCTAGATTGCTTCAGATCTTCATGGTGACGTACGACAATGTGCTGTGTTGTTAACAATGACCTGCAAAATTGAAGAAATATCTCGTGAACTTTTTGTGGCATAATTTTTAACGTTTAATATAGGAATAAGGGAACGAGATAAAAGTTTCTTATAATTCTTCTCATGAACTAGATCCTTCCAGATCGACACAATTGTAATAAACAAAGTAAAAATTTACACGTACACATTGCATTCCGTAAAATTGAACAATCTGCAGAAAAGGCTTGTGAGGATTAAGACGAAAGAAATGTTGATCAAAACCTTGTGTTGAATTCTTTGAATTTTAAACGGATTTCTTTGAATTTCAAATGAATCTTTTCAAATTTCAAATGGAAATATACCAATTACAAATGACATTTTTTAAGTTTCAAATGGAATTTTTTGAATTTCATATGAAAAGTTTAAAATTACAAATAAAATGTTATGAAATACCAATTAAATATTCGAATTACAAGTGAAATGTTATGAATTGCAAATTGAGTTTTCGAATTACAATCGAAATTCTCGAATTGCAATTGAAATGTTTTGAATAACATTTGAAAAAGGTGTAGTTAATATGATTGCAAAGTGAGTTGCTTAAATGTAGGTATCCTAGTAATATATTAATGAGGGGTATATAATAACATTGGTATTTTTGGCTGTAATTTGGTATTTTGTATTATCATTGGTTGTCAAATCTCACTACCAAAAATATCAATATTACGCTCCGTTTTATTATAGTCCCATACAACAGTAGCCCCACTGTTAGATATTTTGAGAATTTCGAATTTCATTATTTTCGACCGCAAACGACAGTAGCTCAAAAGTTCGATAGATTTCCTGTAGAAAAGTCATGAAAATTGTCTGCTTTGGTTTTCAATAAATAGCTATAACCATTTTATGTGAGATTTTGTTTATGCCCTGCCATTGCTTATCAGAATAAAAATATATGATTCAAATATGATTTTTAAATTGAATAAAAACCATAAAAATGAAAATTTAACTGTATAATGTTGTGGTCACATTTGTTACACAATCTTAATACTATTTTGTAACATTTGTTTTCGAAACCATGTCCTTTGAAATAATATGATGAAAGCAAAACACTTGAAAACATCCTTGTTATTTATAAATTTCAACAACTCACTTTCAAGGATAAAAAAGTGGATATATTTTGAACAGCTTAATCAATGTTGCTTTTTGCAACAAACTTAAGAATAACTTGTGGGGGTTGTTTTTCGTTCTTCAGCCAGCCTTGAAAATAATAAATGGTGGACTGTGGATTTGAAATACTTTACGAAATTTAGACATATTATAATTTAGACATGACAATTTTGAGGGATAAATTCATAGTTTAACCCACTGTGGTGTGTTTGCAGCAAAAAAAGAAAAAGAAAGTAACGAACAATGACGTATACTCATTTATTACGCCTGTTTGCCAAAAAAAATAAAAGAAAAACAATATTCATGTTCTGGAGAGTTTCCTTCCGTTCTGAGGATATCACTCACAGAGCCACACACACAAATCGCCTTATTTATTTTTGAAAAGACAATGTAGTCGTCATATTTGCAATGTTGCTCCCGCTGTTATTTTGTATTTTCTACTTGATTATAATAATTGATTAGTCGTGGTGGATTATTTTCAGCCAAAGCAAATACTGCCTCTGCCACGTACGGATTTTTATAAATCGATTGCACCTTTATTGACACAAGGATAACAAATTGTTTTGTGATGGTCTTATGATGCTCGTTACAATAAAAGAAAAGAAAAAAATCCCTAGCCAAAATGAATTGAACATAAAACCTTTAGATTATATTGAGCATTTTCTGTGTATGAGTGTGTGTGTGTTATGCTCGTTACAAGGGGTCAAACCTTTGTTGATGAGGGTTTCTCCCCCCTTGTTTCATTGCTTTGGGATTTGATGTTATATTGTTGTTTCTCTTGGCAAATTGTCAAATCTATTTCTTTTCTGTATACTTGAAGGATATTTTTGCACAAAGATTCGTAAATGTCGAATATTTTATTTTTTTTGTTAAATGAATTATAAAATGTTGGATTGTATTGTGTCAAGTCCAATGGTATGCAGTTTTAAATTCTCCAGCGAGTTTTAATTTATGTCATTTTGTCGAGGAAGGTTTTACTTAGTTTGTGGGTGTATGCATATAACTTTTTGATAAAGTGAAACGAAGTTTGCTTACCCTAAATTGGGAATTTTAAAAAAGTTGTTTTTATACCCTTTACCACACTGCGGTACAGGGTATTATGCCTTTGTACATATGTTTGTAACAGGCAAAATGAAACGAGATAGACCAATGGTTCCTTTTGAGAATATGCATAGAATCACTTTCTGAGTCGATTTATGCATGTCCGTCTGTCCATGTTAAATTGTAAACAAAGTGCAGGTTGCATTTATTATCCGAATGAGATGAAATTTGGCACAGATCATTAATTTGACCCAGGGAGGAACCCTATTGAAATTGGGAAAAATCGGTTCAGATTTAGATATAGCTCCCATATATATTTTCGTCCGATTTTTTAGCAAATAGTGCACCAAAGTGTAAAATTTAGGCCGATTGGCATGAAACTTTGCACAACGTACCGAAGTTAGGATAGACTAACGTGTGCCAACTGTTATTAAAATCAGTTCAGATTTACATATAGCTCCCATATATATGTTCGTCCGATTTTTCGCAAATGGTCCACAAAAAATTTAAAGTGTCTTCGATTGGCACAACATTACGCGTAACGTATCGAAATGGGTCTGGGTTAACCGTTATATGGGGGCTACCCGGAAAAGTGGACCGATATTAATAATTTTTAGTGGAGACATTTGGTACGTGTACCGATAAAGCTCATCTGCGGACCTGCAGACAAGAGACAACTTTATGGAATTTTTTAGCGATCTAATTCGTTTAGACGCATAAATCGTCATAGAAGTTTTCGCTGATCAAGAATATATATACTTTATACAAATATACCCGGTTATTGATCATTGGATTAAGTCGGTTCACATATAGACACAGATCACATATTTAACTTAGTCGAATTCAATGGTCCTTCAAAAATCCAAGGTCTGTAAGGATGTATTTCTTGAACATAGCCAAAGTGGTAAAGGGTATCATATAGTCGGCCCGTCCGACTTTACTACTTTCTTTACTGTTTTTTATTGATGGAATAAACAATGGTTTGAAACCTGATGAAATATAATAGAAATTTACTTAAACCGGAATATATGCCTATAATAGCAAATATAATGAAATGTAAAAGGTAATGTTTCATTTTATGGATTTTTAGGTTCTAAATTCAATTCTTAGATTTTTCCTAGTCATTTATTTGGAGTGAGATTGTCCCTTTATTTTTTATTTACTTCAATTTGAGAAATCATTTTATTTGAACAAAAAACATGCTATTCAAATATTAATAAACTTGAAATTTAATTGCACAATGTAATTGTCATAAAAGTAATGTTTATATTTGCCTAAAATATATGCATACACATATATTAATATATTTCGTAGGAAGATTTACTTTTAAGTGAACTCAGTAAATATAACAATATTTTGGAATTATAAAAAAAATTACGAGTCGCGACTATAAATGTTCATCTTTATCACAGGGAAATAAAAAAAGATTGCTGTGAAATAAATAAAAAAACATAAAAGAAATTAAATTGAAAACAATGTGATTTTTGTTTGTAGGAATATGCAAAAATGCAAAAAAAAAATATACACAATATAATATTTGTTTGCATGTATACACATCATGTACATATGTAGATAAATAAATGTAGGACTTATTTCATAATAATTTAAATATTAACAATTTCCCAGAAATTGCTAATAATTATAGAATATGAATATTGTTAAGGTTCATGGGAATCAAGAATCCCGTGAGCATTGTATAAATATATATGCAAAAATGCAAAAAAAATACAATATTTAAAATTTCATAATAATATTTAAATTTTTTATAATATTTTAAATTTCAAAAAAAAAATGTGGACAAAATTTTTGCGAGTAAATTTGTGATTTTTGGTACATATGTTAAGAAAAATATGCTGATTCGAAATCTGTTCGCGTTCACAAATTCAGATGTTGTGCACAAAAGCTATACAGGTTTTAAATCTTGCATTTCTAATACTAATTAAATGCATTCCTATTTGTTGTAATTCGCGAATTTCTTCACAAATGGATAAACACATTTCTTTTCTTTGCATAATTGTCAAATGACATTGAATTACGTTATAATAGTCGAAAAAAACAAATAGCAGCATGAAGATATCTGAAAATAAAATAAATTAATTTTTAATTAGACAAAACGCTTATTTGAATATTCGATTTTTTTAGTATGTTTGAAAAAATACGGTTTTACCTTATCTTCTAAAATATACGACACTTTCTTCTGCAAATTCTTTTAGATGATTCTAGTTACGACTTGAAAAATGACTAAATATATTGCACTTGCAATACATAAAAATGATCAATATTGAAAACCATGCAAAAGATTTCCAAGCGCGTCGGTCTTGTGAGAAAATTCACCAATTTGGAAGACCACGTTCCAAGATATTGTTTTCTACTTGGTCTTTCTATCTAATTCGTGTCTTTTCCCTTCTACGGGAACCATCAGTAGGCTCGTTTTTATATGCCTTTTGAGCTGGGGCATTTTCATTCATCCGCACAACATGGCTTAGCCACCGTAGTCGCTGCAGCTCAATACGACTGACTATATCGATGTCCGCGTATAAATTGTAGAGCTCGTGGTTCATTCGACGCCGATATTCACCGTCGACGCAGATCGGCCCGTAGATCTTTCGGAGAATTTTTGTTTCAAACACCCCAAGAGCTGTCTTATCTGCTTTCGCAAGTATAGGAAGTGATGCAAATGTGGTATAGGTTGGTAATGTGGTATAGTCACTTTTTTTGTAAACTGAAAATTTTAGAATAACTGAAACATGTTTTATGGTATGCTGTTCTCAAAAAAAATAAGATAGCAATGATCTGTTTAATTTATTTAACTCACGTTGAGAATCAGTAGCAAAAATTAAATTTTTCATGAAATTGACTTTTTTTCGGTTGAAGTTTAAAAATATTTTTTTGTTTTACAGAAATCATTAAAGTAATCAGCGATTGCACCACATATTTACCAATTTAGGAAAAAAACTATAAAATTATTTAGTGAACACAAGTGCAGGTAATGTGGTATACCTACCTGGAGTCTGTATGAAAAAAGCCAACACAAGACAAAATTTCATTACTATTTGAAACATTTGTTCTCTTCGAGCGCCTACCATGCATCATACGGATAAAAAACAAAGGTTATTGAATTTTCACTACTTCTCCGTACAACAATTAAATATTGCCATGTGTAGACATTATTATATAATAAAAATTAAAGTTCCAATCTACGTATCCGTTAAAAATCTTAACAGACATAAATCTCGAGCTAATTCACATTCATTAAAAACAATGAATTATATAAGATATCAATTGGAAGTGAAAATTATACTATACCACATTACCTACACTTTTTTTAAAATCACTTTTAATGGAATTTCCAATATTTTCTCAAATATCTCTTAAATTGTTAGAATAATATTATTTTCAAATTGATACATGGAAAGACAACACATGTAGCTTGTTAAGTGTAAAATTTCAATTTAATAGGATAAAAAATAAAAATTTGGCAATCTAAAAACAAATGGGTATACCACATTTGCATCACCTCCTATACCCATGCTTTTGATTCATATAATAGCACGGGTATTATCAGCGTCTTGTAAAGTTTGAGTTTGGTCTGGCGGGAGGTGTCATTGCTTTTGAGTTGTTTGCTCAGACCATAGTAGCATCGGTTGGCCATCACAATTCTTCTCCGAATTTCAAAACTGATGTCATTCGTTTTATTTATGGTGGTACCAGGTGTATAAAGTATTTAACTACCTCGAAGCTGTAGTTTTCAAGTTCCACAGTTGATCCGAGTCTACTGGACGTCTTGCGCGTTGATACCATTAGCTTGTCTTCTCGCCGTTTACTGCCAGACCCAATTTGGCAGACCCCTTTTCAATTTGTTCAAAGGTGGCCGTTACCGCTCGCAATGTTCGACCCATTATATCGATGTCATCTGCGTAGGCGAGTAACATGTGTGGTTTTGTGTACAGAGTGCCATTTCTTTTCACCTTTGCGTCTTGTATGACCTTTTCCAGTAGAATGTTAAAAAGATCACACGACAAACTGTCACCTTGTCTGAAACCTCGTCCGGTATTGAAGGGTTCCAATAGGTCCTTAGGTCCAATAGGCGGAATTGAACTTGGCTGGGCTCATTAGATTCGACACGTAAAAAAAAAACTAAAATCAAGCGGCGTTCAACGGCATTTGAGTGGACGCACAAAATGTTCGTCTTTGGAATCCAGTTGCAAAGAAGCTACGGTGCGTACATTCATGAGATACACACGAAGTAAAATCACGAGTTCTACAATCCTATAATCAGTTTAGCCCATTATCTGCTTGCGCGTCCTGACTATAAGAAAAATTCAAAAAAACACCGAAAATCCGGCTTCAAATGTCAGCATCCGTTTTGGGTGTGGATGCACATTAGAACCAGATTGTCCATGGGGTATTCTGAAACTTAGTCACTGATCACATGTTCGTGCGTTGTGTAGTTTAGCCATAAAACAGGAAGGAACACAAAAAAACTCGTGGGCTTCAATACATTTTCACCCATTTTTTTATATTATCACCATCACAGCTTCCACGTAACTTATTATTTATTACCAATATTTTAAGATTTTGACAAGAACACTTCATTTTATAGATATTAATTAAAATTATATGCAATAGTTAATATTTAGCGAGTTATAAGCTTATAAACCTCAGTTTCGAGGAATTTAATTTTCCCATGTGTTTAATTTACCATTTAAGGGACATTTTAATATTCAGAGTTTCCTTTAGCATCTACTTACTTTTTCAAAATTCAATTAATTTTTGATTATTAGACTGCAAGAACTTCACCAAATTTGTAATCAATATCTTGTTTTCAAAATTACTACTTGTAAAATATTAAAGCTTTAAATGACATGACATCTCCCAAAATACCGGGTAAATCAAAATAATATATATTTTTGGAAAATCCTTTATGTTCCCCATACCCATTGTAATTGTTTATGTGAACCCAGTATTAACACACAGTTGCATTCATCTAAAAATTCATTTATTTTTCTTAGTTATATCACATACCTACCACCGCCGTTTTATATTGAAGTGCAATTTTCGATTTCATCACAATACAATGTCCTTGTTTTATTGATATTTTTCCAAGGATAATTGAAATGGAATTTATTGAAATACACAACCACAATTCCAGTTGATATCTTTACTTGGTAACCAACAGCAGCAGCAACAGAAATGGTTGCAGCCGCTTACTATCTCCATGAGCAAAAAAAAAAAACTGCAGTAACAACAACAATAGGGGATGAAAAATATGATTCTTAAATAAATAACCAGGCTATAACCGAACAAATATCATTGAATAAAAATAAAAAAAAAAATGAAAAAAATATTGCAAAAATAAAACATTAAGTAAATGTGTGAATGTCCTTTCTGCAGATGTGTAAAACATTTTTTCTATTTGTGTGTTTGTGGGGAAAAAGAATCAATGAAAAAAATGAGCATTCAAATCAATACAATGATTGCCACTAGTGTGTACATAGTATAAAATGCAAACAATTGCCGATGGAACATGGAACTACTTAGTACCTACATAGATTAGTTTTTCTCTGTTTATGAAAGTATATATATATTTTTTTGTATGAAGCGAAAGTCAGCTGTAGAATATTACATAATGAATAAAATATTGTATTCGCTAAGTGGCCCACTTCACCAAAAAATAACTTTTTACCATTAAAAACGTAATTTTTCTATGTTCTATAACTAGTAACACGCAGGCTGTCGCCACTCTCAATTTTAACGGGTAATGGAATATAAGAAAAATGTGTACGTTTTCAATATAGATTGGGGAACAATATTTTTATTTTATTTGTTTTTTTTTCGCAAAGTTTACGTGAAAAATGTTTACTTTATATTAATAATATATACATACGATTTTTTGTACTATTTGTGAATTAATTGTTCTTCAAACAAACCGAAGTGAAATTATTTTTAAATATAAATGTAAAACATTCTTCAAAAGGTGAACAACCGCAAATTTTGGAAATTTATATTAATTTCCTGAAAAAAACAACAGTGAGGAAAGTGGTAAATTCGGGCGGGGCCCGACTATATGATACCCTTCACCACTTTGTGTATGTTCAACAGATGTAACCTACCAGTCGTCGCATTTTTGAAGGACCATTAACCTATACTAAATTTTTCACGTGCTTAGATATAGAGTTGCTTCTAACAATGGGACAAAATTATGAAAATCAATTTAAAGCAAATATCGGACACCTGTTGATTATTTGGATAAATATCTGATAAATATGAGGAGTTTGGTGCACCATTTATATAAAATCGGACGAATATATATATAGAATATATATCGAAATCTAAACAAATTTCATCGAAACTTGTCACAGGTTAGGTTATACCAACTTCAGGTTACATTATCTTCTGTTGTGTTGTGCAAAATTTTGTTGTGCAAAATTTTGTGTCAATCTGCCTAACGTTGGGTCTTTTGTGTACCATTTAACTAAAATCTGACGAAACTATATATGGGAGCAAACGAAATTTAACACACATCATTCTAGCCTTAATTCAGTACCCCATGCAAAATTTCGTGCAAATCGAAAGATATATAGGGACTTTGGTACACCATTTACCTTAATCGGACGAAAATATATATGGGAGCTATATCCAAATCTGAACCGATTTTCAGGAAACCTGGCACACATAATTCTAGACCTCATTCATTACGCCGTGCCAAATTTCGTGCAAATCGAAAGATATATAAGGACTTTGATACACCATTTACCTTAAATCGGACGAAAATATATATGGGAGCTATATCTAAATCTGAACCGATTTTTACCAATAGGGTTCGTCGTCCTTGGGCCAAATAAGTGAGCTGTGCCAAACTTCATCCAAATCGGATAAAAAATGTGACCTGTACTTTGTTTACAATTTAACATCAACAGACGGACGGACGGACGAACATGCATCAAGTCGAGGTTCATCCAAATCGTATTGTTTATTTAATGGAATGTTTTCTCAAATATATAACATAAATTTAATTTCCGGGAACATAAGTCTTATTCGGTCTTGATACACTCCATTTGAAATAGAGCTCGGTACACTTTTTAATTTGTGAGTTATTCGGATAAACTTCGGATAAAAATATGTAGGGGAGAGGGGGGCACCTTTGAACAACGCTCATAAAATCTTAGTTAAACATTTTTCCGACCGCAACCACATTTTTGTATATGGCAATCTTGTTCTTTATCTATGTAAACCACTTTGGCTAGCTTTTTCAGTATCGACAAATTGTACATGTTTTATTCTTTTGGTTGTAAGGCCGTAGGAAGAATTCTGTGATAGTTTTCTTTCGTTAAACAATTTTTTTTTTCATTCCAACAATCATTTCAAACATAACTAATGTAATTTCTTTCAAATATATTTATTACAAAAAAAATTATTATAAATTTCGTAAAATGACACGGTTGGGGCACCTTTGAACATGCCCATTAAATTCGAGTAAAAAACTGAGTTTTCAACTTTTGGCTTCGATTTCTCAAATCAAATGGGCTAATAAGACTACGAAATTAACAGTATTTTTCACCATATTATATTTTGTTTTATGTTTCAATATTTTTTTTTTAATTTTCGAAAATTTTTCTCTATATTTTTTAAAAAATAATTTCATTTCTGATATGTATGAATAAAATACATACATATATATCTGAACATAAACACTTTAAAAAACCATGCCGATCAAAAAAGCCAAGCCTTGTTCAAAGTATGTCATATGTATATTCATTGTAAAGGTAACATATGTGTATCTATTAGTTAAAATTTTTAAGAAACCAAAAATTATAAAATAAAAAAAATTTATGAGGCTTGAAAGAAAAAAGTGTTCAAAGGTGCCCTCTCCCTTGCCTATGGGAACTACATCTACATCTGCGCTGATATTAACAAAATTTGATAAACATCATTGTGGGCACAGTTCGGTACGGTATGTAAAATTTCGTCTCATTTTAACAAACTTAGAATGCTTGGCGGACCGCTTGGAATATACAAAACAAAAATATTATTGGAAAGCAAAAATTATAAAATAAAAAATTTAAGGATTATCAAAAATTGTAAAGGTGCCCCTCTCCCTTGCCTAAGGAATACCTACATCTGCGCTGATATTAACAAAATTTGATAAACATCATTCTGGACTCAGTTCGGTACGGTATGTAAAATTTCGTCTCATTTTAACAAACTTAGAATGCTTGGCGGATCGCTTGGAATATACAAAACGAAAATATGTATTGGAGCTATAACTAAATTTCAAGGATTATCAAAAATTGTAATAGGGTCATCTCTGCGTCAAAGGAATGCCCTTGGCGCTTCGGTCTGCATTTGGTTTTCACACCAAAAAAATATATATGAAGAAATGGAAATGTTGGTCACATGTATAACAGCATTGTATTTTTTATTGTTGTTTTAACTTTCGATTTCGATGCCCGTTTGTTAACCTCAATCATTAACCTATGTTAGTTGGTATTGATAAATGTTGTATTTGTAACTATTTGTTTATATTTATTTAAAGACAAATTAATACTAATTAGAATTAATGAATTATTTTAATCAATTAGCTGCAGATAATCTTCATAAAATAAAAAAAAATTTTGTAGTTGCTCGTGTAGACGTTATCAACATTATATTTAATCTTGCCCTGGCGAAGACAAACCTTATCGCCGCATAAATAGTCTGACCCAGTTGACATTGTTTTGTGTTGTGAATTTAGACAACAAACAAGTTTTTTTCAAAAGAGATTTGATAGACATTCTAGCAAAAACTTTTACTTTGATCTTTATGGTTTTTTATACATTTTAAAGATTTAGCATTCTGTGTTTTTTCAGTTTCTCTTTGACTTTAATCATTTTTTGTCTAGGTAATAATATATTTTTTTTTTGCCTGCTGTAGAAGATTTTTCTAATTATAATTAAAAATATGAGATTAAAATATCAACAACAACGAAAAATGTCTAACGAAGTAGTTGGTATAGCATAAGAAGAAAGACAATTGCATCTTAATTATTCTATGGAAATTCATTAAATAGACAGCTATATAAGGCGTGGACAGTAAGGTTTGGGAGGTATGAATTAAGAAAGCAAATTAAATAAAACACGAACTTAGTTATGAAGAAAAATAATAAAAATGAATAACTCCCGAAATGGAAATAATTAATAATTGGTAGTTTAGTTGACCGCTTATTAAAGTAATAAAGATGAATTTATATAGGGACTAATATCTAAATCAATACCGTACGCTACACTATGTCGCGAGTTGATATTAAGAGCCTATAAATCGTTTATATACAACCAAATTCCCATATAATCGGTCTTGAAAAAAATTGTTTATTGACCTATAAAATGTTTAATATTCAGCCAAATTCGATGAAACACAGTTTACTCCTAACTTGAATAAAGACAGTCATAAGTGTTGCAAAGTAGACGTTGATGCTCTTTTCAGAATACCTTCCATAAAATCGTTATATTCAATTCAACACGCTGTATTTATTTTCTTTTTTTATTTTTAATAAGAACAAAATATTTGATATACTTTAGTCACTACATACATTACTGAGTTATCATTCAACAGAACATGGACACTTCCGTAAAAAGTTAAACCAAAGTCGAAGAATTTGTTTCTTTAATTGTGATTAAGTTCGATACGTAAAGGCAAAAAATACAAAGAAAAACGACATTTGTCATTTTTTCTTCTTTGAAGTCGCGTGAATGACCGCTCTTTTGTGGCTTTTATCTCAAAAGTTAAAAACTAGAATCTCTCAATTTTTTTTACCACTGATGGTACTTCTAAAGTTCTACAAAAAAGTATAGATTTGTAAAAAATTAATTGTTTTTGATTTATTTAAGATTTAAAATTTGATTTTTCCTCTGAAAGTCGTGTAAGTGACTGCGGAAGTGCCCATATATAAAATATTGTCTTTCCAAGTGTAAGATTTAGTAGCATCCACGTTATAATTTCGGACCTCTTTAATTTTGAATGACAGATATAACATATTCTATCCATAACGTCTACCCCTTTGTAGTGGATAGAATATATTATATATTTGGGTGGTCACCAAAATATGTAAGTAACTTTTAGGGCTGCAAGTCTCCAGTAAGGAAAGTGGTAAAGTTTGACGGGGTAGACTATACGATACCCTTCTCCACTTTGGGTATATTCAACAGATGAATCCTATCAGACGTCGCATTTTTAAAGAACCAGTAAAATGAAATTGAATCCATAACCATGTAATTCTGCAACCGATACTAAATTTTTCATTTGGTCAGATATAGAAGCTATATCAAAATCTGAACCGATTTTCAGGAAACTTAACACACATCATTCTAGACCTAATTTATTACGCTGTGCCAAATTTCGTGCAAATCTAAATATATATAGGGACTTTGTTGCACCATTTACATTAAATCGGATGAAATAATATATGTGAGCTATATTTAAATCTGAACCGATTATCAGGAAACTTATCACACATCATTCTAGACCTAATTCATTACGCTGTGCTAAATTCCGTGCAAATCGAAAGATATATAGGGACTTTGGTGCACCATTTACATTAAATCGGACGAAAATATATATGAGAGCTATATCCAAATCTGAACCAATTTTCAGAAAACTTAACACACATCATTCTAGACCTAATTCATGACGCTGTGCCAAATTTCGTGCAAATCGAAAGATATATAGGGGCTTTGGTTCACCATTTACCTTAAATCGGACGAAAAAATATATGGGAGCTATATCTCAATCTGAACCGATTTCCACGAAACTTACCACACATCATTATAGAATCAATTAAGTACGCTGTGCCAAATTTCGTGCAAATCGAAAGATAATTAGGACTTTAGTGCACCATTTACCTTAAATCGGGCGAAAAAATATATGGGAGCTATATCTAAATCTGAACCGATTTTCCCAATTTCAATAGGGTTCGTCCTTGGGCCAAATAAGTGACCTATGCCAAATTTCAACCAATTCGGATCATAAATGCCGCCTGTACTTTGTTTACAATTTAACATGGAAAGACAGACGGACGGATGGACGGACATGCATAAATCGACTTAAAAAGTGATTCTATGCATATTCTCAAAAGGAGCCATGTGTCTTATCTCGTTTCCTTTTGCGTGTTACTAACATATGCACAAAGACATAATGACTATGTATGAATTTCTGTCGAAATACTTAACGTCCATTAAGCACCCAATCTCTAATCGGGCAAAACGCAAAGAAACTATATAGCGCGCCCCATGTCGGACGAACTTAAAATTAAACAGAAACACTCCTCACGCCCCATAGAGCATTTACATAAAGTTTGTTCAAAATCGATGCAGTAGTTCTTGAGTTACAAAAAAAAAAAAAAAAAAAAAACGAAATATTGCGCCATCTGTAGGATGAATTTCGAACTACGTAAAAACACTCCTCACATCCCATAGAGCCTGTACATACAATTTGGTCAAAATCGGTGCAGTAGTTTTTGAATTTACATATATATATAGAGAGAGATTTGGGAATTGCTGTGGGAAGAGTTTTGCCAAAGAAATGTTTGAGAAAAACATAAAAAGTCGGAGATTGAAGTAATCGAATGTTGTGTTACTTACACATTTTGTAACTCGAGAACGTCTGCACCAATTTTAATGATCAAAGGACTTATGAATCGTATGTGACCAAAATAGGAATATTAATTATGCCATCCATACTAAATTATCTTTTGAGGTGAGAGTAGTTAGATCAAAACATTATCTTCTCCTGAAAAATGTTAGACGGAAAAACCTAAATTGTTACAACTTTGATTTTTTACGCGTTGAAAATCCACTTTTCAGAACTCAAATAAAAAAAAGGGGGAAATCTTCTTTAAACTTTGAACTAAGTATGTGTGTTTGACAACTATAACGACCAAATGATCTCTATATGCAAACAATAGCGAATCTCAGTTTTTAACATCCACGTCAACCAAAATAAATATTCAAATATTTGAGCATTATAATATATCGATTTTTCGAAAAAGGCAAAATAATAGCTTTGCAAACAATTATCAGATTTGAACCTATGTAGAGACGAAACTACTTGACGTATCAATATCAAATTTCATATTACTCTAACAATTTGTTACCGCCATTTTATAAAGATACGAGGAAGTGAACAAATTACTTTTTTTTAACTGACCTCGTAAATTCCTAAATTTATCTATAAAATAATTTTTCACCAACTTTTGTATTCTTCATCAGAATGAAATTTTCATTACATTTAGTTCTAATCGTGTAAATTCTGCCTTGTCATGCATTTTTATTAAATCCTAGAATATATTGCTTATTGTGCACATCAATTGGATTTACAAATATCAAAAGGCTAATGCGTCGATGTGTTGGCCTTTGAAGACCAAGACCACAATGAGAAGTTTCACATTTCAGCTGACGATTTGCGGTATTATGATGAGACTAACAATTGTTTATGCGTTTGAATAGGTTTCAAAACATAGTCCTGGCGTTGTTATCGATGATGCTGATGATGTTGACGCCGGCAATGTTAATGATGACTAGAGGACGATGGCAATGACGGCTATTCAATGGAACATATGAATTTTACTTCCATTTGCTCCCGCTTTGTCCCCCAAGTGATAGTATTTAATGACGACTGGTTGGTTGGTTGGTTGGTTCACAATTCACATGAGTTGACGAGTTCGCCCGTAGGTGTATATTTGTATTTCAGTACATTTGATATGCGAGAGTTGAGCTAACTAATCAAACAAGGACCAAACAAGTTGGAAGCGAAAGACCACCCAACACAATCATTCACTTGCTATTGTTTTAACTACAGCAAACCATTTGCACTACTTGCGTTCTATGGTAGATCATTAGAGCGGAGAAATTTTGAAATGAGATTTAGTGGGGGTGTTTTTATAACGCTTCATCCGAACTTCGAAGGAAGTGTATGTGTTGGTTTCCCCAGAGGGTTTTTAGTTGCTATTAGGGTCATTCACTCGTCCACACTATTCATTAAATGATAGGTTGCTGCCTGGCTTTAGTTAAGAGACCTATGACACAGTGTTTAGGTAGAGTATCTGTCCAATAACATGGTGGCATACTGTACGATTGTTCCGACATGTATGTCATGGATATGTAGATCTATGTCATGTTATATTGAAGATCTAATTCTTTTATATTTTCTATTAAATACCGTCGCAATAACGTAGGGTATCACTTGCTGAACCCCCCGTACAACCTCTTTTTTTTCGATATTTCTATTTTTTGTTTTCAAATCTGTCCCTGCTGCATTTGACAGACCATTTATCATTGCTACTAATTGTGTATCATTAAATAGCTAAAATAATAATGCAAACAGCAACAAAAACTTATCAGAAGGATAAAATGAAACGTTGATCAGAGAACTTAAATGGTGCAGAGTACGCAATCGAAAAAAAGAGAACAAAAACGTGAAAAGAAAACAATGCTACGACGGATGTTGCCCAACCCTTACTTTTTTCGTTCACTCTGAAAGACAACAATTCAGTCATTCGTTGTTAGCATCATTAGTTAACAGTCTTGTTGGTAAATCCATAAATAGTGTTTTATTGTCATCAATATTCTATTGATATCAGACTGCTGTCTGTCATTCAAATAAGCATTTTTAATGACATGAAATCAGCAATGACTGTCCAAATATATATATATATATAAATATATATATGGGAACGTATTTCAAAGCATAATATATTCAAATTTAATTGAACTTGATTAGAACAGAGTGATTTTTTTTTAATCACAAAAAAATTAGTTCTGGAGTAAGGATATCAAAATTCTACAATAATAAGCAATACATATATTGGGGGGAAAAGAAATCCATTATTTTTATATGCTTCGGAATGCCCGATTTGAGCCAAATATGCACCGTTTTGTTTTATGATTTGTTGCCATTTTAAAGGTAACTTTATAATGTCTCTCATAGGAGTCCTGCTATTTGCAAAGAACTCAATTTTCACAATCCGCCCTAGATACCAATTTTTTATCATTAAAGAAATTTTTCAATACAAGAAAAGGATGCTAATCGCTTGGTGCCAACTCTGGACTGTATGGCGTATGCATTAAAACTTCCCAACCAAGCTCCCGAAATTTCTGGCGAGTCACTGTAGATGTGTGTGGCTTTTCGTTGTCCTGGTGTAAAACACGACACCTCTGCGGTTGGCCAATACTGGCCGCTTCTGGTCAATTGGATATGGTTTAAAACAGTTTTATAGTCGATTTTTAGCCATGTTACAGCAAAATAACTTTTTTACTGCAAAATGCCAACCTTCCAACAAGCATAAATCTGAAATTGTCAATCAGTACAGTAATCTGCCGAAAAAATAATGGATTTTTTCCACAATCTAATTTAATATGATAGACAAAAGTTTTCTTCGTATATATTAGAGAATATCTATAAATTGCCACCAATAGCCACCTGGACTCTTTGCCTACGATAGTTTGACATCCCTTCTGAAGCAGAATATACTAACATGTTCTGCTATAACTTGCAACTAACAGAGATTTATCATTTTTTAGGGAATATTCAAATTGAAATTAAAGTAAAAATACACATTAAACTATGACATATTTTAAACATTAATCCAGCTTTTTGTCAACTTTATACTTCCTATTTTATATCATATATATATATATATATATATATTAGCGGCACAAGTAACCAAAAAGGAATGTAAAAAAATTATTGCTTCACGGCGTTGGGTATATTAAAGAGATGCTCCTAAGATTCTTAAATATATCGATTTAACCCAAGTATAAACACGTCCTTCTCTTATGTATTTGATTTAATTTGACACTTGTCATATACTCGCACAGTACGTTATAGAAAAAGTTGTGTCAATCGGACAACCGTTGGTTAATTGAAATACAATTAGCATGTAATCGTACGAAAATATATATGGAGTTATACCTATATAAGAACCGATTACAATAGAACAGAATATAGAACCAGACAAAGTTAGATTTTCGTGGAAGTTGTGTAGGGTATCATATGGTCGGCCTCGTCCGGTCACTGGTTTTAAATAAATTTTGCCGAATATATATGAGAACTGTATATAAACGTATATGTGAGAGCTATAGCTAAGATACGCCATTCAAGGCTCCATACGGAACTCTATGCAAAATTTCTTCTCAATCTTACAAACCATGGGAGTTAGGTGACCCATTAACTAAAATCGAACGATCTATATCTAAATCAGATCCGATTTCAATGAAACTTAACACACTATATCCTAGGTTCAATACAATACGCTATGCAAAATTTCGTCTCAATCGGACAGATACCGGCAGCTTGGTGCAAAATTTACATCAAATCGGACGAAAATATATATGGGAGTTATATATAAATCTTCACATAATTGTTTTCTCATGGATTTTCTGAATATTAATGTCATTCATACATCAAAAACCAACCATCTCAGGGTTGGAAAATGAAAGTCAGTGGTGTGTAATAAAATCAAATGTCAATCAACTGTAAAAGTTGCATAGCTGCTAGTATGACCCGTGAAGTCTATTTTATAACAAGATATTCATATTCAATTGAGGAATATACTGATCTTGACCACCAGACCACATAAAATATATTTTGAACTGATCGACGACCTTAGTTTCAAGAGCATTGAAAATACTAAAATTTCAGTCCAAATTCCGATTAAATACTTTGATGAATAGAGTAACTTCGGGTAATGTGGACTATGCGTCTAATGTGGACCACCCCCATATCTAAGAAAACGCTTGAAATATGCCGCCTTGATATATGTATTCCTAATTAGTAAAAATCTAAAATGTTTTTTAGTACATTTAATTAAGCTCTTATTGAAATCTGTGATTTTAAAAGTTTTTTTATCACAAGAGTCAACCAATTTTTTTCTTCAATTATAAAGAAGTTATATAGGAACTTACTGGTTCACATTACCCGCACATAATGGCCCACATTACGCGCCAAGTTGCTTTTATTCGCAGTCTTGAGTTTTTTTATATATAATGCAATAAAATTTTTATAGTCAAATATATAATGTTTGACCTGGAATATATGTAGACGACAAATCTACTATGTCGTTAAAACAATTTGTTTTTAGTTTTTACCTTTGGTACGACCAGAATATCAAAAAAAGAAAATCGTGGTCCACATTACCCGAAGTAACAATACTTTCAATCTGCCGTAGGAAAAATTGTTTAACAATGAAAACATATTGAAGTGGCTGCAATGTAGCATTTCTCGTTCCGTGTTCCCTGAGTAAAGATTCCCACATTAAATTATCATTCTATTTTAGGCATTTTTGAATGCCACAGCCACAATTTCCAACCGAAGTGGCTGTAATGTAGCTTAGAAAATCTTAAATCGGAAAAATGTTAAGGTTCCTCCACATTTTTAGAATTATCGCATATTCCAATTCGACAAAGAATTCTGTGTAGCAATATTTTTACGTGGGTCCAAGTTTAGACATATTGCTTATACAACGACCGAAGTTCCCCTAATTTGGCATTTGGGTTATCAGGGGGTAAGAATCCTTATAGACGAACTATATGTCAATGTTTTGAATTCACGAAATGATTATTATATCATTATACTTTGAAGGTTCCATTATCATGAAAACATACACAAAATTTGTAATTGACTAATTGTTTTTTATTTTATATTTTTATTTAACAGGAATGTATGTGGAACATTTCTGTATTATATATATATATTGTATTATATATATTATATATTGGGACATAGACTATTATTACACACAAAATCCATAAGAACTTCAGAATCTTATAGAATCTATTTATATTCTAACCATAATTTGTTTGTCATAATTTTAAAGAATTTTATATAGAAATGTCAATTATTAAGCAAAACTGCTAAGGCCAACAAATAGAAGTTAATGCGTGCCCAGTCATTTTCCCCGGTCTTCTTTTGCAATGGAATGTTGTTTTACTAGTACTGTATATGCATTAGATACTATCCCTAAAGCCAATTCTGTTTTAAACCATAGTTAGTTGCGTGTCTATTGCATTTTATACACATTAAAATTGAATTAAAATTACTACACAGTTATTTTTTTATTTATATAATAACATTTGTAAATAAAATTTTTTTCGCTTGTCTTTTCAGGTATGTTGTTAATTTAATTTGTAGCTGACATTTGATTATTAATATAAAATAGAAAATTGGTATGTAAACTTAAAAAGTTCGTTATATAACAACAAAAAACATTTTGAAAATCTACACCAATCTGTTGTAGTAGTTGTCCCCACATCAGTCTACAATATGCATAGAAATAATGACAAAAAAAAAATCGCTAAAATATCTGTTATGCCGTTGTGCAAGAACCATGCCCTACCGCATTCACTGCCTGATGTTGTTGCTGATGATAACCCATGATATTATTGTGTTCATATGATGATAACACGATTGTTTTTTGTGCACAAATTTTCCATTGCACCTTTGTATTGAAAAAAAAGCAAAAACGAACGCGTTGAGCATAGATGCAATTTTATCATTTTCAATACCTTTCCCGATGCCGTTCTATTCGTGTTTTTTTGTTTTGTTTTGTTGTTGTATTGCTAAATTTTGTCATTCGCGTTGTTGTGCTTTATATCTCATTTTTATTATTAGTTTTTGTGGTTGATTTCGATCAAAATGCAATCAATGGTGCAATTCCACATTTTGCGGTAGATGCAAAAACTCTTCTATAATAGTAGTAGTTGTTATTGTGATTTGTTTTTGTTTCACCATTTTATGAAACCCTACTGCACAATAAACGCAATATTGTTGAACACCACAGAAAAAAAACACATCAATGTACATAGCATGTGTGTGCGTATTTGATAAAGGTTTGGGAATCATGAAATCTTTGTGGAGATAACTGAAGTTGGGTTGTGTTAGGCCAATGGTGATATTTTTATTTAATTTTGTTAATGGAATTTTCTCTTACTTTTTGAATCTGTATTGAAAATTAGAATTGTAATTGCAATAATTATTTATTAATTTAATTTAAATTGAAAATTGGTCTGGTATGAATCACCTCTATCACGATGAATTATATTAACCCTTTCAGTTTTTTGTCGAATATATTCGACATTTAAAAGTACTCTCTTTCTTCCGATGTGTCGGTTATACTATGTACCGCCGAGAGTTAAAATAAAAATTGTTTTTTTTTTTAAACTCTGTGCCTTTATATGATTTTAAATACAAAATTTTGGACTTTTATTGTTTTGACACTGAAAGGATTAATTTTCAAAATCGGCAGCAATCATTTTTTAAAATACTAAAATTGTAGATTAACTTATGATTTTTTGAGGAAACATTTTAATTGGTAATGTATTAATTGAAGACTTAGCCACACAGTATTCTATCCTTCATAATACTATATTTTAAACCAACAAAAAATATTTCGGACAGTTCATGGATACTTTGGATTCAGAAAATTATGATAAATTCAGTTTGTTGAGTATATACAGCGAACTCTCGAACACTCAAACTGACATTGAAGTATTGAAAAAATCAGGGAATTAGCGGTAAATAAGCTGGTCGAATTTAAAATGTGAACAAATTTGAAAATATTTACTACCACGACATTAATTAGTTCGCATTATCGAGAGTTCACTGTTTTGATTAGAATTTTCAATGGCAAGAGCTTTAAGAGCTGCACTATGGGCCAGAGATCCCATTTTTTGGCCAATATTAGAGACTAGGGTTTATTAAAAAAATATCAGATAAAAAGATTTCAAGGACGCTGATTACGATTCTACAAGAAAAAAGTAAAAATGAAATAGGGTCAACCGAAAAAGGCGGCGGATTTTTTCAAAGTTAATGTTTAATTAATCAAATTATTTTTGAAAACGTTTTGTAGATCAGATTTTGAAAATCTATTAAAATTAATCCAAAATGGTGGATTAATTATACCAAGAAAACTAAATATTTCACTTCTTTGCAATATATAAAATAAAACCAGTGAGCGAAGCAGTATAGTCGGACGGGGCCGACCATATGATACCTTACACAACTACCACGAAAAGCAAAATTTTTGCGGTTCCACATTTTGAGCCTGTTCAATATTTTGTACTCTTTTTACCGATTATAGATCAGCAACTCTACTTTCTAACACTGGCATATTTTCCAAAAATTTTTTTCTTGAAGTGAATTTTTACGCCATGAAATAAAAAAAATTGTCACTTTAGGTTTTGGTGATTTGACCCTCGGAATATTGACCGATCATCATCTAAACAGCCGCTCTAAGTATTTGGTCAGATCCCCTTCACCCTTATGTGATGTTCTGCATATAATAATTACCTCTAGAGCGACTAGAGAATCTGACAAAATTAAAGTTTTTGGTTTATTGCACCCCCTGAATGAAATCACAACTTCACCGAAAACTATAGGCGTCGTCCTTCAACATAATCGGAACTTCATGTACAATTTCAAAGCGATCAGCGCGACATTTCCGTTCTCTAATGGAGTAATATTAATACTATGCACCTAACCACCTTTACCTAATTACGTATAACTCCCACATCAGAGTACATACAGCCATATAATTGGTATCAATTTGAAGGTCAACAACTCCTCTTGGATATACTATCAACTTCTCGGGTATAAGTCCTTCAGGAGCAAGTATATAGGCCCCAGAATAAAAATTTTTTAATTTTTCACACAAAAGTCTGGGTCAATTTGACCCCCCAAATATTGACCGATCTTTATCAAAACACGCATGCTTATTCTTTGGTCCGGTCCCCTTCTTCATGCAAAAATTCGCGATGTTCGGAACATAACTGCGGCCTCTGGAGCGACCAGAAAACCCGACAAAAATTAAGTATTTGGTCCATTTCATCCCCTAAATATTAACCAATCTTTACCAAAAACAATAGGGGTCTTCATTGGTCAGAACCTACATGCAAAATTTCGCGAAGATTGGTCCATAACTGTGGCCTGTATCGTGTTTACAAATGATAATGGACCGACGGACACACATGTCTAGATCGACTCAGCTAGTCGAGATATGACGATCGGTATGCTTAAAGGTGGGTCTAGAACCAATATTTCGCGGCGTTACAAACATTTGCGGCTGCACAAAGCTATAATACCCTGACAACATAGTTGTATACGGCATAAAAACATAGTTGTACTTCACTTTCATTATAATCACCAGTTCCATCTGTGTGTCATTTCATGTTAATATTCTGACGCATGTCAATGTTATATAAAATTTTTCAAATATAAATTATGCTCAAAAAAAATATGAAATTTTAACTTTGATCTCATGTCATTTATAAATTTGTTATAAAATTTTACTGGTGCAAAGGTGCCACTCAGTACAAAATCCGCTTTTTCAACTGGTAATTTTGGATTCCAAGAGAGTTAGAATTCTTCACTATACGCTATATACTTTGAAAGCCCATAGATAATATTATCATATAAAGATGCACATTATTAATAGATTATTTTTTTATTTTATTGTAATTTTTATTTTTATATAATATCATATATTATTATTAAATATATAATAAAATTAACTATAATATTTATATTCTTTAAGAATTTCATCGAAATATGTTGCATTAAATGTACCAAATTGTTCTTTATATGTTAGACCAAAATTTTCAGTGAACAGATCTTCATGATAGATCTTCACATCTTTGAAAAACATATTCGAAGTAAAGAATTCATATTCATTAATTTCACGATCAAAAGGATAGCCCAAAGGACGATTATCAATGTAAGGGCTACCATTACCAAAACTGCACATTTTTTCATTTGAATGTCCGGTCTCTGTATAGGGTGTAATAATGAAATAGAATTGCATTGGCATACCTTGCAACCAACCGCGTGGTAAAATTAAACGTTCCGGGAATCCACAGTAGTCATCAACTAATTTAATATCTGACCTAGACTCAGCTAAATTAAACATTATATCTTTATATCGCTGTGTGTATGTATAACGATTGCCGATTTTATGACGTAACGTGTTTGAAGTCAAATTAACAAAATTCCTTCCACGTTCAAGCTGGACCATTGATTTATCCATTTCCCAGAAATGTTTACGATTTTCTGCCAATGATATTACACGACCATTGTCGTCATATTTTGGAGCTAAAAATGTGCGCACAACTACTCTCTGTGTCTTATCCGATTCAATGTCAAACGTTATGTGGAAATCTTTGTGTTTCAAACGCATTTGACGTGCCTGTAAAACCTTATCCCACACAAATTCTCCATCTACGAAAGACATTTTGTCATTTAACAAATTGGTGACGTCATAATCATATAAATCGAAAAATGTTATCAGCGGTGATATGTGTACATCCCGAATCACAAGGCCAGGCATCGATAATTCTTCACTAGTATAGGGTTTTAGGAATTTATGGAATAAATAAAAATGATCGACTAATTTCACTAAAGTCTGATAGTAGATAGGGTCCCGTAGCATAGTTTCATAATTTAAAATTGTGTGGGGATAATTTATTTCGGGATGATCGTCTTGAGCGAAATACATATATACCCACTGTAACCAATATGAGCCAAATGCAGCATTGGCATTACCCTGCATTAGATTTCCGATGAATTCAATAGATTCGGGTTGGCGTAAATCGACAATTGTACCATTGGCCATGGTATAGTGGCCTACTGCAATAGCTTTGTTGAGGCGTTTTCTAAAGATGGCAAATTTTCTATGAAGTTCCGTGTTACCCTCGCTTTTCAAATTGAAATTATTACTGCGAGTCGAATAACTAATACCATTATAAAACGATAATTGAGGATTATAACCATGTTTCACAGTTTTGTACCTATGCACCAAGGAGATATCACCAAGCTTGTGTGAGTAACGTTCCAACGCGTAACGCGCAAGTATCTGCCGTACAAAGAATGCAAAATATTCACCACGACGATCGTTCTTCAAGCCAAATGCATCTTCATCTAACCATGAATAGTAGCCCATATGGAAATAATACCAATAGGCATTCCAATCTAAATCTTCGGTAAAATACGATAATGCTGATTCCTCATTCATAAAGTCAAGGTCGCGTGTATAATCGACAGGCATCCAGAAGGCTTTTATATCGTCGGTACTCTGCTCATCAGCATACCAAGTTTCCGACAATCCCATTATTTTCCACCATTGCCAAAGTTTCCAATCTTTGCTATTTAAATTGCTCTTAGAATTGTCCATTAAGTCGCCGTATTCTTTTTCATACATAGCCTGCTTACTCCAATGTTTGAAATCGAATTGCTCAGCTTTGTGTATAAATTTACTATTGAAGAAATGTTGTGGAAATATTTCATAGATCATTGGCATCATAAGACCCTTGAAATATCTGCTGTGCATTACGGTCAGAGTAAGAGCTTGTACAAACATTGCCTCATTTGCATGTAGACGGGCCCAGCATACGTTACGCTTGAATATATCCCATGTCTTGGCATAGTACAAGAAACCCAAAAGTCCTTGTAATTGTTCTTGATGATCGGGAATCATGGTGCCAAAAAAGGCACCTTTCGGCAAAGTCATTCCATGTGTATAGGCCTTGTAATATTTCTCCCTGTATCCGGCATATTCTTCCGAGTGCTGTAGATACAATATATCTTTACTTTGAATTAAGTTATTATATATTTACATTATACTTACATAATAATCATTCTCGTGATATAGAAAACTTTTACCCAATTTTATGTATTCCTCGAACATTAAGGGATCTTCGACCCGATAAACAATTTCAAATAAGAATTTTTGTTTGTATATATCTTCGGGTCCATCGATATGCTCATCTATGGCCATAATAGGACCCACAAGGGCCAAAAGTATGAACACGACTCTCATTGTACGAATCACCATTTGTGTTATACGTAAACTGTTCGATTTTTGGAGAGTATGCCGTCTTTTATGCTTGAGAAAAAACAAAATTGTCATGACCTTTGGTCCAATATATTTTAACTGATAAGATAGAAATAATAGTTTTCTATATATATATATATATATATATATAAAACTTTTCAAATTTCATAATTATTCTGAATATAGAAATGGAATATAGATGTTTATAAATACAAACAGTATATATTATATTCCTTAGTCGTCGGCGATCCTATGATGTATATATGTATAATTTAATTGATATATAATCAATGGAAAAATCAGAAAATGAAAAATAACGTTTAAGTTCATAATGTAGTATTGAAAAAACAATGACAACTTTTATCATTTGAATGACTATGTCGGCATTTTTTCTATTAGAGGGACCCCACCCGTTATCGGTTTCAAAAAAATTTGATTTTTAATTTTTATTTAATTTGAAGCTACACTAATTCAAGAATATCCCTACCAATTTTCAAGTGAAAATCTCAACAATTTTTGAAGATATAGCCGATTTAATGTGTTAGCATCAGGTGACAGCAAGAGGGCTTCTCAAACTTTAAACGCGTTTTCCTCCAAACAGCGTTTTTGCAAAGTTACAAACCTTAACATGCATTGGTATTCATTTACCAGCCCATTTAAAATTGAAATTTGAAATTTTAATAATTCCATTTGAAATTCTTAACATTTGAGTTGAAATACATAACATTCCATTTGTTTTTCATAACACTTAATTTTAAATTCGAAAAATATTATTGGTAACGCACAAGGAATATTTATGAATTTGAAATAAATTGTTATGAATTACAACTGACATTTTTATGAATTACAAGTGAAATGTTATGAATTTCAAAATGGATTCTTTGAACTTCAAATGGATATCTTTGAATTTCAAATGAAACTCTACGAAATTCAAATGGAAATATTCGAATTACAAATGAAATTTTTTAAGTTTCAAATGGAATTTTTTGAATTTCATACGAAAAGTTTAAAATTACAAATGAAACGTTGTGAATTACAAATTACATACTCGAATTACGAGAGAAATGTTATGAATAACAAATTGAGTTTTCGAATTACAAATGAAATTTTCGAATTGCAATTGAAATGTTTTGACTAACATCTAAAAAAGGTGTAGTATTTATCTTCGAAAAAACATTTCATATAAATTTTTGTTTTGAGGATATATAAAACAGATTGTAGGGGAGACTGGGGCACCTTCGGCATCGGGGCACCTTCGGCAATCGCGTTTTCGATATGAAGTTCTCACCGTACATCACTAGTTTCGATACATAGGTATCGAATATCGAAATAAATAACTGACACAAAGTTTGAAATTTTTAGCTAATAAGCTTATTTAGATACATAGGTTTTTGTACTTTTATAGATGTTTCTGTAATATTTCAATTCCATTTCGTAAGTATTTCGTGTATAAAACTTTTAAAATTTTTAAGACAATATTATTAAAAAGTGGTTAACTACGATGTGTATTATTATAAAAATATTTAAAAATATAATCTTTTTACAAATCTGATCGAAAAAAATGAAAAAAACTATAAAAAAAGTACATTCGGGGTACATTCGGCATTTCAAAGTGGGGCACATTCGGCCATATACAGATTGTGCAATATTATTTCCGTAAAAGGTTTTTGAGTTTGTTTTTAAAACTAATCCTTTAATATGGTTCGAAATTGCATATATAAGATCAAACGTGCTTGTATTGACGAAAATGCGATAGAAAACCCCTATTTCTGATGGTGTGTGCGACCTTGAGATGTAAACGTCCGCCGCTCGAAAATAAAGCTATATAATTCAAATATTGTGTGGCGTATTAAAACCTAATAGTGCCTTTAGAGGATCAGAATTTCAACCAGACTGATAGCGATGACAATTACCCGGCTATGACTATGGTGCCGAATGTGCCCCATCAAATGCCGAAGCTACCCCGGGTTGGGGCACATTCGGCGAATTTGACTTTTTTTAAAAAACTGTAAAATTTTTTAACTAATACTATTTTTTTATATCTTTTTGGTACTATTTTTTATAATTAAGTGTCAGAGGACAAAAATCAGCCATAAAGTTGTTATATATGTTGAATAAGTACTGAGATATAGAGCTCTTAAAAGAAAGTGCCGAAGGTGCCCCAGTCTCCCCTACTTTATACAATTTTTATTAAGTAATCTGACAAACAGTTTTAGATTTTGGAATTCAAAAAACAATATGGTTTAAAATGATTTCAATTGAATGGCCGGGATCTGTATATCAATGAAACTTTTACTTGATTTGATGAAGCTGCAAATTCACATGTTAATTATTCATAGATTTTTATCACTTTACGGTTATAATTAATCTGTGGGTATAAAACCTCATTACAAAATGTTATGACTTTATTTGCAGTGACTTTAACTCATTTTTATAAGTTTAAAAGTTATACCCTTTTAAAATTTCAAAAAAATTAAAGAAGGCAAAATGAACGTGTATTTTTCACTGAGGACAGTTTACAGCCTCTATTTCTACAGTTCTTGTCGATAAACTACTTGCTTTGTTGTCTAATGTTCATATGGGAAAATGAATGGCTATAAAAACTTCACACGTACCAAAAAATTTAAAACACCATATGGCTTTACATTTCAATTGATATTTATTTATTTTTATTTATTAGTTCGATTCTTCTAGTAACTATGCAACACACATATTCAATATCGCTTAATAATTGTAATAATAGCTATAATCGAATGTACCGAATTTATCGTACTTGTTGCCATAGTACTTGTCAAATACATCCTTGTGGTAAATCTTGACATCCTTGAAGTACATGTTGGGAACAAAGAATTCGTATTCATCGATTTCGCGATCGAATGGATAGCCGAATGGCATTTCATCGATGTGACGTACACCAGAACCAATACCGCAAGAGTAGTTGTAGTTGAATGAGTAGGGTTCGTAGGAAGCAGTGTATGGGTAGACGAAGAAGAAGAATTGCATTGGCATACCCTTTTCCCAACCACGAGGCAAGATCAAACGATCAGGGAAACCGCAGTGAGGTTCAGAATAGTCCAAGGGGAATTCGAAGTTACCTTCATAGGCCATCATAACAAACTTGTACAATTCGGTGTAGGTGGTGCGATCATCAGTGGTCCAATAGAAGTCCTTGGAGCTGCGCTTGAAGGTGTTAACACCAGATTTCAGTTCATAATAGAATTCATCGATTTCAATGAAGTTTTCACGGCTCTCACTCAATGACAACACACGGCCATGTTCGTCGAATTTAGGGCCCAAAAAGGCACGGACAACAACCTTTTGATCCTTATCCGATTTAATGGTGTATTCGAAATCGAAGTCTTTGTGGTTAAGACGCATTTGACGAGCCAACAAAGTCTTATCCCACACGAATTTGCCATCAACGAAAGTCATTTTGTCGTTCAACAAGTTGGTCACATCGAAGTCAACCAAATCGAAGTAGGTGACCAAGTCGCTGACCTTAACATCTTCAATTTCAACACCGGGGAAGTACAATTCCTTGTGGGTGTAGGGTTCAATGTATTCGTAGAATTCGAAGAAGACATCGGTGATCTTCTTGTAGACCATGTAGAACATGGGATCGCGCATCATTGTTTCGTAGTTCAAGAAGACATGAGGATAGACTTCGAATTCACTGTCATCAATGTGGGCAAGGTACATATGGGCATACATGTACCAGAAAGTAGCGAAATATTTGTCGTAGTTGTCAATGTTACCTTGCATCATGTCACCGAGATATTCAATCGACTCAGGTTTGCGCATATCAATGAGTTGGCCATCGTAGGTCTTGAAGTAACCTTGGGTGATGATTTCCTCAATACGGCTGAAGAAGTTAATAATGCCATACATGTAATCGAAGTTGCCATAGGTCTCATATTCGTAATAGTTCTTGCGGTAAGAGTAGCCAACGCCATTGTAGTTGATCAATTGAGGATCATAACCGTATTCAACTTCAGTGAAGAAAGAGAATTCGGGAATTTCACCATAACCATGGGACAAACGTTCCATGTAGTAACGGGCGAGCAATTGACGTACAACATAGAAATAGTATTCACCGCGACGATCCTTCTTCAAACCGAATTGTTTGCCATCCAAATAGGGGAAATAGTCCATGTTGAAATAATACCAGAATGAGTTCCATTCCAAATCTTCGGTGAAGTAAGACAATTCGGATTCCTTGTTGAAGAAGTAAACATCACGGGTGTAATCAACAGGCATGTAGAACATCTTAACATCCTTGATCATATCCAAGTATTTGGAGTCCTTGTTGAACATGTACATGTTGTCGCGTAGCATGAACTTATCAACGCTGTACCAGTGTTCACCCATACCCATGAGTTTCCACCATTGCCATAACTTAAAGTCTTTGGTGTAGAAGTATTCGTAGTTTTTGAATTCCTTGAAGTATACTGAATAGTCCTTGTACATGAAGTCCTTGTATTCCTTCTCGTACATGATGTATTTGGTCCAAACATCAAAATCGAATTTCTCAGCTTCGTAGATGAATTTGCTGTTGAAGAAGTATTGAGGGAAGATTTCATAGATGGCGGGCAACATCAAGCCTTCGAAGTCGTCACGGTGGATAACAGCCAAAGTCAAGGCTTGTACGAACATGCCTTCGTTGGCATACATGCGGGCCCAGCAAACATTGCGTTGGAAGATTTCCCAGTTCTTGGCATAGTAGAAGAATTCGAACAAACCATACATCTGTTCGAAGTGAGTGTAGGCCAAGGAACCGAAGTATTCGCCTTTGGGCAAAGTAACGCCATACTTGAAGGCTTCATAGTATTTCTTCATGTATTCGCTTGGTTTCTCGGGGAACTGTAAACAATGGAGTTTAAAGGCATTTGAAGATTAAAAAATTTTGATTTGCTTACCACATAATCATCTTTTTTAAAGGTGAAGGTCTTGCCCAATTTGATATATTCCTCGAACATCAAAGGATCTTCAACACGGTAAACGATTTCGAAAAGGAATTTTTGTTTTTCCAAAAATTGTTTATCGGCATATTTGGTTTCGTATTTTGGGAGATTGACAGTGGCCGCTGTCAGGCCTACAACAGCCAATAGAACGATGGCTAATTTCATTGTGGTCGTTCCTAAGGTGTTCGGCTTCGTTTGAGATCAATAACTAAACACTGACTAGAAATGATACTTGGATTACATCCAATACCAAAAGACTACTGCTGACTTATGTCTAAACAGGGCATTTTATAGGTAAGCGGGCTATTTAATGTTGTTGTTTTAGTTCTAAATGAACGTGATAAGTTGCACACAATATTTTATTTGTGTTCTCTAAGTTTAACTCTGATAACAATGTTAATGCTTTATTTTTTAAAGATCCGCCTATGTTTAGAACATCTGTTGCAGGTTATTTGTGATAACCTTAAACACATATTTACTAATTATGCACAATTTAAAGTTTTTGTTTAAATGTTGATTCATAAATATAATTTTCTTGTTTTTTTATGCAAATTTGCTTAGTCATTTTTATAAATTAAATCAATTAAATTTTCATATGTACTCTAGGCTCAATGAAAGTTTCAGATTTGAATTATGTGAAAAGTAAATTCTTTCAGGCAATTTCTTTTAAAAGAGTTTTAATTTGATTTTTACTGTACAACCAATTACATAGCATATACAACTATAATTTACATCGATATTAACAAAGTTTGTGAGAGTTGCATATATATCATAGGCCTAAAGTTTATTTATAATAATAGGAATGATTGAAATTTTGAATAAAATAAAGTTTCTACCATATAATTATATAAAATGACCTGCAAAATCCTCTTTGAAATAATGTTTTTGAAAAAAACATATATTTTTATATTTTTAATCATACATTCTTATAATGAAAATAAATAGCATTTCAATAATTTCCGGTGGTATTTTATCCTTATTTCAAGTCGCTGAAATTTTGCCTCGAAAATTATGGTGGATAAGGACATTGTCGGCATATGTCCAAAAATTCGTTTTTAAGATTTTAGGAACATCTTGTTTCAAAGGCTATATATAATATATATATATATATATATATAATATATATATATATATATACAAATTAAAAAGAAAACTCCATTGGAAATTGTATTTTCACCACCTTCAGATTAATTTGCTAATTTTTTTTTAAATTATAAAAAAATTTTGACTTCCAGAATCAAAATATATCTTTCACCCATTAAAAACATAAAGCTGAATATAAATATAAAATATCTACCAAGTCAGTTGAATTTAAACCCAGTGGGTTAACAAAATTCGGTACAACGTAAACATTACAATGTCAATTGGTTTCTAACAAATAAATAAATCTGACAAATTTTCATCGCCATCGGATAATATATGAACCGTGTATTATGATTAAAAATAGAGACTTCGTTGTAAGCTCATTATCGAAAATAAGGATTCTAATCTCAGTAAGTATGAACCCAACCATTTTGCACGTGACAAACATATATCCCCGGTACGGTTAGGACTTCAAGTACCCATATGAGTTGACATCATTTTGATCTTGATTTATACACGCCAAGATATAATTTAAAAACAATATCTAACCAAATTAAATCTAAAGAATAGCAAAAACCCTTATCAATATTATTTGAAATCGTTTTTTCAATTTAGCTCATACTATTTTTATGAGAGATGAGAAATCAACGACACTAAAATAACTTATCACCATATACGTTTCTGAAGAATCTAGAAGTTATCAAACAAAATAAGCAAAATTATGCAAACAAATACATACATACATATTGAACATATGCTCGAATATCACTAAAATCACTCTACAATTCGAATGATGTCAATGATATAAAATCATGCTGCGATTTTGCAAACATCAACAGTCCTAGCATATTGGCTGTCATTTGCTGATCGCTGTACAACCTCCGAATAGTTCTGATCTCAATAATTTAGAAACATGAAACTTGTCATTGCCTTATTGGCCATTGTTGGTCTAGTGGCAGTTAATGCCTATCCTAAGCCAGTCACTAAATATGCTGACAAGGATTTCTTGGCAAAGCAGAAATTCCTTTTCGAAATCGTTTACCGTGTTGAAGATCCTTTGATGTTCGAGGAATATATCAAATTGGGCAAGACCTTCACCTTTAACAAAGACGATTATGTGGTAAGTAAATCAAAATAATTTTTTAATCTTCAAATGCATTTATACTCCATTGTTTACAGTTCCCCGAGAAACCAAGCGAATACATGAAGAAATACTATGAAGCCTTCAAGTATGGCGTTACTTTGCCCAAAGGCGAATACTTCGGTTCCTTGGCCTACACTCACTTCGAACAGATGTATGGTTTGTTCGAATTCTTCTACTATGCCAAGAACTGGGAAATCTTCCAACGCAATGTCTGCTGGGCCCGCATGTATGCCAACGAAGGCATGTTCGTACAAGCCTTGACTTTGGCTGTTATCCACCGTGACGACTTCGAAGGCTTGATGTTGCCCGCCATCTATGAAATCTTCCCTCAATACTTCTTCAACAGCAAATTCATCTACGAAGCTGAGAAATTCGATTTTGATGTTTGGACCAAATACATCATGTACGAGAAGGAATACAAGGACTTCATGTACAAGGACTACTCCGTTTACTTCAAGGAATTCAAAAACTACGAATACTTCTACACCAAGGACTTCAAGATGTGGCAATGGTGGAAACTCATGGGTATGGGTGAACACTGGTACTCCGAAGATCATTTCATGATGCGCGACAACATGTACATGTTCAACAAGGACTCCAAATACTTGGATATGATCAAGGATGTTAAGATGTTCTACATGCCTGTTGATTACACCCGTGATGTTTACTTCTTTAACAAGGAATCCGAATTGTCTTACTTCACCGAAGATTTGGAATGGAACTCATTCTGGTACTATTTCAACATGGACTATTTCCCCTACTTGGATGGCAAACAATTCGGTTTGAAGAAGGATCGTCGCGGTGAATACTATTTCTATGTTGTACGTCAACTGCTCGCCCGGTACTACATGGAACGTTTGTCCCATGGTTATGGTGAAATTCCTGAATTCTCCTTCTTCACTGAAGTTGAATACGGTTATGATCCTCAATTGATCAACTACAATGGCGTTGGCTACTCTTACCGCAAGAACTATTACGAATATGAGACCTATGGTAACTTCGATTACATGTATGGCATTATTAACTTCTTCAGCCGTATTGAGGAAATCATCACCCAAGGTTACTTCAAGACTTACGATGGCCAGATCATTGATATGCGCAAACCTGAGTCTATTGAATATCTCGGTGACATGATGCAAGGTAACATTGACAACTACGACAAATATTTCGCTACTTTCTGGTACATGTATGCCCATATGTACCTTGCCCACATTGATGACAGTGAATTCGAAGTCTATCCTCATGTCTTCTTGAACTACGAAACAATGATGCGCGATCCCATGTTCTACATGGTCTACAAGAAGATCACCGATGTCTTCTTCGAATTCTACGAATACATTGAACCCTACACCCACAAGGAATTGTACTTCCCCGGTGTTGAAATTGAAGATGTTAAGGTCAGCGACCTGGTCACCTACTTCGATTTGGTTGACTTCGATGTGACCAACTTGTTGAACGACAAAATGACTTTCGTTGATGGAAAATTCGTGTGGGATAAGACTTTGTTGGCTCGTCAAATGCGTCTCAACCACAAAGACTTCGATTTCGAATACACCATTAAATCGGATAAGGATCAAAAGGTTGTTGTCCGTGCCTTTTTGGGCCCTAAATTCGACGAACATGGCCGTGTGTTGTCATTGAAAGAGAACCGTGAAAACTTCATTGAAATCGATGAATTCTATTATGAACTGAAATCTGGTGTTAACACCTTCAAGCGCAGCTCCAAGGACTTCTATTGGACCACTGATGATCGCACCACCTACACTGAATTGTACAAGTTCGTTATGATGGCCTATGAAGGTAAATACGAATTCGCCTTGGACTATTCTGAACCTCACTGCGGTTTCCCTGATCGTTTGATCTTGCCTCGTGGTTGGGAAAAGGGTATGCCAATGCAATTCTTCTTCTTCGTCTACCCATACACCGCTTCCTACGAACCCTACTCATTCAACTACAACTACTCTTGCGGTATTGGTTCTGGTGTACGTCACATCGATGAAATGCCATTCGGCTATCCATTCGATCGCGAAATCGATGAATACGAATTCTTTGTTCCCAACATGTACTTCAAGGATGCCATGATCTACTACGAAGATACTTTCGAAAAGTACTATGGCTACAAGTACGAGAAATTTGGCAAATTCGATTATAGCTACTACTATAATTATTAAATGAATATATCGTAAAAACTGTGATAGTTTTTAAAGTAGTATGTTTATACTAAAAACATCATTGATGCTAATAAAAATATGTTTACATTACAGTTGCTTTGTTACTTTTTTATATTTTAGATTGATGAAACTCTTGATAGTTAAAAAAGGCATAAAAAATAGGTTTAATTATTATTAGGACCAAAAAATACACTGACAAGTATTCGAATCTTCGTTTGAAGAGTTTCGTAGAGTCATCGTCCTTTTAAAAGAAGACCAAAAATTAAAGTTTAAGTTGGGGAAAAAGAAATCCGTTATTTTTATATGAACTATTGGACTTTATTTTACATGCTTCGGAATGTTCGATTTGGGTAAAATATGCACCGTTTTGTTGTATGATTTGGTGTAATTTTAAAGGTAACTTCATAATGCTCTCTCATAGAGGTCATTTGAAAAAAAAACTCTAGTTGTCGATTTTCACCAAACCAATTTTTTATCGAACCAATTTTTTATCATTAAAAAATTTTGCAATGCGAGAAAATAATGATAATCGCTTGGTGCCAAGACCGGGCTGTATGGCGGATGCATTAAAACTTCCCAACCATGCTCCTGAAGTTTCTGGCGAGTAATTGTAGATTTGTGTGGCCTACCGTTGTCCTTGTGGAACACGACACCTCTCCTGTTGGCCAATTCTGGTAAATTGTTATCTTCAAACGGTCCAGTTTTTGACAGTAGAGATCAGAATTTAGCGTTTGGCCATATGGAAGCAACTCATAATAAATAATCACCTTCCATTCCCACCAAATGCGTAGCAGAATCTTCCTGGCCGTTAGTCCTGGTTTGGACACCGTTTGAGGTGCTTCACCGCTATTTGACCACGATCGTTTTCGCACAGGGTTTTTGTATGTGATCCATTCCTCATCTCCAGTCACCATCCGTTTAATAAATGGGTCTCTCTCCTTCCGTTTGGCCAAGGCTTCACAGATGGAAATTTGATCCATCCTATTTTTTTCTGTTAATTGAATGGAATTAATCGAGCTTCTTTTTGAACCCAGCTTTGCGTAAATGATTTAAAACAGTTTTATAGTCGATTTTTAGCTCCCGGGCGATATTAGACTGCTAACATGCCAGTCAACTTCGATCATTTCTCCGATTTTATCCGCATTTTCGACGACCGGCCTTATGAATTTATTTTTCCCCAACCTAATACTACTGCTAAAAGACAACCGCCATCTCAGGGAATTTTTATAAATTATTTAATTGTATTGTTGTATCCTGTTCTAAATTTTATTCAAAAATAGTTATTAATTAATAAAATATGTTTTCAAATTAAATATTAGTTTTTTTAATATTTTTTTACTTTTGCTGGTTATTTACTCGTTTCTAGAGATAAATCATAGCTACATGTGATGTGCAGAAACGCGTCAAAATTATATATATTTTTTTAGTCTTCTGGAAGGTCAATTATTACAACTCAACTAAAATATCTTCGTCCGAACAGCACCCAGTCAGTGTTGTTGTATTACTCAAGTGGAATACATATAAAACAAAAATGATTACATTTAGTAATGACTTTGTGCATCTCACAGAATTGTCGTTGCACTATATTTGGGGAAATATTATTACACCGAAATATATGTCTACCGGCCTGAATGAATTTAAGGGAACCCCCCCATTCTCGATTTTATTTTTTCAAGATTTTCAATGGGCTGGTAAATCAATACCAATGCTTGTTAAGGTTTGTAACTTTACACATATACAATTGAAGATTTAAAAGAGAAGAAAAATAATTTACAACAAAATTTTGTTATTGTTTTGTTGTTGTTTTTTGTAATTAAAGAAAAGTCCTTATTTTTGATGGCGGGCATGATAACTCCTCACTGGAACATCGGAATCCGAAAATTCCAACGTGTTAGAAAGAGTACATGTCTGGCTCTCGTATGAACTAGGATTATTGACTTCGCTCTAAAATTAACAAAATGGTGGACCTTTGAAAAAATATTTTTGGAAAATCGCCGATTTTTGACCAAAAACCAAGTTAAAAAATAAGGAAGATCTTCACCGATTGGCTTTATCCTAGTTCATACGAGAGCTATACACTCCCAGAGAAACGTTGCAAAATTTGGAACCGATTGGATTATTAGTTTTAGAGTTATCGTGCCCGCCATTCGCAAAAAAATGTTTAGAGAAAAACGCGTTTAAAGTTTGAGAAGCCCTTCAGCCGTCACTTGATGCGGACACAATAAATCGGATATATCTTCAAGAGTTCTTGAGATTTTCACTTGAAATTTTGTAGAGACATTCCTTAATCAGTGTAGATTCGAATTATGTCAACAAAAATTTTGACCCCGAGCATGGGGGGGGTCCCCTTAAGTCATTCAACCTAGGCCAGCTGTAACAGGTGTATGCAATCTCACTTTCTTTATAAATACTTTTACAACTAAATTATTTCTAATTTATGAAGGCTATTCATGACAATAACATGCACGTTCTGATAATAATTACTTGGATTATTCTTTACGGTTTTTTGGGGATTTTGTGGGTCATATTTTCAGTTTATTTAAGAATTGTAAACATTCAACAGTAATAAAGTGACTTATCATACGAATTTTTGACAAGGTGATATTGTCACCTGGAGCAAAAATTTAACAAATATATTTAATAATGCGCAAATAGCAGATACTGGAATAAATATATCACGAACACATTTCGTTGTTGGAACAAAATGAAAATTATATAAAAGCGCCTGGAAAATATAAAACACAACAGACACTGGTCATTAATTGTAATTTGATGATCGCTGAACAACTATTGAATAAAACTCGTCAGAATATTTTTAAAAATATGAAAATTTCGATTGGCTTCTTGGTATTTGCGGTTGGCCTGGCGGTTGTTAATGCATTTCCCAAGGTATCCACCAACTATGCTGACAGAGTATTTTTTAGCAAACAAAAGTTCCTTCTAGAAATTGTCTACCGCGTTGCAATTTGAGGACTACATTAAATTGGGCAAGACCTTTACATATAACAAAAATGATTATTTGGTAGGTAAACTACAATCTCTTATTCAATTCTTAAAAAATGTAAATTCCAAACACACGATTTCAGTTTTCCGATGAGAGCGAGTACATGCGAAAGTACTTTGAAGCCTTTAAATATGGGGTTACATTACCCAAGGGTGAATATTTCGCTTCCTTGGTTAACACTCACTTTGAGCAGATGTATGGTTTGTTTGAATTCTTCTACTATGCCAAAAACTGGGATATATTCCAACGCAATGTCTGCTGGGGCCGCCTGTATGCCAACGAAGGCATGTTTGTACAAGCCCTAACTTTGGCTCTTACCCACCGTCAAGACTTCAAAGGCTTACAGTTGCCCGCAATCTATGAAATCTTCCCTCAACACTTCTTCAACAGCAAATTCATCAACGAAGCTGAGAAATTCGATTTTGATGTATGGAGCAAATACATTATGTACGAAAAAGAATACAAGGACTTCTTGTACAAAGATTACTCCTCAAACTTCAAGGAATTCAAAAATTACGAATACTTCTACACCAAGGATTTCAAGCAGTGGCAATGGTGGAAACTCATGGGAATTGGTCAGAATTGGTACTCCGAAGACCATTTGATAATGCGCGACAACATGGATATTTTTAACAAGGACCCTAAATATTTGGCTATGATGGAAGATGTTAAGAAGTTTTACATGCCTGTTGATTACACCCGCGACATTTTCTTCTTGAATAAAGAATCATAATTGTCTTACTTCACTAAGGATGTAGAATGGAACTCTTTCTGGTACTATTTCAACGTGTATTATTTCCCCAAACAATATTGCAAACAATTCGATTTAAAGAAAGATCGTAGTGGGGAATACTATGTTTATATTGTAAGTCGAATACTTGCCTGTTACAACATGGAACGTTTGTCTCACGGTTCTGGTCAAGTTCCTGATATATCATTCCTTTCTGAAATTGAATACGGTTATGACCCACAGTTGATCAATTACAATGGTGTTAGCTATTCATCCCGCAAAAACCACTACGAATATGAGTTGAATGATAAATTCGATTACATCTACGACATAATTCATTTCATTAATCATATTGATGTAATAATTTCACAAGGATTATTCGAGACCAGTCATGGTAAGAGGACTGATATCAGCAAATCCTTTGCATACCTTGGAGACATAATACAAAACAACACTGACATTCTTGGCATTGATATCAGCAAACCGGACTCTATTACATACCTCGGAAACCAAATTCAAGGTAAAATTAACTCGTACTTAGCCAATAGAAATAGAATACTTCCTAATGTCTTACTGGACTTTGAAACCCCGATGCGTGATCCTCTATTTTACAGGATATATAGGAGGGTAATTCAAATATTTCCATATGATGTAACCGAATATATTGAGCCATACAAGCGGAATGAATTATACTTCCCTGGAGTTGAAATTGAGAATGTTAATGTTAGTGACTTGGTCACCTACTTCGACTTGGTGGACTTCGATTGTTGAATGACAAAATGACTTTCATCGATGCTAAATTTGTATGGGACAAGACATTGTTGGCACGTCAAATGCGTCTCAACCATAAGAACTTTGAATTCGAATACACAATTACATCGGATAAGATTGAAAATGTTGTTGTACGCGCTTTTCTGGGTCCCAAGTATGATGAATTCGGTCGTGTTATTTCATTGAACGATAACCGCGAGAATTTTATAAAGATTGACGAATTCTATTACGAATTGAAAGCTGGGGTCAACAGCTTTAAACGCAGTTCTAAGGACTTTTACTGGGCCACTGATGATCGCCCGACATATACGGAATTCTACAAATTCATTATGATGACCTACGACGCACAGTGGGTTAGAGTACCATGTTTTCTTGGATCAAATCAGGGAAGCTATGTTAGAATAATTTTTCTTTATTTTTCAGTTAATACCATTAAAATAAGTTAAAAAAAATGTTTTCTAAGTATATTTGAGTATAATTTTATTAAGTAGTGCCAAATATCAGTGTAGGTATATAGTGCAAGGAGTACAATATGATAACTTAAACATTGAATTTTATACATCTTAAAGTTAATCATCCACATCGTCATCATCCACAGCCAGGGATGGTCCGTATGACGAATTTTCAGGTTTTCGACTGTCAAAAAGGTGTAAACGTCGAAAACGTCATATACCTGTATAAAATGTAGTAAACGTCATTTATTTCAATATTATCACCATATACAGTAATTTTCAAGAACATATATTATTTTTACTTTATATCTGGCTATTCTTTACTAGAACTGATAAAAAAATTTGAATTTTTTTAAGAAAAAAATTTTGATATTCGATATGAATTTGAGTAAAGCATACGTTATTTCCAAATCGATAAATGTAATGAATGAAAATTTTTCATTATTAATCTCATGGCCACTGGATACAGCTATAACCGACACGTGCATTTTTATTAAATTAAAATATATTTTTGTTATTTCGGCAGATTTTTTTAGCGTTTTGGTGCGTTTTTTTTTTGTATTTCTTCAGCTAAAAATGTCATCTTGTCATTCATTGTTTATTACGAACGATTATAAAAAACAACGTTAGAACTTGTACCTAAAAAAAATGCTAATGAAGAAGAACCCTTTTACCCGACTACTTGAAACTGCACAACACAATCACTATTTGTCAAAACAATGAATATTATTAAAATAAACAAAAACAAAATATTATTGTAACAAAGAATATTATTAAAAGAAACAAAAATAACAACAATAAAATAATTAGAAAAAATAACATGAAAAACAAGAAAACACAACACTCAACAACAGCACCAGCCACGAGATCAATGTGACTTTTAGCTTATTTGACTGCTGCAACACTTGTATTAAACAATGCATATCTTCTAAAAGGCACAAAAGAGCAGCGTAAAATTTTGCAATATAACACAGATTTATGTCCTCTTTAATATAAACCAAAAATTATGACACGAATGTGGACGAATAATAACTATTTATCCATTTAAAATATAAAAATATTAATTTTTTTGGCATTTTCAATATAAATAACTAAATCTTAATCACTTCCAAACACAATTTCATACTCAAATGTTAACGAAGTATTTGCAAAATAACCTAAACTTCATGGTTCCATTGAAAAATGTTTAACTTTTACAATACTTTTTAAAATAAATACAATTTTCAACGGGAACGTTTTCACTTTTTTCAGCCTTTTTTGGCACAAAAATTTTTATGAAGTTTGACTTTGAAGTTTCACTACAAAAGCACCAGTCCACTTTTGACATTTATTTCAACGACAAGTGATGTAGAATTTTATATACTTTAACCGTGTGCAAAAATTTTTAACGATACTTAAAATTTAAATTTTTAATTAATCCAAGGAAACAGGGTATTCTAACCCACTGTGCGACGGTAAATACGAATTCCCCTTGGACTATTTTGAACACCACTGTGGCTTCCCTGATCGTTTGTTATTACCACGCGGCTGGGAAAAGGGTATGCCCATGCAATTTGCTTTCTTTGTCTACCCCTACAAAACATCCGACAAACCAGACTCCTTTAGCTACCCATGCGGCATTGGCAACATCGATGGAAAACCATTCGGATATCCCTTCGATCGTAAAATCGATGAGTTTGTATTCTTTGTACCCAACATGTTCTTTAAGGATGTAAAGATATTTTCGAGAAGTATTATAACTACAAGTACGACAAATTCGGTACTTTTGATTATAGTTACTATTACGATTATTAAATAGCTATTAAAGTTAGCTTAAAAAAACTATGCTTTATAAATTTCATTATATTATATTCAAATTTATCAATTCAATATATTATATTCAAATATGTTTATACACTTTTTTTAATAAATAAGCAATTGGAATACTTTTTCGACAAACCTTGTATTAAATTTATTTGAAATTGTTTATCTCACAGCCCTTTACATAAATCACAAAGCGATAGAAATAAATGTTATTTGATAAAAAAAAAACACATACACACACAGAACCAATAACTCAGGACTTTATATCGATAACGAAAGATATTTCCAAACATATAGAACATGTTTCGGACAAACAAGCTTCCGATGTATTGAAAGAACAAACGTTTAAACACAGTAATCAGTTTGGGTTTGGATCCAACGTTTTTGAGAGGTCAAGGATATGACCATTTTCAAATCAGAATTTATTTCTGCGGTATACATTCATTGTTCTTTTTACATTTTAAAATTAAGTTTAAAAGCAGCTTCGAAGATTAGAGAAATTCGAAGTATATTTTCTACATTTTTTGACATTTGCTCATTCTTTAGAAAATCCAAAAAGGGGTTTCTACTACATATATGTAGAATATTTCAAGAAGCAAATAAATCAAATTGCATACATATATTATGTTGGGGAAAAAGAAATCCATTTTTTTTATATCAACTGTAGGACTTCATTTAAAATGCTTCGGAATGTGCACCGTTTTGTTGTATGATTTGTTGTCATTTTAAAGGTAACTTCATAATGCCTCTTTAAAAAAAATTTAGTAGTCGATTTTCAAAATCCTCCCTAGGATACCAATTTTTTATCATTAAAGAAATTTTGCAATGCAAGAAACAGATGATAATCGCCGGACTGTATGGCGGATGCACCAGTTTAAGAAATGGATCTATCCATCCTATTTTTTCTGTTAATAGATATGGCACCAAAACATCGAGCTTCTTTTTGTAAATGGTTTAAAACAGTTTTATGTTCGATTTTTAGCTCTTGGGCTATGTTCGGAACCATAAACACCATTCGAATTTTCTCTTTGTTCACTTCCATTTTTAACACTCTGTAACTCAAAACTGAATGCACCAAACAAAAAAACAGCAAAATATTTTTTTATTTATTACGAAATGTCATCGTTCCAACGAGCATACATCTGAAATTTACGAAAAATCTATCAATTTTTTTCCCCAAAGTTATATTTAACGAATTTATAGAAGGATAGTAAAATCGTTTAAAGAAATGGGGAAATGGTAAAATTTAATTTGGATTTATTTCTAAGAAGTAGAAGTTTCAATTCCAAAAAGGGTTATTATGAAAAAGTGGAGGTCAAATATATATTGAGTTCCAACACGATTAGTAATGTGAACCGATCTATATTAAAATAAAACATATAATATATTTAAGGAAGGAAAAATATTATTTTTTTCATTTCATTGGAAGAAGACATGCACATAAAATTATAAAACGATAATTCGAGATGTTATCAGTCGAGTGAGAATTTCATCTAATGAACGCTGACCGATTTTCACGAAATTTAAGACACATCACTCTAGACTCAATTCAGTACGCTATGCAAAATTTCGTGCAAGTCGAAAGAAATATAGGGGCTTTAATGCACCATTTACACAAAATCGGACGAAAATATGTGTGGGAGCTATGTCTAAATCTGAACCGATTTCAACAAAACTTAACACACGTCACTCCGGACTCAATTTGGTGCGCTGTACACATTTTAGTCGCAATCGCATAATTATTAGTCAACTACAACTACAATTGCGTTGTAGCTACGTCCTTTTATTTCAGAAAATATCATGTCAAAAAAAAAAAATATTTTTTTTTTTTCAAAAAATAAATACGGCGCGGTTAAGCTATGAACATTTTTCCAGCCATGCTCCATTTGTATAGATTTTATAAGGTGTTTTGCTTCTCCTGTAAAATTAGTAAAAGTGTAGTTACGTCCGTTTGCATTTATGATGACGATATATTCGTACATGAATTTGTGACAAATACACTCAAATATGAAATAAAAACACAGTCATATTTATGTCTTCTCTTTATTTTATTCATAAACATTCTAAATTATTGTTTAATTGCATTTTGTTTAAGAACTAACACAGCCTTTATTAAAGATATGTTTAATAGTTATAGTAGTAGCTATAATCAAATTTGCCGAATTTGTCATAATTGTAACCATAGTACTTCTCGAAAGTATCTTCGTAGTAGATCTTGACATCCTTGAAGTACATGTTGGGAACAAAGAATTCGTATTCATCGATTTTGCGATCGAAAGGATAGCCGAGTGGCATTTCATCGATGTGACGTACACCAGAACCAATACCGCAAGAGTAGTTGTAGTTGAATGAGTAGGGTTCATAGGAAGCGGTGTATGGGTAGACGAAGAAGAAGAATTGCATTGGCATACCCTTTTCCCAACCACGAGGCAAGATCAAACGATCAGGGAAACCGCAGTGAGGTTCAGAATAGTCCAAGGGGAATTCGTATTTACCTTCATAGGCCATCATAACGAACTTGTACAATTCAGTGTAGGTGGTGCGATCATCAGTGGTCCAATAGAAGTCCTTGGAGCTGCGCTTGAAGGTGTTAACACCAGATTTCAGTTCATAATAGAATTCATCGATTTCAATGAAGTTTTCACGGTTCTCACTCAAAGACAACACACGGCCATGTTCGTCGAATTTAGGGCCCAAGAATGCACGGACAACGACCTTTTGATCCTTATCCGATTTAATGGTGTATTCGAAATCGAAGTCTTTGTGGTTGAGACGCATTTGACGAGCCAACAAAGTCTTATCCCACACGAATTTTCCATCAACGAAAGTCATTTTGTCGTTCAACAAGTTGGTCACATCGAAGTCAACCAAATCGAAGTAGGTGACCAGGTCGCTGACCTTAACATCTTCAATTTCAACACCGGGGAAGTACAATTCCTTGTGGGTGTAGGGTTCAATGTATTCGTAGAATTCGAAGAAGACATCGGTGATCTTCTTGTAGATCATGTAGAACATGGGATCGCGCATCATTGTTTCGTAGTTCAAGAAGACATGAGGATAGACTTCGAATTCACTGTCATCAATGTGGGCAAGGTACATATGGGCATACATGTACCAGAAAGTAGCGAAATATTTGTCGTAGTTGTCAATGTTACCTTGCATCATGTCACCGAGATATTCAATAGACTCAGGTTTGCGCATATCAATGATCTGGCCATCGTAGGTCTTGAAGTAACCTTGGGTGATGATTTCCTCAATACGGCTGAAGAAGTTAATAATGCCATACATGTAATCGAAGTTACCATAGGTCTCATATTCGTAATAGTTCTTGCGGTAAGAGTAGCCAACGCCATTGTAGTTGATCAATTGAGGATCATAACCGTATTCAACTTCAGTGAAGAAGGAGAATTCAGGAATTTCACCATAACCATGGGACAAACGTTCCATGTAGTAGCGGGCGAGCAATTGACGTACAACATAGAAATAGTATTCACCGCGACGATCCTTCTTCAAACCGAATTGTTTGCCATCCAAATAGGGGAAATAGTCCATGTTGAAATAGTACCAGAATGAGTTCCATTCCAAATCTTCGGTGAAGTAAGACAATTCGGATTCCTTGTTGAAGAAGTAAACATCACGGGTGTAGTCAACAGGCATGTAGAACATCTTAACATCCTTAATCATATCCAAGTATTTGGAGTCCTTGTTGAACATATACATGTTGTCGCGCATCATGAAATGATCTTCGGAGTACCAGTGTTCACCCATACCCATGAGTTTCCACCATTGCCATAACTTGAAGTCTTTGGTGTAGAAGTATTCGTAGTTTTTGAATTCCTTGAAGTATACGGAGTAGTCCTTGTACATGAAGTCCTTGTATTCCTTCTCGTACATGATGTATTTGGTCCAAACATCAAAATCGAATTTCTCTGCTTCGTAGATGAATTTGCTGTTGAAGAAGTATTGAGGGAAGATTTCATAGATGGCGGGCAACATCAAGCCTTCGAAGTCGTCACGGTGGATAACAGCCAAAGTCAAGGCTTGTACGAACATGCCTTCGTTGGCATACATGCGGGCCCAGCAGACATTGCGTTGGAAGATTTCCCAGTTCTTGGCATAGTAGAAGAATTCGAACAAACCATACATCTGTTCGAAGTGAGTGTAGGCCAAGGAACCGAAGTATTCGCCTTTGGGCAAAGTAACGCCGTACTTGAAGGCTTCATAGTATTTCTTCATGTATTCGCTTGGTTTCTCAGGAAACTGTAAACAAGGGAGTATAAATGCTTTTGAAGATTAAAAATTTGTTTTAGTTTACATACCACATAATCGTCCTTGTTAAAGGTGAAGGTCTTGCCCAATTTGATATATTCCTCGAACATCAAAGGATCTTCAACACGGTAAACGATTTCGAAAAGGAATTTCTGCTTTGCCAAGAAATCCTTGTCAGCATACTTAGTGACTGGCTTAGGATAGGCATTAACTGCCACTAAGCCTGCAATGGCCAGCAGGACAATTGCAAGTTTCATTGTCGTTCTTATTTCACTAATTCGAGATCAATTATTCAGAGATTGGTTTTGATCAGCCAATGTCTGGAGACTGTTGATGTTTGAGGTATTGGAGCTGGGTTTTTATATAATTGCCACTGCAGATGTCTAGGCGAATTTATGTATACATACATAGTTTTGTGTATGTACATACAAACACGCATGTATGATTTGACATTGAACTTGAGTTTTTTTGCTGGGTAGATTGATAACCTAATTTATGTTTGATGCGCATGGTGCATTCCAGAATATTGATAATAGAATAACCTGTGCATAATTTGCGCGACGTGTGCTTCTTGTTGTTGGAAATTATGTTTTAAATGTTATTTATATACACAGACGGATGTTTGTTTGTGTATTTTTTCTTTGTTTACTTTATGCAAGATGACTTGTTTATGTGCATATGTATATTATTTATAGGATTATGTCTTTTAGTATTGCAATTGTAGAAAATTGAAGATAACATAAATGTCGTGATACCTTTAAAGCATATACGTAATAAATTGTGGTTTGTCAACAAAACCATTAAAATAATATCATCTAAAATCTAAAAAATATATTTGGAAAATATGTTTCAGAAAAACTATTGTAATGTCTTTAAAACAAAGAGCAATGTCAACACTCCTGGACCACGTATAATGGACCATGGTATAACATTACATTGGCATGTGCGGGGAATGAACATGAACCGATAGTTTACATCTTTGAGCTTCAATGTTTTGAACAATATTACCACCGATAGGCTCGATATGCGTTTATGCTTATTAAGTATAGATAATACTGTCTGTGAGCGATCTCATTTCAAAAATATTTACTTTGTAAAAAATTTAATAATATGACAGAATTTATGCCAAAAATTAGCCGACATTGTTTTTGGATACCTATAAAATAATAAAAATAAAATTATGTAGGTCTACAAAATGATATGATATATCGATAGAGCCAGTTTCGACTTTAAAAACGACATTTCGAGACAAATGCGTTTAAAGATAACCTTCCATTCCCGGTTTCTAAAAATTAAATTTTGTTTTTTTTTTATTAAAGGGGACCCCCCATTCACTAATTCAACAATGTCCCTATAAATTTTCAAATGAAAATCTCATCAATTTCTGAAGATATAGCCGATTTATTGTGTCAGCATCAAGTGACGGCAAGAGGGCTTCTCAAACTTTAAACGCGTTTTTCTCCAAACAGTGTTTTCTTTCGAATTCCGATTCTTCCGATTTCAAATTTAGGTACGTTTCTCTGTGAGTGTATAGCTATGGTATGAAAAAGCCAATCGGCGAAGATCTTCCTTATTTTTAACTAAGTTTGTGGTCAAAAATAGGCGATTTTCCCAATTTTCAAGGTTCCGCCATATTGTTAATTGTTGTGCGAAGTCAATAATCCTAGTTCATACGAGAGCCAGACAGGTACTCTTTCTAACACCGTTGGAATTTTCGGATTCCGAAGTTCCATTGAGGAATTATATAAGGACTTTTCTTTGATCCCAAAAAACAACAACTTATTTTTTTTCTAAATTAGTTTTCTTCCTCAAATATATATGTGTAAAGTTAAAAACATTAACTATCATTGGTATTCATTTACCAACCTATTTCAAATCTTAAAAATAAAAAAATCGAGAATGGGGGGTTCCCTTAATTCAAAGAATGGCCATCTAAAATTTCATGATCTTCTTTATTTGCTAACTTGGTTTGTTGTCAAAAATATGAAATTAATTTTCTTATCTTTCATGTCTTCAGCAAAGTAAAAAGACTTCAATGTAATGCACGTTCATTTTGGTATACTTCTCATACAAAGAGTCTTGCAAAATATTTAAAATTTGGACGAAGACACTAATAAGTGTTGCAATTTAGTTGTTGGTTGACATTTCAGGAGTGTTATCATACAAAAGACCCTGAATAAGTAATTACATTTCTGAATAAGTAACTCGGTCTCATGCATAAAACTTGAGCTTGAGCTCGGACTCGATTTTTTGAGTAAAAGGTGTTTGTCGTATGCATAATAAAATTTGATGTAATTGATTTTACACACTGCCCACGTTTGATCTCTTCTTGCTCAGTTTGAACTTAGAAATTGAAGTTGGATGAGATTGTTCTCATTTTCATATGCATAAAAAGAAGCTTTTGCTTACTTTTGTGAGCTCTTGCTTAACTTTTGTTGAGCTTGCCTCTTAGTTGACTCGCGTACACTAAAAAGGAATCATGGCTAAATATTTTGTACCAATAACAAAAAATGTTATCAACAGCGTAAGACAAATTTAGCAAGTGAGGATAAAAAGTTTGTAATCTTAATTATTATTATACCCTACACAACTATGTTGTCAGGGTATTATAGCTTTGTGCAGCCCCAAAAGTTTGTAACGCTGCGAAATATTGGTCCTAGACCCATGTGTGTCCGTCCGTCCGTCTGTCCATTATAATTTGTAAATACGATACAGGCCACAGTTATGGACCAATCTTCACGAAATTTTGCATGTAGAATGGGTTCTGGTCAATGATGACCCCTATTGTTTTTGGTAAACATCTGTTAATATTTAGGGGATGGAATGGATCAAATACGTAATTTTTGTCTGATTTTCTGGTCGCTCCAGAGACCGCAATTATGGCCCAAACATCGCGAAATTTTACTTGGAGAAGGGAATCGGGCCAGAGTAAAGAGAATCTGGATGGTAGCAACATTTGCTAGTTAGCGAATTATTTTTTTGAGGAGTCAGAAGAAATGCGTGGTGGTACCCTCAGCAACATTGATAAACTTCGACTCTGTATAAGATTATGTGTAGATCCTGAATTCCAAAATGGTATAGCCAAAGATATTGGAGTACATCAATCAACTTTGTCGTGAACAATTACGGGTGTTGCAAAACTTATATCTGGCAAAGCAAACAAGTGGATAAAATTCCCGAAAGGTACAGATGAAATAAAAGATGGTCAAATAAAATGGCAAGCAAATTTTTGCTTTCCATTAGCAATTGGAGTTATTTATTTTTTTCTTATTTTTAATGCTTGGTAACTGACTTTTTTCAAGTAAATATTTTTTCTTTAATTTTTTTGTTCCACTTGACGACATGTTAGCACTTCAATAACAATTAGAAGTTTGATCTCAATTTGCTAAAGTAATTGCAATTGGTTTGAACTCATTTTTATGCATACGAAATTGAGCAAAAGCTGCTGCTGTTCGATCTAACTCAACTTACGAGCAATTGCTTACTTGACTCATCTCATCGCTTTTACTCGTTTTTATGCATGAGACCCACTATTCTATACCATAAAATCACTATTCACCGATATATTTGTATTGTTATTTTTATTAATTTATTTATTGCCTGTTCAAGGATATAACAGGGTCGGATTGTTATATAAAATACTGAAAAAAAAAAATCTTATTTGACTCGGTTCTTCCAAATATTCGGGTTGCTCCTATTTATTTTGTGGCATGGCTTGATAGCATCTTGTGAATGCCACTACTGTACTATACATCTACAATACCATGTACGAAGAAGTTTCAATAAAGGTAATGCAAGTGCGTTGCCTAAATTTAAACTATAGTTTTCCTTAAGAAGGACTAAATAATGCGTAAAATTATTATAATCTTTAAGCTGACGAAATCTAATTCAAAAGCAACCATGAAAAATTAAAAAAAAAACAGTGAATCTTAGTTTTTAACATCCCATGTTTCAGAAAAATTTAAATATTTTTTCGAAAAAAGTGAAAAAACAGTTCGCCAACAATTATCAGTGTTGAGTGTTTTCTATAAATTTTTATCAATAAATTTGTCCTCCGAGGAAGTTGGTTTTGACCATTTTTGGCCTCGGTCGTGACACTGTGTGGCATGTGCATCATGAATTCTTGCCAAAAGGTGGTACGGATAATAAGAAGCACTAGTGGCAGAGAACTTCAAGGTCTTAGTTCATCTTTGATTTTTGTAATTATTTTATGATTTTTTTTTGGAATTTTTAGAAAAAGTAAAACTGCAATAAATAATGGTAAATCGTCGATAAGTTTGAAATGCCTAAGATTGGGGGTTATGAGGCTACCCCAAAATCATGGTCCAATATTGATAATTTTTATTTGGGAGATTTTCTACCCAATGAGAACCCACAATATACAGTTATACGTAGGTTACCTTAAAAAAATGTAGCAATACTGATATTAAATACTAAATTCGGGCTAATTATGTTGGAGAACTGGCTACAAATCACCAAAATACCAAATAATGCGGCTATATTAAAATGTTGAACTATATATCCCATTTGTGCACAAAGCTCCATCTTAAACTTGGAAACTATCGTAATTGCAACCGAAAGAATAACTTCGCCAAAAAGTAATTTCTGAGAAATAGAACATTTTTGTTTTAAGAGACATGTCATGCCAACATGTTCCAATATTTTACCTCATTTTTCTTTCAATATGTTTACTATGTAATCCCATTCATACATTAAAATTCGATGACGAAAAAATGGGGGTTTGACTAGGAAAATCGATTTCTGAAACATCGTGCGTCGTTTACGCGAATTGTGGAAAAAATTTTGTTTCATAAACTTTGTAATATCTTCGTAGTTTAATTTTATGATATAAACCATATATAACACTTTTGGGCAACATTAACTATATATTTTTAAATTTAACATTTATGCGCATCAACCAAAAATTGTATTACGATCGAATCTAGAGACACGTAAAACGCCGCGGTAATCAGATATAGTTAGTTACTAAAACCAGTAAAAATCAATTTAAGCAAAAAAAAAAAAAAAACAATGTTGACACAACGCACAATGGACTTCAAATATAGTTAGTTATTGAAAGGAAAAAAATATATATATGTAATCTCTTATGACCAAGGCCTTTAAATTACAAGAACAAAATATAAAAAAAAATATTTATTGCGAACGTAAAAAAAAACAGTAAGGAAAGTAGTAAAGTTGGACGTGACCGACTATATGATACCGTTCACCACTATGGGTATATTAAACGAATCCTAACACCTTAATAGAAGGTCCATTAATTTAAAATTGGATGAACTAAAATATGTGACCTTTATCAAAATGTGAACCGACTTATATTAATCCATAAACATGTCATTCGTTTGTTACAATCAAAAACATCAAAATGCTCAATTTTGTACGTTGTGCAAAATTTCGTGTCAATATTATAAACATGAGGAGTTTGGTGCACCATTTACTTAAAATCGGATGAAAATAGATAGGGAAGCTATATCCAAATATGATTTGATTTGAACGAAACTTGTCACAGGTTAGGTTATACTAATTTCAGAAGGTTTTGTTCCTAGTGGCCATATTTTGGGTCCTACTTAAAATCGGGCGAACATATATACGGGATCTATATCCAAATCTAGACCGATTGTCAAGAACTTGTACACACATCATTCTAGACTCAAATCAATACGCTATTCCAAATTTCGAGCACATTGGAAGATATATAGGAACTTTGGCATACCATTTACCTAAAATCGAGCGAAACTACATATGGGAGCTAACTGAACCAAATCGAATGATATAGGGAATTTGGTACACCATTTACCTTAAATCGGGCAAAAATATATATGGGAGCTATATCTAAATCTGAACCGATTTTTACGAAACTTTACACACATCGTTAACTTCCTTACAATAAAATTGTTTTGAATGAAATGTATTTTTTTTTTTCATCTTATAGTTTTAACCTAACAATCCACCCAGTTCCAAAATAATTTAAAATATAAACAATTATCATACTTTTTTATAATTTTATTTCGTTCAATTGTTTTTTAAGTTTCTTTATCTACATCATATGTAGTCATTAACCATTTAATAGTTGTAATAATAACCATAATCGAATGAACCGAAATGTTCGTATTCATTGCCGTAGTACTTTTCAAAGGTGTCTTGGTGATAGATCTTGACATCCTTGAAGTACATGTTGGGCACAAAGAATTCATATTCGTTGATTTCACGATCGAAGGGATAACCGAAAGGCATTTCGTCGATGTGACGGACACCTGAGCCAATACCACAAGTGTAGTTGTAGTCATACGAATAGGGTTCGAACGAGGCCTTGAATGGATAGACGAAGAAGACAAATTGCATGGGCATACCCTTGGCCCAGCCACGAGGCAAGATCAAACGATCGGGGAAGCCGCAGTGAGGTTCAGAGTAATCCATAGGGAATTCGTATTTACCTTCATAAGCCATCATAACAAACTTGTACAATTCGGTGTAGGTGGTGCGATCATCAGTTGTCCAGTAGAAGTCCTTAGAGCTACGCTTGAAGCTATTGATACCAGATTTCAATTCATAATAGAATTCATCAATTTCCAAGAAGTTTTCGCGATTTTCATTCAATGAAATAACACGACCGAATTCATCATACTTGGGACCCAAGAAGGCACGAATAACAACCTTTTGATCTTTGTCGGATTTGATGTTGTAGTCGAATTCGAAGGCTTTGTGGTTGAGGCGCATTTGACGAGCCAACAAGGTCTTGTCCCATACAAATTCACCATCGATGAAAGTCATCTTGTCGTTCAACAAGTTAGTGACGTCGAAATCGTACAAGTCGAAGTAGGTGACCAAGTCGCTGACCTTAACATCTTCAATTTCAACACCGGGGAAGTACAATTCCTCATAGGTATAAGGTTCAATGAAATCGTAGAACTGGAAGAACACATCTGAGACCTTCTTGTAGAACATGTAGAACAAAGGATCGCGCATCATGGTTTCGTAGTTCATGAAAACGTTGGGGAAGACATACATATCGTCTTCTTCGACGTGCGAGATGAACATATGGGCGTACATGTACCAGAAAGTGGCAAAGTACTTGTCGAAGGCATCAACATTGCCTTGCATCATATCTCCGAGGTATTCGATGGCTTCAGGTTTGCGCATATCAATCTGTTTGCCATCATATGTGGTGTAGTAACCCTCAGTAATGATAGTTTCAACACGTTTGAAGAAAGCAAGCATTTTGTAGACATAATCGAAATTGCCATAGGTAACATATTCATAGTAATTCTTACGGTAAGAATAACCAACACCGCTATAGTCAATCAACTGAGGATCATAACCGTATTCGATTTCATTGAAGAAAGTAAATTCAGGAATTTCACCATATCCATGAGACATGCGTTCCATGTAGTAACGGGCAAGCATTTGACGAACAACATAGAAGTAGTATTCACCACGACGATCCTTGTTCAAGCCGAAGTACTTGCCATCCAAATAGGGGGCATAATCCATATTGAAATAGTACCAGAAGGAGTTCCATTCCAAATCTTCAGTGAAGTAGGACAATTCGGATTCCTTGTTGAAGAAGTCAATATCACGGGTGTAGTCGACGGGCATGTAGAACATCTTAACGTCCTTCATCATTTCCATATATTTGGAATCCTTGCTGAACATGTACATGTTGTCGCGTAGCATGAACTTATCAACGCTGTACCAGTGTTCACCCATACCCATGAGTTTCCACCATTGCCACAACTTGAAGTCCTTGGTGTAGAAGTATTCGTAGTTTTTGAATTCCTTGAAGTAAACGGAGTAGTCCTGGTATATGAAGTCCTTGTATTCCTTTTCGTACATGATGTATTTGTTCCACACATCAAAGTCGAATTTCTCAGCTTCGTAGATGAATTTGCTGTTGAAGAAGTGTTGAGGGAAGATTTCATAGATGGTGGGCAACATCAAACCAACGAAATCATCGCGGTGGATAACAGCCAAAGTCAAGGCTTGAACAAACATGCCCTCGTTGGCATACATGCGGGCCCAGCAGACATTGCGTTGGAAGATTTCCCAGGTCTTGGCATAGTAGAAGAATTCAAACAAGCCGTACATCTGTTCGAAGTGGGTATACGACAAGGCGCCAAAGAATTCACCCTTGGGCAAAGTAACACCGTGTTTGTGTGCTTTGTAATATTTCTCCATATAGCCATCATATTTCTCAGGGAACTGGAAAAAAGGATTTCTTACAAATGTTGCTTGACATGGTTATCGTTCGTGTACTTACGATGTAGTCATCCTTGTGGAATACAAAGGACTTGCCCAATTTAATGTATTCCTCGAACATCAAAGGATCCTCAACGCGATATACAATTTCGAAGAGGAACTTTTGCTTGGCAAGAAAATCCTTGTCGGCATATTTCGTAGCCTTCTTGGGAAGGGTTCCGGCTGCTACCAGGCCAACTATGGCCAATAAGACAATGGCGATTTTCATTTTTCAATGAACTGCTGCTATTCGTCAACTTTGGGAATCAGAAACTGTCCACGGATTAGTGAAGATCTTGCGACCACAACCAATACCTAAAGACTGCTGTTGTTGGATAGGCTTTAACATCGTTTTATATGATTCTGACAGTATGAACAAGCTGAGCTTATCAAGCAGGTGGGCACATCTTTGTTTTTAAATCGATGCTGATAAGTAGCTATTGTCGAAATCGTAATTTGTGAATTTATCACCATTTGACCCATTTGTCCGACTTTTTTCTTCTTCTAAATTTCTGTTCGATTGTATATAAATGTGAAGAATGTTCTATAATATACAAAAAACAGATTAAAAGATTTGCTAATATTTATCAACCATAAATTGTGTCTGTTAATTAATTTTCTTAAGGTAATACTACTTACTCGTGCGGTACTCAATTAGAAGTATTATATAATTGTTATATTATTTCATGGGCCTTATCTATTTTCCCTACACATGTTTCATAAAAATCCAAAAATAATAAACAATAAAAATACAATAAACATATTATTTGTTCATCAAACAAACAAATTGCTTAGCAACAAACGGTACACATCAACGGCTTGATAAAAAAAAAACACAAAATGCCAATTGTATGGTGGTATGAAATTAATTTGACTAAATATCATATCATAGTCTAAATGGCATATTAAGCCATTTTCTGGTAATATTATTGTAATATAATATAATCAATTTTGCAATTGGAGCTTTCTTCATAAGGCTGAATTTTCCGACGGTGGGGCCAAAGATCTTTTCCCTTCCGATTTTTGCATTAAAATCTCCTAGCAGAATCTTAATGTCATGGTCAGGGCAGCGGTCATATGCGGTTTCTAGGCGCTCGTAAAATATGTATTTGATCTGTTCATCTTTATCTTCGGTCGGAGCATGGGCGCAAATGAAACTGATGTAGAAGAACTTCGCTTTTATACGGATTATAGCAATTCGCTCATCTACTGGAGTGAATCTGGAGACGAGGTCTTTTATTCTCCTGTTAACCATAAATCCGTAGCCAAATTCATGTATCGTTTCATGGCAGCTATAATACAGGGCGTAATCGTCTGATTTACTTACGCCTGTCCCTTTCCATCGCATTTCCTGTAAGACAATAATATCGGCTTTGTACTTCTTGAGTACATCCGCCAAAGCGAACACTGCGCCTGTTCTGTACAACCTGCGCACATTCCAAGTGCAGATTCGCAGATCGTGGTCCTTTATACGTTTGCGGGGGTTGTCAACATTAGGGGGGTTTGGTTTTCTCTTTCTTAGCTTTTTCATAGTAGGTTGGGTTTTTTCGAGAGAGGGCAACAAACCCGACGCCTCAACCCATTTTTTATAGTTCTTATGGGTGAACTCTCGGCACTTATTAGCTCACTATTTCATCGGATGATGAGCATAGCTCCCCAGGTGGCACCGCGGGGAGCTCAGTGTCCACAATTGAGATGAAAGAGGATCCAAGATTAGCCTGGACTTCCCCATGTTAAAGCCAATCAGAGCCGTTGCTTGGTATCTATCATCCCCTACGCCACCCATGTCATGTCAGTATAATCTTGAATAATCCCTTATAGCTGCAAAAAAAAAATCCACAATTTTATCTACCTTCAATTCGCAGAAATATCGAAACTGATATCCAAGTTTGAAAGGGAACTTTTTGTAGCGCGTGCGTAGGTTACATTTTGCTTAATATCTCCGAAATTTACAATCATATTTATAAAAAAATAAACCTATTTTATAAAAATTGCAAAAGAAATTTCGGAAAATTTTTTTCTTGACTAAACAAACCATTATATTTCGCACGCTGTAAAAGTAACAGAAATTCGTGATATATAAAAATAATCACTTCTTTTGTATAAGTATACTCCTTGCGAAACACAGCAAGACTCTTCCAATAAATCGTGGGATCCTAAAAATAGGAAATAATCCTAAAATGAAATAATATTATGATATATACATTTTAAATTTCGTCTAAATCGTCCAGGAAGTACTGAAGGTTATCTTCCAATCCATGTAGTTTTTTTTCGAAATTTCATTGGGCTAAAGTGTAGTACACGTTGCATTGTAGTGTCCAAAAAGTCCATACGCCTTAAACATACATCCGACTTCGGTGTTCACTTTAAAATAATACATCGATCTATACATATTTCAAAGAGGTCCACCAAGAACCATGGATGTAGTAAATCCCGATATTTTTGTGCTTTCGAAAAAGGGCCGACCATACGATACCCTACACAACTACAACGGAACTCTAACTTTATGCGGATGTTTATTCCGAGTCTGGGCAATATTTCGTGATATTTGCACCCGCTTGCCCGATTAGAGGTCAAAAGCACCACTTCCTTACATTGATATATATTCCCAATATTACTAATATTCAGTACAGACCTTTTAATTACTTGTCCAGATTCCCTTCACCTCTTTCTTACACTGACATATATTCCCAATATTACTAATATTCAGTACAGCACTTTTAATTACTGGTCCAGATTCCCTTCAACGTGAGTTGTGTTGATCTGATCGACTAAAAAACAAAAACAAAAAAAAGTTTCCGGTGCACTTCATCTCAAAATTATTATCTGATCATCACCGAAAATTATAGGCGTTGTCCATGACCACAACTGGAATCTCATGGAAAATTTCAAAGCGATCAGCGCCATATTTCCGTCCTCTAGTGTGGAAATGGGTTAATAAATAATATCTCAGTACGTAAACTCCTGTAAATATTTAATTGTAACTCCCACATCTAAGTACATACGACCATATAATTGGTATCATTTAAAGGCCACCACTCCTCCTGGATATACTATCAACTTCCCGGATATATGTCCTTCAGGGGCAAATATATACGCTATAGAAAGAAAAGTCAGGGTCCATTTGACCCCCTAAATATTGACCAATCTTTATCAAAACAGGCATGCGTATTCCTTATCCTTATGTAAAATTTCTCCATGTAAAATTTCGATGTTCTGGCCATAATTGCGGCCTCTGGAGCGACCAGAAAAACAGGCAAAAATTGAGCATTTGGTCCATTTCATCCTCTAAATATTAAGCGATATTTTCCAAAAACAATAGGGGTCTTCATTGGCCAGTACCCATCCTACATGCAAAATTTTGTAAAGATTGGTCCACAAGTGTGGCCTGCATCGTGTTTACAAATTATAATAGACAGACGGATATGACGATCGGTATACTTGAATGTGGGTCTAGGACCAATATTTCGCGGCGTTACAAGCTTTTGGGCTGCACAAAGCTATAAAAACGTTGTGACTACCATTTTAAAAATACCGTATACCACGTAAGTCCTTATTATAGGGAATTTGGTATTATATTTCACTTATAAATACAAACATATAGATTCACAATCCTTTTTTTTGGGTTACAATAATCCGTGTCGGGCATAAATAATATGTAATTTTATATTATCGATACTAAAAAAATATATTAAACAACCAACTAAAACTTAAATTTAATAATTTCTTTGTTTTTTATTTACAGGTAAATAATATTTTCTTAGTTGTGAGTATATACTGACGGCCAACAATATTAAAAGAAATTAAAAAATAGTCCAATAACATATCTAATGTAATGATCAAATGAGTAATTTCATACGAATTTTCAAATAAACAACAAGTTGCATGCGAAATATAATTATGACATTAGCCGAATTCCGCCAGGAATACTGTAAAAAATACATTCAAAGAATATGTATACTACGAAGCATTATAAGTACACTATGAGAAAGAACATCAAAATACCTAAAAATATGACCAACATTGGTCGATAATAAAATTAGTTGAAAACTGTGACAATCAATATACGTGTTATGGTGTGGGTCCTTTTTGGGGACTATTGCAAAATGTGGCGGTGTATTGATTGAAATTGTTTGTGAGGGATGAATAATTGTATTTATTTGACCTTTTAGGTCCTACAAATTTGACTCACCTGCCTGCCTGTATTGTATTGAAATTGCAAATTTGTAAGGATTGTTATAAATTGTATTTATCATACCTTTTAGGTCCGAAAGTAAAAATAATAATAAATTAAAACACCCATACATTATTTGTTATTTTTATTTTATTTACAATTCATGGACATTTATTATTATATTTGTATTACTCAATATTTATAATAATAGCTATAATCAAATTTGCCATAATTCTTATTATCATGCTGATCACTATATTTTTCAAAAATATCTTCATGATATATGTTAACATCCTTGAAGAACATATTGGGTGCAAAGAATTCATGCTCATTAATTTCACGATCAAACGGATAGCCATAGGGTTTATTATCGATGCGACGAACACCAGAACCAGCACCACAATAATAGGCAGCGTCATAATATGAAGTGGCTTCGTCGTTGCCATTAAATGGATACACCAAAAAGAAAAACTGCATTGGCATACCTTCTTTCCAACCACGTGGCAGCACCAAGCGATCCGGAAATCCACATGGTGGTTCAACAAAATATTTTGGTACTTCATTGGTATCTTCCATTGCGGCCACAATGTATTTATATAGTTCTGTGTATGTCTTGCGATCCTGTGTAAGCCAGAAAAAGTCTTTCGAACTGCGTTGAACTGTGTTAACTCCTGGTTTCAGTTCAAAATAGAACTCATCGATTTCAATAAAGTTTTCACGATTCTCATTCAGGGGTATGACCTTACCAAATTCATTATATTTAGGACCATAGTAAGCACGTATTACCACATTTTGATTTCTTTGCGAATTTATGGTTATATTGAAGTCAAAATCTTTATGATTGAGGCGCATTTGGCGTGCCAACAGCGTTGTGTCCCATATAAATGTGTCATTTACAAAATTCATTTTATCGTTTAACAAATTTGTGACATCGTAATCGTACAAATCGAAATAAGTTATTAAATCACTAATTTCTGCATTTTCGATTGTAACACCAGGTAAACTCAATTCTTCATGGGTATAAGGTTCGATGAAATGGTGAAAGCGATTAAATACATTTGTGATTTTCTTGTAGAACATGTAAAACATTGGATCTCGCATCATTGTCTCATAATTCAAAAAGATGTTAGGATATATAAGATCACTGGTGGCATCAACATTGCCAATATACATGTGAGCAAACATATACCAAAATGTGGCAAAGTATTTATCGTAATTATCCACATTTCCTTGCAACATGTTGCCAAGTAATTCAATAGCTTCTGGTTTACGCATGGATATTTTGTCACCATCACTGGTCACGTAATACCCCTCCGTGACAATATCTTCCACACGTTTGAAAAAATCCAAAACTTTATGCAAATAATCAAAATTGCCATGTGTTGTAAGTTCGTAGTAGTTTTTTCTGTAAGAATATCCAACACCATTGCTGTGTATCAACTGGGGATTATAACCGGTTTTTATTTCCTCGAAGAATGAGAATTCCGGGATTTCGCCATAGCCATGAGATAAACGTTCCACATAATAACGAGCCAATATTTGACGTACCACATACACATAATATTCTCCACGGCGGTCCTTGTTCAAACCAAAAGCTTCGCCGTCCAAAAATGGAGCATAGTCCATATTGAAATAATACCAAAATGAATTCCATTCCAAATCCTCAGTAAAATAGGATAAATCCGATTCCTGGTTATTGTGGTCAATCGCTCGTGAATAATCTACGGGCATCCAAAACATTCGAACATTTTTTAACATATCTAAATACTTTGAATTTTTGTCGACATTGTCGCGTATCATAAAACGTTCTTCGGCATACCAGTATTCTCCCAAGCCCATCAGCTTCCACCATTGCCACATTTTCCAATCTTTGGTATAAAAATAATTGTAGTTGTTGTACTGTTGGAAATACTGGGCATAATCCTTGTACATAATATCCTTGTACTTTTTCTCGTACATAATATTTTTTCGCCACACATCGAAATCAAATTTTTCGGCATTGTATACAAATTTTCTGTTGAAGAAATGATGGGGAAATATTTCATAAATGGTAGGCAACACCAAGCCTTGGAAATCATCTCGATGTATTACGGTCAGTGTCAGGGCTTGTACAAACATCCCCTCGTTGGCATGTAAACGAGCCCAGCAAACATTTCGTTGGAAAGTTTCCCATGTTTTGGCATAATAGAAGAATTCAAATAATCCATACATTTGCTCAAATTGATTGTAGGCGACAGCTCCAAAAAATTCTCCTTTTGGTAATGTTACGCCATGTTTATAGGCATCGTAGTATTTCTCCAGATAACCGTTATAGTTGGAAGGGAACTAAGTAAACAAAAAATATATATATATATATATATATATATGTTTAAATTTGTTTTTATATTTTAAGCGAATTTACTGAGTTATCAAATAATATATAATTTTTTTTTTTTAATTTAATAAATTTCTTTTTAATTAATTTCTATAAAAGGTATTTATATTTACAATTTAGAATGTACGATATTTGATTTTGGGATATTTGCAAATAAATGTCTGAAATTATTCCAAACAAAAGTTTGTTTGTCCTTTACGCTCAGGACAATCATAATGGGCAGAAAATTGTTCAGAACTGAAATTTGTTTGTTTTTTTTCAAAAAAAAAAAAAAAAAAAAAACAAAAAACAAATCAAAAAGGGAAGTATCGAAAAACCAATTCTCTTTCGACTCGAGCTCGATGATCTAAGTTTTGCAATGAAAAGGAAAGCCAGGAGAAGAACCTACGTACCCACCATTATGTGACGCGTTTCCCCGTTGGTTAAGCGGCTCATCAGGCATATTGGGCTATGTGGCTTTACAAAGGTCGTACGTTGATAACTTGTATTTATTCCGCCCTGATGCGAAATTTGCATATGCGAATTAAATTCAAATTTGTCAAAGTTCGACATTTGTCCTCATTCTAGGAACAGTCCTTTTTAAAACAGATTTTTGTTGTAGCGATGGATAATTAATCAACACACCTACAATTGCTTCCACGGTATGCACATGTTTTTGCGCGACCGTTTTGGAAGTGTGTTGATGTCAGAACGTTAAAAATATTATTAAGTTAAATAAATATATATTTTTTCGAAAATTGTTTAACTCTTATTGTCAATCTTTATACGTGGCAAATTAATCAAATTGTCGAACAAAAATGCAAACGTTTACTTACCTCATAATCAGTCTTGTCAAATGTGAAAGTTTTGCCCAATTTTATATATTCCTCAAACATCAGTGGCTCTTCAATACGATAAACAATTTCGAAGAGAAATTTTTGTTTATGCCAAAAATCCTTGTTCCCCTTTACTCCATTAACACAAGCCACCGCGGCCATTATCGCCAATAGAACAAATATAGTTTTCATGGCGATTTAGTTAAAAATATTCTGTTATGAACTAGACAGTAGCAAGACGAAAATTTTTCTGTGTCATAAAGGTAATTAGTTTATGCTTATATTGAGCTGATGAAGATGCTCTTATCACTAAAATAACATTAATGTTTTTTCTTTAAAGACCTGGACATTATGCACACGTACTTTGAAGTGTTGATAACAACGTTTATTTTTGCAAATACTAAAGATCTTAGGTATAGACACCAATACATTGAAACAAAACAAAATTAATTTCATTATTTCATTTTAATTTATATATTTTTATTTTTCATTTACATACACTATACAAATCTATAACACAGATGTCCTCGATATTTACCAAATTCAGTAATTATAATAATAGCTATAGTCAAACACGCCAAATTTATCGTGCTTGAAACCGTAGTACTTCTCGAAGGTATCTTCATAGTAGATCTTGACATCCTTGAAGTACATGTTGGGTACAAAGAATTCAAATTCATCGATTTTACGATCGAATGGATAGCCGAAAGGCTTCTCATCAATGTGACGAAGACCAGAGCCAACACCGCAGTAGTAGTTGGAGTTGTAGGAGTAAGGTTCGTACGAAGCAGTGTAGGGATAGACAAAGAAGAAGAATTGCATGGGCATACCCTTTTCCCAGCCACGTGGCAAGATCAAACGATCGGGGAAACCACATTGGGCTTCAGAGTAGTCCAAAGGATATTCGTATTTGCCCTCATAAGCCATCATAATGAATTTGTACAATTCAGTGTAGGTGGTGCGATCATTATAGGTCCAGTAGAAGTCCTTGGAGCTGCGCTTGAAGGTGTTAACACCAGATTTCAATTCATAGAAGAATTCATCGATTTCAATGAAGTTTTCACGGTTCTCACTCAAAGACAACACACGGCCATATTCGTCGAATTTAGGACCCAAGAAAGCACGGACAACAACCTTTTGATCCTTATCGGATTTGATGGTGTATTCGAAATCGAAATCTTTGTGGTTGAGACGCATTTGACGACCCATCAACATCTTGTCCCATACAAATTGACCATCAACGAAAGTCATCTTGTCGTTCAACAAGTTGGTAACATCGAAATCGAACAAGTCGAAGTAGGTAACCAAGTCGCTGACCTTGACATCTTCAATTTCAACACCGGGGAAGTACAAGTCCTTTTGGGTATAGGGTTCAATGTATTCGTAGAATTCGAAGAAGACATCGGTGATCTTCTTGTAGATCATGTAGAACATGGGATCACGCATCATGGTTTCGTAGTTCAAGAATACATTGGGGTGGATATAGAATTCGCTATCATCAATGTGGGCAAAGTACATATGGGCATACATGTACCAGAAGGTAGCGAAATATTTATCGTAGTTGTCAATGTTGCCTTGCATCATATCACCGAGATATTCAATGGATTCGGGTTTGCGCATATCAATCATCTTGCCATCGTAAGTCTTGAAATAACCTTGGGTGATGATTTCCTCAATACGGCTGAAGAAGTTAATAATACCATACATGTAATCGAAGTTACCATAGGTCTCATATTCATAATAGTTCTTGCGATAAGAGTAGCCAACACCATTGTAGTTGATCAATTGAGGATCATAACCGTATTCGACTTCAGTGAAGAATGAAAATTCAGGAATTTCACCATAGCCATGAGACAAACGTTCCATGTAGTAACGGGCGAGCAATTGACGTACAACATAGAAATAGTATTCACCACGACGATCCTTCTCCAAACCGAATTGTTTGCCATCCAAGTAGGGGAAGTACTCCATGTTGAAGTAGTACCAGAATGAATTCCATTCAACGTCTTCAGTGAAGTAAGACATTTCAGATTCCTTGTTGAAGAAGTAAACATCGCGAGTGTAGTCAACAGGCATGTAGAACATTTTAACATCTTTGATCATGTCCAAGTATTTGGAGTCCTTGTTGAACATGTACATGTTGTCGCGCATCATGAAATGATCTTCGGAGTACCAGTGTTCACCCATACCCATGAGTTTCCACCATTGCCACATCTTGAAGTCCTTGGTGTAGAAGTATTCGTAGTTCTTGAATTCCTTGAAGTATACGGAGTAGTCCTTGTACATGAAGTCCTTGTATTCCTTTTCGTACATGATGTATTTGCTCCAGACATCAAAGTCGAATTTCTCAGCTTCGTAAATGAATTTGCTGTTGAAGAAGTATTGAGGGAAGATTTCATAGATGGCGGGCAACATCAAGCCTCCGAAATCGTCACGGTGGATAACAGCCAAAGTCAAGGCTTGGACAAACATGCCTTCGTTAAAGTTCATACGGGCCCAGCAGACATTGCGTTGGAAGATTTCCCAGTTCTTGGCATAGTAGAAGAATTCAAACAAGCCATACATTTGCTCGAAGTGGGTGTAAGCCAAGGAGCCGAAATATTCACCCTTGGGCAGAGTGACACCGTATTTGTAGGCATTGTAGAATTTCTTCATAAAATCGCTGTGGTGTTCAGGGAGCTGAAATTAAAGTGTTAAAAATATATGCTATTTTTGGGTTTTAATTTTTTATAATTACTTACCATATAGTCTTCGTCGTTGTAGGTGAAAGTCTTGCCCAATTTAATGTATTCCTCGAACATCAAAGGATCCTCAACACGATAAACAATTTCGAAGAGAAATTTTTGTTTGGCCAAAAAGTCCTTATCGGCATATTTGGTTTCCTTTTTGTGTGGGTAGGCACTAACTGCTACCAGGCCGACTATGGCCAAAAGTGCTATGGCGATTTTCATTATTTGGTGTGCAACTACAACTCCTATGTATTTGTCGATGTTCAATGCTGTCTACAGATCAGACTGCTGATTTGTACCTGTCCAGAATTCAATTTATATACTATGGTGAGATTGTATTTTGGCCATATTTCCATTGCTTATCAACATTGACTTTCATTTGACTTCTAAAAAGTAAACCAATCATTATTGGTTGCAATTTATGTTTATGCACATCTGGAAATTTAATGAATTTATTTTCATAGCTTTGTCTCAAAATTATGATAAGAGTTTACACACATTTGTATTTATGTATGCCTCGTATGAGTAATTCGGTATTTTAAAAATAACTTATGTTGTGATAACAATGTGTCGTTGAACCACATTTCTACACACTTATATATACACATATAAACGTGCCTTTTACATATACATTTTCAACGACGTATTTATTTGAATATTTAATTGAAATGAATTCTATTTTCACGAAATATCGAGAAATTTTTATAAAGCATTATATTGGATTGATATTGGATTCATAAATATTAAAAATGTTGACCCTTTGTGAAACTTCATCTAGGCTTGGTAAAGATAATATGTTGTGCAAAGTTTGGTTCAAATCGGACATTCCATTAGCCAAATATTTCATTTAAAAATATTGAAAATTTTGACCCTCTGTGGGGGAGGTACCAGAAAGAGTGGATCAATGGGTCCCATTTTCCTACTTGATCTAGGCTTGGTAAAGATATAAGATTGTACAACGTTTCGTTAAAATCGGTTAGTCCGTTTGCATGTTATTATAAAATAATTTTTTAGCATAATTTTGACCAATTTGTGGGGGAGGTATCAGAAGGAGTGGACCGATATTCCCTATCTTCGAACTTAAACTAAGTTTGGAAGAAATATTAACATGTGCAAAGTTTGAATGGAATCGAGTGTACCCTCATTAGTCGTAGGGCTGAGTTGAGTTTGAGTTCTTCTTACCATTTTACCATGACCGTCTTTCTGTTGAAATAACGATATGGATTGCAATAATTAGGGTAGAGCTTCGATATCATACACACACATTGTTTATACTTCTTTGTCACTTTTTGTCACAGTCCCATTTTTAGATGTCATTGCGTATTCAATTTAATTTCACCTAACACAAAAAGACATTAAGGAAAGTATAAAACTCGGACGGGGTCAACAATTATCACTTTGTTACCCTTCACCACTTTGGGAATATATAAGAGACTCTCCTAAGATGTTTTAATGTGTATTTGAGCTAAGTCTGAAGTTGAACTGATTTTAACCGAACTTCTCATACACCAATCTGTACTTATGTCAGTAAGCTGTGCAAAATTGTGTCTTAATTAGACAAACCTTTGATTTTGGTGCACCATTTGGTGCACCATTTACATTTCATAAATATATGAAATCTATATCTAAATCTGAATAGATTTTAACGAAACTTCACATAAATCAAACTGAACCGATTTTCTACAATTTCAAAATGTGCAAAATTTTATATCATTCGGATTATAAATGCGACCTGTACTTTGTTTGCATAAATCGACCTCGAAAGTGATTCACGCTATCATGGGTCTATCTCGTTTCCTTTTGCCCGTTACCACCAGAGATGGTCCGTTAGAAACAGTGACGTAAATGACATACATTTTCGACGTATATTACATACGTCAGAAACGTCGGAAACCCACCCAAAACCATTAGGTTTTTGACAAAATACCTATTTCCATTAATGAATTTGGAAATTACGTATGCTTTACTGAAATCCACATAAAATTTCAAAAAAAAAATTCTCCAAAAAGTTTAGAATTTTGTATTAGTTCTAGTAAGGAACAGACAGATATATGTACAAATAATATGTATTTTTGAAAATAACGGTATATGGTAATAATATTCGAATAAATGACGTTTTCTACATTTTATACATGTATATGACGTTTTCGACGTTTACACCTTTTTGACAGTCGAAAACATAAAAGTTCGTCATACGGACCATCCCTGGTTACCACCATATGCATATAACGGTGAAAAATCGAAAATGCGGAGATTACGAAAATTGGAAATAACAGTTATTTTTGATCAGATACTGATGAGAATTCAAAGAATTCAAATTAATCGATTTTACGATCGAATGGATAGCCGCAAGGTAGTTGGAGTTGTAGGAGTAAGGTTCGTATGAAGCAGTGAAGGGACAGACAAAGAAGAATTGCATGGGCATACCCTTTTCCCAGCCACGAGGTAAGATCAAACGATCTGAGAAACCATATTGGGCTTCAGAGTAGTCCAAAGGATATTAGGTGGTGCCATTATTATAGGTCCAGTAGAAGTCATTAGAGCTGCGCTTGAAGGTGTTAACACCAGATTTCAATTCATAGAATAATTCATCGATTTAAATGAAGTTTTCACGGTTTTCACTCAAAGACAACACACGACCATATTCGCCGAATTTAGGACCCAAGAAAGCGCGGACAACGACCTTTTGATGCTTATCGAATTTGATGTTGTATTCGAAATCGAAATCCTTGTGGTTGAAACGCATTTGACGACCCATCAACATCTTGTCTCATACGAATTGACCATCAATGAAAGTCATCTTGTCGTCCAACATCGAAATCGAACAAGTCGAAGTAGGTGACCAATTCGCTGACCTTGACATGCTCAATTTCAACACCGGGTAAGTACAATTCCTGGTAGGTGTAGGGTTCAATGTATTCGATGAAGACATGTCCTTGTAGATCATGTAGAACATGGGATCACGCATCATGGTTTCGTGGTGCAAGAACACGTTGGTGTTGATATAGAATGATCTTCGGAGTACAAATGTTCACCCATACCCATGAGTTTCCACCATTGCCCCATCTTTAAGTCCTTGGTGTAGAAGTATTCGTAGTTCTTGAATTCTTTGAAGTATACCGAATAGTCCTTGTACATGAAGTCCTTGTATTCCTTCTCGTACATGATGTATTTGATCCATACATCAACATCGAATTTTTGTTTTGCCAAGAAGTTTCCTTTTTGTGCGAGTAGGCACTAGATTTTATGGAAACCTCTGGAGCTTGTCTTCATAGTTCTAAGGTTTTATTTTGGTCAAAACATGAAACAACTGATAAGAGTGTTTATTGAGTTTTTTTTTATTTTTTATTATTATTCCTTTATTTTGCTATTTTAAGAAATATACATTTTTGAGTTTTTACTTAATTAGTATTACAGCAATTATTATCTTGGAGACAGAGTCTTACAAGCGATTATATTATCACAGATTAAGGGGAAAAATTAGGAGAAAAACCTTTGGGAGACAAAAAAAAAAAAGGGATTAAGAAATTTTTGAAAAATATGCATATATCTACTTTTAATATAAAAGGAGTTATACATATATTTATATTAAATTTCTAATGATATCATAGTTAGACATTCTGCATTTTTCGTCGAATGACAGCGTCTAATTCTGCATTACCATGTTTAAGGTCTGGTGTCCAAATTGATTATGAAGACGGTGTGTTGGATATCTCCAACCAAGTTTGTGAATTATTTTTAAGTTCTTATTTTGTATGATCTGTAATTTTTGTAAATGACACTTGGCTGTCCTATGGAACCATACTTGACAAGCGTATGTCATTATTGGTCTAATGCACATTTTATACAGCAATATTTTGTTGCTGGTATTGAGACTAGATCTTCTGTTTAGTAGAGGATACAGCGCTCTTCCACAATTTATAGCCTTTTCACTAATGCCTTTAACATGTTCATGAAAAGTAAGCTTAGAATCCAGAGTTACTCCTAAGTATTTGATAGACTTTTTTATCTCGATATTATTCCCCATAAATATTAGGGGAATACTCGGAATACGTTTTGGCGATTTGTTAAATGGGAAAATCACAGCTTGGGTTTTATCCTGATTTATTTTAATTTTCCATCTATGGAAATATTTTTCGATGTGTTTTAATGACAAAGCTAGTTGTTTTAATATGGCGTTTGATACTTTTCCCTTGCACATGATTGCGCTATCGTCTGCATAAAAAGCTGCATCATGGTTTCCTTTGATTGTGATATCCGAAGTGTATATTGAATACAGAACCGGTGAGAGCACTGATCATTGGGGAAGACCAGCAGGTATCGTTCGAGGTGTTGACAAACTGTTATCAATGCTGACCAGAAACGTTCTTTTGTTTAAAAAACTTTGTATAAGTTTTTGAATATATAATGGATATGAATGTTTATGCAGTTTGTATACGACGCCGTCGTGCCAAACTGTATCGAAGGCCTTTTCTATGTCCAACAATACAATTCCGGTACTTTGTTGTTTATTGAGTTATTTCATGCCTACAATAACAAATCTGTGCTAAAGATTTTTTCATCAATATCATCAATATTCAAAGAATAAATTCACATCACATCACGTCATGTTTTATATTGTTTTTTTTTTGTTTTTGTTTTTTTTTTTGTGATTAATTTGATGATAGATTAATTTTTTAGTTGCAATCTCAGGTAAAGTATATTTGGTAGTTGGGTATTACGGTCTAATCGCTCAATATAATTATATGCGCAAAAACTTTAATATAAAATGTATCATCTGTTTTTTAAATAATGTTTTTTATAATTTTTATTTTGTGTGCCGATGTCCTCGAAATCTGAGAGACAAACGAAATATGCTAGCCGAACGTATCAATAATTAAGAGCTTTTTTATGTAACTTTTATTATAGCTCATTTCGTCGCCTCCGAGCCATAGTATGCTAAGTCGATTTGGCATGTTTTAAAGTTTTTAGATACTACGGTCCTTAATTTAAATTTTCTGAAATTTTGCTAATCATCGGCCAATCCAAACCAAAGTTATAAGCAAAAATGTACTTAGCATGGCACGTAAGATTCAAGAAACTTCCATACTTTGAAAGCTTCTACTAAAAACTCACTTTTCAGACTTAGCAAACTATTCTTCGGAGGCGTCGATTTGTCTTATAACATTGCTCATGTCTGTACACTAATAAATTTTTCTAGCACCGGTTGTAGATAACTCTTAAGCATTCACTTTATTAAAATCGGTTATTTAATTACCTTCAAATTAAAAGGACATATTTATAAAATATTGACCCTTTTAAGGGAGGTACCAAAAGGAGAGGAACGACGGGTCCACATTCGGACTTTAGCTAGGCTTGGTAAAGATAATAGGTTACGCAAAGTTTGGTTCCGATCGGACATTCCATTCGCCTGGATTTATAAATATTGAATATTTTGACCATTTGGGGAGAGATACAGAGGACCAATGGGCCTTCTCTTCGGACTTGATCAAGACTTGCAACATTTGGTTCAAATCGGACATTCCTTTCTCCTAATATTTGATTTATAAATATTAAAATTGTGGGTAAGGCTTCGGACTTTATCTATGCTTGGTAAACAGCAACGTACACAGGATTTCATTTCGGGGAGGGCCCGGTAGTACAAAATGCAAAATTTCGCGGTTGCAAACATAAATTTACTGTGAAAGAAATTCATTTGTGTACGTCCCTGTTGGTATATATAACAGCTGGTCTCATGAATGTATGTTTAGCAAGGTTTTTGACCATTTTTGGGGGGAATGCCAGAAGGAGTGGAACGATATTCCCCGTCTTCGAACTTGAACTATGCTTGGATGAAATCGATTACTCCTTTCGAGGGTTGTCGTGCGCACCAGCCGGCCAGACGAAGGACGGAAATATATATATATATATAAAAATACTGCAAATGTTCAATCTAAATTGAATTTTAGTGAATAGATTGAAACAAGAAATAATGATAATAAAACATAGAAAAGACATATTGGAATATTCAAAAAGGTTTCAAATTCCTTGAATCTGAGGTTCGCCTTCTCATAACCCGAGAAATATTAAAATAAATGTATTTTTATATAATTAAGTAATTAATATGTTACGATGTTATGTTCGGCCGGCCGAACTTTTTATACCCTTCAACATGTGGATGACAAAATAGTTAAAATGAATAGGGGCTACTGAAAATACCGAAAAATACGTGAAAAAAGATAATTGAAATTCTCAAAATATCTAATTGTGGTGTGGGGCTATCGTGTTATTCAATCCCTAGAATGCCGAATGCTAGGTCAATATTAATAATTTTTAGTACGTATATGTGTTGTACAATGAGAACTCAAAATACCAGATAACAGCTAGTTCGGTTGGAAAACGTGTACAAAATCTCAAAAAAAAAAAAATTGATGGGTAAAATAAGGTCAACTTTCATAATTTTTTTGTACGGATATGTGATATACCACGACAACCCAAAATACCAAATTACAGACAGTTGGGTTTAAAAACTTATCTAAAATTACCAAAAATACCGAGTATTGGGGAGTAACCTGAAACTTGGGTCATTAATATTAATAAATTATAGTACGGATGAGAACCGAAAATTCCAAATTACAGCCAATTCGTGTCCAAAACTTGTCATAGAGCTCCAAATACGACAATTTTGTTCATGTGCTTCATTTATACATATATTGAAGTTCCAGGGTATTACATTATTATTTTTTGTAAGATTTTACACAAATGCGAAGAAACCAAATATGTACGTTTAACTATTTAATTTAATTTATAAAATTAAAATGTTATGCAGAGAGCATGTTCCCCTTAAGATATATGGTCACATAATTGTTCCATAGTTTTCACCTATTATTCAATGACATATTCCCAATATAAATAATTTTTCGGATTTTTAATATAATCTGAGATCACCGTTAATTACATTTTCACTTCAAAAATTGAAATTGAAAACTGTTTTCGCATTTGATTTTCTAACGAAAATTACATAAAGTGACACGACACCATTACCTCTACATATATAACTCAAATTTCACTCTTCTAATTACTCTCAACAATTTCGTTGAATACACCAATAAAAACAGAATTTTTATTTATTTTTTTTTTAATTTTTTTTATTTTATTTTTTGTTTAATGCATTATTTTTTACAATGTTTTACCACACATCCCTACCTCATACAACAACTTAATTATTATAATAATAGCTATAATCAAAAGTTCCGAATTTGTCGTACTTGAAACCATAGTACTTTTCGAAGGTATCTTCATAGTAGATCTTGACATCCTTGAAGTACATGTTGGGTACAAAGAATTCAAATTCATCGATTTTACGATCGAATGGATAGCCGAAAGGCTTTTCATCAATGTGGCGAAGACCAGAGCCAACACCGCAGTAGTAGTTGGAGTTGTAGGAGTAAGGTTCGTACGAAGCAGTGTAGGGATAGACAAAGAAGAAGAATTGCATGGGCATACCCTTTTCCCAGCCACGAGGCAAGATCAAACGATCTGGGAAACCACATTGAGCTTCAGAGTAGTCCAAAGGATATTCGTATTTGCCCTCATAAGCCATCATAATGAATTTGTACAATTCAGTGTATGTGGTGCGATCATCAGTGGTCCAGTAAAAGTCCTTGGAGCTGCGCTTGAAGGTGTTAACACCAGATTTCAATTCATAGAAGAATTCATCGATTTCAATGAAGTTTTCACGGTTCTCACTCAAAGACAATACACGACCGTATTCGTCGAATTTAGGACCCAAGAAAGCGCGGACAACGACCTTTTGATCCTTATCGGATTTGATGGTGTATTCGAAATCGAAATCTTTGTGGTTGAGACGCATTTGACGACCCATCAACATCTTGTCCCATACAAATTGACCATCAACGAAGGTCATCTTGTCGTTCAACAAGTTGGTAACATCGAAATCGAACAAGTCGAAGTAGGTGACCAATTCGCTGACCTTAACATCTTCAATTTCAACACCGGGGAAGTACAAGTCCTTCTGGGTGTAGGGTTCAATGTATTCGTAGAATTCGAAGAAGACATCGGTGATCTTCTTGTAGATCATGTAGAACATAGGATCACGCATCATGGTTTCGTAGTTCAAGAAAACATTGGGGTAAACTTCGAACTCACTGTCATCAATGTGGGCAAAGTACATATGGGCATACATGTACCAGAAGGTGGCGAAATATTTGTCGTAGTTGTCAATGTTGCCTTGCAACATATTACCGAGATATTCAATGGATTCGGGTTTGCGCATATCAATCATCTTGCCATCGTAGGTCTTGAAATAACCTTGGGTAATGATTTCTTCGACACGAGTGAAGAAGTTGATAATGTAATACATGTAATCGAAGTTACCATAGGTCTCATATTCGTAATAGTTCTTGCGGTAAGAGTAACCAACACCATTGTAGTTGATCAATTGAGGATCATAGCCGTATTCGACTTCAGTGAAAAAGGAGAACTCAGGAATTTCACCAAAACCATGAGACAAACGTTCCATGTAGTAACGAGCTAGCATTTGACGGATAACATAGAAGTAGTATTCACCACGACGATCCTTCTCCAAACCGAATTGTTTGCCATCCAAGTAGGGGAAGTACTCCATGTTGAAGTAGTACCAGAATGAATTCCATTCCAAATCTTCGGTGAAGTAAGACAATTCAGATTCCTTGTTGAAGAAGTAAACATCACGGGTGTAGTCAACAGGCATGTAGAACATCTTAACGTCCTTGATCATGTCCAAGTATTTGGAGTCCTTGTTGAACATGTACATGTTGTCGCGCATCATGAAATGATCTTCGGAGTACCAGTGTTCACCCATACCCATGAGTTTCCACCATTGCCACATCTTGAAGTCCTTGGTGTAGAAGTATTCGTAGTTCTTGAATTCCTTGAAGTATACGGAATAGTCTTTGTACATGAAGTCCTTGTATTCCTTTTCGTACATGATGTATTTGCTCCAAACATCGAAATCGAATTTCTCAGCTTCGTAGACGAATTTGCTGTTGAAGAAGTATTGAGGGAAGATTTCATAGATGGCGGGCAACATCAAGCCACCGAAGTCGTCACGGTGGATAACAGCCAAAGTCAAAGCTTGAACAAACATGCCTTCGTTGAAGTTCATACGGGCCCAGCAGACATTGCGTTGGAAGATTTCCCAATTCTTGGCATAGTAGAAGAATTCAAACAAGCCATACATTTGCTCGAAGTGGGTATAAGCCAAAGAGCCGAAGTATTCACCCTTGGGCAAAGTTACACCGTATTTGTAGGCATTGTAGAATTTCTTCATATATTCGCTGTGATTTTCTGGGAACTGGAATGAAGAAAGTAAAAAAGGAACTCATATTAAATGTTTATCGTTTATTTTCCAAATTATGACATACCATATAATCTTCCTCGTTGAAAACGAAAGTCTTGCCCAATTTGATGTATTCCTCGAACATCAAAGGATCCTCAACACGATAAACAATTTCGAAGAGGAATTTTTGTTTAGCCAAAAAGTCCTTATCGGCATATTTGGTTTCCTTTTTGTGTGGGTAGGCACTGACTGCTACCAGGCCAATGATGGCCAGTAAGGCGATAGTGATTTTCATGGTTGTCCTTAACTGCAGCACAATTCGTCAACTTCTCAGAACAGAAACTGTCCACGGATTAGAGATGATGCACCGATCAAAACCAATACCTAAAGACTGTTGTTTGTTCGTTGAAATTCTTGGCTATTTATACAAAATTGGAACTGTATATATTTTTTAATTAATTAGCTTGTATGTATTTCTTACTGTATGATGGGGTCATTTAATACATTTATTGATAATATTGCCTGCATTTTTTGTGTGATATTTGTTGTTGTGCTACAGGTAGCATTGCTAAAGTCTACATTTGTATAGATATTGTTTTTAACATGCTATTTGTAGCATAACTTTGATAAGGTGCTGGCATATCAGTTCTACATTGCATTTGTGATTTGTTTTATTATTTTTTATTCATTATGAGTCTGTTGTCAGGAGGATCTTCCAAATGCTTTATGATTATTATTTAAATATGGCCATGACCTTTTTCTACGTTATTATTAAAATATAAAGTATTTTACAATTATTTTTTAATAAACGTTCAACATTTTTATGCATTTCATATCTATGACTGGAATGCGAAATTACGAGTATACATTAATTAACTACTTTGCTATTATTATATTTTAAATATTGAGTATCATAAAGAAATACCACAAACTTGTGAATTTTTAATTTTTATATAAAAAGTGTATTTTTTTATAATATAAACATATCATTTAAAAAATCTTACAGCTACAAAGTTAGTAAAAATTACTACTTTTTGTACGGCATCTTGTTGCCTACATTATCATTGTGATTATCAACAAATCCTAATGATTTTGTAAAGTATTTGACCAGTGTTTGCATGTACTTTATCTAATATTGTTCCTTGAAATATATTTTCCATAAAACTTTAGAATTTTCGAGTAGGAATTCTAACTTTTTTGAACCCGAACTGCCTGAACTACCAATTCAATTAAATATTGGGAGAACATTTATATAGGACTATATTAAAACACGAAACTATATTTACAACGTCCTCAAAGACCATCTAATGCCAAATTACAAATTTGAAAATAACCTACATTTGACGATACACTATGTAATATGACAAACCATATTGAACATTTTCGGAAAATACCCTGTCAAAATGAAAAATAAAAGACAAACAACTCCCCAAACTTTTAAAAAAAATTTGATTAAAACTCAAATATTTCTGATTAGTCCGCAACATTTGCCGATATGTCTTAAGGGACCCCCCCAATTCTCGGTGTCAAAATTTTTTTATTTAATACGAATCTACTCTAATTCTAGAATGTCCCTACAAAATTTCAAGTGAAAATCTCAAGAACTCTTGAAGATATAGTCGATTTATTGTGTCAGCATCAAGTGACGGCAAGTGTGACTCTCAATCTTTAAACGCATTTTTCTCGAATCAATATGGCGGGCACGATAACTTCAAAAAATTAAAAATCCAATCGGTTCCAAATTTTGACACGTTTCTCTGGGAGTGTGTAGCTCTCGTGTGAACTAGAATAAAGCCAATCGGTGAAGATCTTCCTTATTTTTTAACATAGTTTGTGGTAAAAAATAGACGATTTTCCAAAAAAAAAAAAAAAAATCAAAGTTAGGCCATTTAATAATTGTTGTGCGAAGTCAATAATCCTAGTTCATACGAGAGCCAGACATGTACTCTTTCTAACACCGTTGGAATTTTCGGATTCCGATGTTCCAGTGAGGAGTTATCATGCCCGCCATCAAAAAAAAGGACTTTTCTTTGATCACAAAAATTTCAAAACCCAAAAAAATTACAAAGCCATCAATAATTCCAGTAAATATTGTAAAATAAAATGTTAATGATTTTAAATTTATTTTTTATTTGTTTTTAGTTCATCTATACAATATTCAGAGCAAATAAATTCAAAAATTCATTTTAAAGAACATATTCATGATAAATCTTAATATCTTTAAGTAACATATTTGGTACAAAGAACTCGAAGAATTCAAATTCATTAATTTTTCGATCCAATGGAAATCCAAAAGGTTTGTCATCATCGTTGAGACGTCTACCGCAGCCAAAGGATTGTGTTTCATATTGCGTGTCAGTAACTGGATATACATAGAAAAGGAGTTGCATAGGCATACCCTTCTCCCAACCACGTGGCAATATCAAACGATTCGGAAAAGCGCAGTGGGATTTAAAATTATCCAAAGCCAATTTGTTGTTATTGTCGTCGCCGTAAGCCATCATAATTAATTTGTATAATTCGGTGTATTTAATGCGATTATCCGCCGTGTCCATAAAGTCCTTTGATCTGCGTTTTATAGTGTTAACACCCAATTTCAATTCATAATAGAAATGATCGATTTCAACAAAATTTTCACGGTTCGTATTCAGTGAAATAACGCGACCAATCTCATCATATTTCGGTCCTAGGAAGGCACGAACAATCACCTTTTCATCATTACGTGATTTTATAATATATTCAAAGTCAAAGTCACGATGATTGAGCGCCATTTGGCGAGCCAACAATGTCTTGTCCCACACAAATTGGCCATCCACGAAGGTCATCTTGTCGTTCAACAAATTTGTAACATCAAAATCGAATAAATCAAAATAGGTCATCAAATTGCTGACATTAACATCTTCGATGAAAATGCCGGGGAAATATAAATCGTCGTACGTATATGGTTCAATGTGATCGTAGAATTTATAAATGACATCCGTAAATTTCTTATAGATCATGTAGAACATGGGATCACGCATCATGGTTTCATAGTTGAGGAAAATATTTGGATGGATATGGAAATCGTTATCATCAATGTGGGCAAAATACATATGGGCATACATGTACCAAAGCGTAGCGAAATATTTGTCGTAGTTATCCACATTTCCCTGCATCATATCACCGAGATAATCAATGGACTCCGGTTTGCGCATATCAATCACTTTGCCATCATAGGTCTCAAAATATCCTTCTGTTATAATTTTATCCATACGTTTGAAGAACTCAATGATTCCATACATGTAGTCAGCGTTGCCATTGGTTCCATATTCGTAATAATTCTTACGATAGGAATAACCGACACCATTGTAGTTGACCAATTGAGGATCATATCCATATTTCACATCACTGAAGAAGTTGAATTCAGGAATCTTGCCACGTCTATGGGACAAACGCTCCAAATAGTAACGAGCCAGCATTTGGCGGACAACATAGAAATAATATTCGCCACGACGTTCCTTCTTCAACCCCAAATCTTTGGCTTTAAGATAGGGATAATAATCCATGTTAAAGTAGTACCAATATGAATTCCATTCCACATCTTCAGTAAAATACGACAATGCAGATTCTTCGTTGAAAGTGTGAACATCTCGGGTATAGCCGATAGGCATGAAAAACATTTTAACATCATTCATGACATCCATATATTTCGAGTTCTCGAGGAATCCACTCATGTTGTCGCGTAACATAAAATACAGCGTACTGTACCAATCCTCACTCATACCCATGAGTTTCCACCATTTCCAAAATTGCCAATCTTTGGTGTAAAAATAGTGTTTGTTATTGTACGGATTTAATTGTTTCGATTGGTCCTTGTAGAGAAAGTCCTTGTATTGTTTCTCGTACATTATGGATTTACTCCATACATTGTAGTCGAATTTCTCAGCTTTGTAGATGAATTTCCTATTGAAAAAGTGTTGAGGGAAAATTTCGTATATGTGAGGTAGCATGAAGTCTTCGAAGTCGTCGCGATGGATAACGGCCAAAGTCAAAGCTTGGACGAACATGCCTTCGTTGAAATGCATGCGAGCCCAGCAAACATTGCGTTGAAAGATTTCCCATGTCTTGGCATAATAGAAGAATTCAAACAAACCATACATTTGTTCGAAGTGCGAGTATGCCAAGGAACCGAAAAATTCACCCTTAGGCAAAGTGACACCATATTTGTAGGCCTCGTAGAATTTCTTCATGAAATCGCTGTGCTGTTCAGGAAACTGAAAAAAAAATATTTTTTTGGGAAATGTTAGATTTTTTCCAATATATCAATTAATTGTCATACCAAATAATCATCCTCATTGTAAACAAATGATTTGCCCAATTTGATATATTCCTCGAACATTAAAGGATCCTCAACACGGTAAAGTATTTCGAGTAGAAATTTTTGTTTGACCAAAAACTCATTATCAGCATACTTGGTATAATTTTTTGTTTCGGTGGCGCTGACGGCAATGAGGCCTATTATGGCCAATAGAATTAAGGATAATTTCATATTCGTTTTTGTTCTTGAATATGAAATAAGTTTAATATTTATACATGTTGCTGCACTGAAATCTTCTGCAGAGTGTCATATTTTTGAATAATATGTCTTTGTTATGATTTTTATTTGCATCCAAATTGATAACGGTCTATGCGATGAAATTGACCTTTTGTCACAGCATTTGTTTTGCTGATCTCATCGATATTTTTAATAATAATTTTAATATTATAATTTTTGTTTTCAATGCAAAATTAGAAATTTAGATTAAATTCATATTTGAATATTGTGCGCATCAAATGTGTTGTATGTAAAAGAAGAGAAATCGATCATATTTATATATTATCGATATCATGCAGTGGAATATCATTGATCAATTTTTAGTAGTTCCTTAAAGCAGTCGACAGATATCCCATAAAGTACGTGTATACTTGATCAGAATAAAAGTTTATATTGATGTTTAAAACAGGAAATCGACATTAAGCTCGATATTATTTCTAGGATATATGGTGTTGAAGACGAACCTAATGACAGTAACACCTTATATTCAGAATACTGAACGTTTTAGCATCTGCCAACCGAAGTTGTTGACATACATATATGGCCAAAATAATAAGTGCATCATAGTTTATGTTCCATGTTGTGTTTCACTATCAGTATTTCTTCGAGAAACATGTAAAAAATAATTGATTATGTTGGAAAAAATAATTGATTAATTTGTCGAAATAAGCATTATTGTCCAGAAGAGAGAAGAATGGAGCAGAGCTTAGTTTATAATGGTTTCGGTAACGCTGATTTCGAATCTGCGGGGAAAATGTAGGATTTTAATTGTGTGGTTGGAAAATTTCGGCATTTTTATGCCCAACACAACTATGTTGTCAGGGTATTAAAGCTTTGTGCAGCCCCAAGAGTTTGTAACGCCGCGAAATATTGGTCCTAGACCCACCTTTAAATCTCTAGATCTCTGAATCGATCTAGACATGTGTGTCCGTCCGTCTGTCCACTATACAGGCCACAGTTATGGACCAATCTTCACGAAATTTTGCATGTAGGATGGGTTCGGTCCAATGAAGACCCCTATTGTTTTTGGAAAATATCGGCCCATATTTAGGGGATGAAATGGACCAATTACTTAATTTTTGTCGGTTTTTCTGGTCGCTCCAGAGGCCTCAATTAAAGCCTAAACATCGCGAATTTTTGCATGAAGAAGGGGATCGGACCTAAGAATAAGCATGCGTGTTTTGGTAAAGATCGGTCAATATTTAGCGGGTCAAATGGACCCTGACTTTTATGTGAAAAATGACAAAATTTGCATTCTACGGCGTATATATTTACTCGTGAAGGACATAGATCCGAGAAGTTGATTATATATCCAAGAGGCGTGGTTGACCTTTAAATAGACACCAATTATATTGTCGTTTGTCCTCGGATGTGGGAGTTACACTTAAATATTTACAGATCCTTGGGTATTCATACATTAGTTTGTAACCCATTACCACACTAGAGGACGGAAATTTAGCGCTGATAGCTTTGAAATGTTCCATGACGTCCCAGTTATGGTCAGGGACAACGCCTATATCAGATAATAATTTTGGGATGAAGTGGACCTTAATTTTGTGTGTTTTTTTTTTTTTTTTTTTTAATCGATCGATTTTTAAATCGATCACACACAACCTACGGTGAAGGGAATGTGGACAAGTACATAATTAGAAGGAGTGTACTGAATATTGGTAATGTTCGGAAAATATGTCAGTGTAAGGAAGAGGTGCTGTTAAACTTTAATCGAGCAAGAGGGTGCAAATATCACGAAATATTGCCTAGAAATAGAGAGTTAGCGTTCCGTGGTAGTTGTGTAGGGTATTATATGGTCGGACCCGTCCGACTATACTGCTCCGCTCACTGGTTTTATTTTAATTAATTAAATTATTTTTGAATACGATTTGTAGTTATGGTCACAGATTAATAATGTGAAATCAGATTTTGAGATTAAAATTAAATGAATGTAAAATATCGGATCTACCATAAGAAAAAAATAAATATCGTTGGTTTGGGTATTACTGGCATAAAACTATGGTATGCCTAAATTTAATTTTAAAATATAGCCTATTTCGTTGAAAAACGCGTTACCTGAAACTTAAGGCAATATTGATGGTTTGTAGTACTTAACATATAGTTAATTTGGTTGGAAAACATAAACAAAATCCCGAAAATAATAAAGTTGAGCGTCTACTGTTTTATGGGACCAAAATTGATCATTTTTGGAAGGAAGATTTGCAAACCCCGTAATAACTCAAAATACCAAATTACAACTAATTTAATTGAATGTGAGATTATTATCATCGAATATTATCCATATACAAGGAATATTTTTATGTTATCGGCAATAACTCTTAAGTTTATGAACGGTCGCATATCAAGACGTCGATTGGTACCATAATCTTTAAAATATTCTCTCGCACTGCTTGGCACTATGTTATGAAATTTAATTTTTTTTTGGAAAAAACATGGAGAAATGAAAATATTTTTTAGAAATTTTATAAACAATTTACAAAAAACCAGTTAAAACCGCAGATTGTGGACAACGTTACAACCTTGTGATGTGACGCTGCTTTTCCTGGTATTGGTCTTCATCCAATATTTCACATTACAAACGCATGGGCCCATTTCATACAAAAACATATCAGACGACTCAATGTTGTCATTAATCAAACAAAATATGATTCTTATATAGATACCATTAGATAGAAACCCCTTCGTGGGCACATACACAATCTTTCCAAAATAAAGATCAAATTTGGAATTTTGTACAAAAAATAGGGTATTACATTACTTAAAAAAATACAGGAAACTTCTAAGCAACGTTCCGAAAATGACACAAAAAGTCAATCAAGGTAATGGTGCGTGCAAAAAATACTAATTGTATGAAAATCCTTAATTACAATCTATGTTAAAACAATGTCCTTGTAATTATGGAAAATTGTGATAAAAACTTTCCCATTTTATCGAATTTTGCTTGCTTGGCTCAGGGGTAAACAACTTTCGTTGGTTTGATTGAGTTGCGGTTCCAGCAGTATAAACACATATCACCAGTTACATTACTTGTTAACAGATCTCGGTAGTCACGGACTGAATGCAACATCTAAAGATTTTCAATTTCAATTCGGCACAAATCATTTAGAAAATTTAAAATACATTCTAAAATATTTCTCACAGCCCAATTTTTAAATGATAATTTTATTTAATGAAAAAGGTATCTGATAATAGTAGTCTGTACCCATACATATAAAAAAAAAAACAATTAATTTTTATTTATTTTCATTTTTTTATTTTATTCGTTTTCATATTGAAAATTCTTTACAATATCACATGTTTAACAACACAATTGCTCCAGCATTCCGCAAACATTTAATGATTGTAATAGTAGCTATGATCGAAAGTACCGAATTTTTCGTACATATCACCGTAGTACTTTTCGAAAGTGTTTTCGTAATAGATCTTGACATCCTTGAAGTACATGTTGGGTACAAAGAATTCGTATTCGTTGATTTCACGATCGAATGGATAACCGAATGGTTTCTCATCAATGTGGCGAGTACCAGAACCAATACCGCAAGAGTAGTTGTAATTGAAGGAGTATGGTTCGTAGGTGGCGGTGAAGGGATAGACGAAGAAGAAGAATTGCATGGGCATACCCTTTTCCCAACCACGAGGTAAGATCAAACGATCAGGGAAACCACAGTGAGGTTCAGAGAAGTCCAAGGGGAATTCGTATTTACCTTCGTAGGCCATCATGACGAATTTGTACAATTCTGTGTAGGTGGTGCGATCATCAGTGGTCCAATAGAAGTCCTTAGAGCTGCGCTTGAAGGTGTTGACACCAGATTTCAATTCATAGTAGAATTCATCGATTTCAATGAAGTTTTCACGATTTTCCTTCAAAGACAACATACGGCCATGTTCGTCGAATTTAGGACCCAAGAAAGCACGGACAACAACCTTTTGATCCTTGTCGGATTTGATGGTGTATTCGAAGTCGAAGTCTTTGTGGTTGAGACGCATTTGACGACCCATCAACATCTTGTCCCATACAAATTGACCATCAACGAAGGTCATTTTGTCGTTCAACAAGTTGGTAACATCGAAGTCGAACAAGTCAAAGTAGGTAACCAATTCACTGACCTTAACATCTTCAATTTCAACACCGGGGAAGTACAATTCCTTGTGGGTGTAGGGTTCGATGTATTCATAGAATTCGAAGAAGACATCGGTGATCTTCTTGTAGATCATGTAGAACATGGGATCACGCATCATGGTTTCGTAGTTCAAGAAGACATTGGGGTGGATATAGAATTCAGTGTCATCAATGTGGGCAAAGTACATATGGGCATACATGTACCAGAAGGTGGCGAAGTATTTGTCATAGTTGTCGTAGTTGCCTTGCATGATGTCGCCGAGGTATTCAATGGATTCAGGTTTGCGCATATCGATCATCTTGCCATCGTAGGTCTTGAAATAGCCTTGGGTAATGATTTCTTCGACACGGGTGAAGAAGTTGATAATGTAATACATGTAATCGAAGTTACCATAGGTCTCGTATTCGTAATAGTTCTTGCGGTAAGAGTAACCAACACCATTATAGTTGATCAATTGAGGATCATAGCCGTATTCAACTTCAGTGAAGAAGGAGAATTCAGGAATTTCGCCATAACCATGAGACAAACGTTCCATGTAGTAACGAGCAAGCATTTGACGGATGACATAGAAGTAGTATTCACCACGACGATCCTTCTTCAGACCAAAGTCTTCACCGTCCAAATATGGGTAGTAGTCCATGTTAAAGTAGTACCAGAATGCGTTCCATTCAACATCCTCGGTGAAATATGACAATTCAGATTCCTTGTTGAAGAAGTAGACATCACGAGTGTAATCGACAGGCATGTAGAACATTTTGACGTCCTTCATCAAATCCATATATTTCGAATCCTTGTTCAACACAAGCATGTTGTCGCGTTCAATGTGGTGTTCTTCGGCATACCAGTGTTCACCCATACCCATGAGTTTCCACCATTGCCACAACTTGAAGTCCTTGGTGTAGAAGTATTCGTAGTTTTTGAATTCCTTGAAGTATTGGGCGTAGTCCTTGTACATGAAGTCCTTGTATTCCTTTTCGTACATGATGTATTTGCTCCAGACATCAAAATCGAATTTCTCAGCTTCGTAGATGAATTTGCTGTTGAAGAAGTATTGAGGGAAGATTTCATAGATGGCGGGCAACATCAAGCCTTCGAAATCGTCACGGTGGATAACGGCCAAAGTTAAAGCTTGAACGAACATGCCTTCGTTGAAGTTCAAACGGGCCCAGCAGACGTTGCGCATGAAAATATCCCAGTTCTTGGCATAGTAGAAGAAATCAAACAAGCCATACATTTGCTCGAAGTGGGTGTAAGCCAAGGAGCCGAAAAATTCACCCTTGGGCAAAGTAACACCGTATTTGTAGGCATTGTAGAATTTCTCCATATAGACGCTACGTTGTTCAGGGTGCTATTGGATGACAAATTGTTCGCATATTAGAAGTGAAACGCTGTTTGCCACAAATAAACTTACCACGTAGTCACTCTTGTCGTAGGTGAAGGTTTTGCCTAGCTTGATGTATTCCTCGAACATCAAAGGATCCTCAACGCGGTACACAATTTCGAAAAGGAATTTTTGTTTGGCCAAGAAGTCCTTATCGGCGAACTTCTTTTCGACTTTGTGTGGGTAGGCACTGACTGCCACCAAGCCAATTATGGCCAGTAAGGCGATAGTGATTTTCATGGTTGTCCTTCACTGCAGCACAATTCGTCAACTTTTAAGAAGAGAAACTGTCCACGGTTTAGATATGATGCACTGATCAAACCAATACCTAAAGACTGTTATTGTTTCACTAAATTCGGGCGCCTTTTATACTCAAATCTCTTATAATTTTGCATTCGATTTGTTTTTCTAAAAATACAACGTAATATAATTATTTTGGATTTATTGATAACATAAGTGCAATTATGATAATGGACCCTGGCTATTTTCTATGTATCTGAACAGGTGCTAATGCTGTTTTGTTGATAAGGCATATGTTATTTTGTTTCTAGGAGGATCTTAGCTTTTAGGTATATTAATGTTAAAATAACATCAATTATTTTTGTCAATCTCAATTCAGGTTATATAATTATTTTGCGTTCCAGAAAAAATATTTGATACCATCTGAAAATAATATACAAAATATTGATGGTGCAACAAAATGCAAACAAATTTCCATAAGGCTTCTTAAAAAATTGCAAATATTAGAACAATATAAATATATATATATACCTTATACTCAAAGACACAATACAAAATACAATTTATCGAAATAAAGATGGTTAAGCGTTGTCGCCTTAAATATAGGGATGTACGAATTTTACGAATTTTTTGCAAAATGTGGAAAAATAAAATGATGTATTTATGTATTTATTGATCTTAACGAAGTCCATCTGCCTGTCTGTTGCAATCTCGATATATCACATAATATCTATCTTGGGGGGTTTTCATTTGAAATATTTAATATATCGGTCCAAATTTTTGAAAAGTTCTGTAATAAGCAATTTGCAAAGGATGTAATAAGCAATTTGGGAATATGTGTGGTTTACATCATGATATAATAAGGAAGGCAGCCTCGTGCACTCACTGTCAAAAATTGTAATTTTTATTTCCTCCACAGTTAGGGTTGTACCTAAATTCATGCGTATGTGTACGATTTTATTCACCTCAAACGTTAAATACACGTATTTCAAGGAATCGGACGGGGCCGACCATACGATAGCCTACACAAATACCACGGAGTTCTAACTTTCTGCGGATGTTTATTCCGAGCCTGGGCAATATTTCGTGATATTTGCACCCTCTTCCCCGATTAGAGGTCAACAGCACCTCTTTCTTACACCGACATTTTTCCCTCCATCCCGGTTTGTATGGTGATGATTCGAAAAAATACAAAAAAATTAAGTTTTCGGTCAACTTAATCCCAAAATTATTATCTGATCATCACCGAAAATTATAGGCATTGTCCTTGACCATAACTGGAAAACTTCTGGAACATTTCAAAGCGATCAGCGCTATATTTCCGCCGTCTAGTGTGGCAATGGTTTACTAAATAATATCTGAATACGTAAGCATTTGTAAATATTTACGTGTAACTCCCACATCCGAGTAAATACGACAATATAATTGGTATCAATTTAGAAGCCAACCACTCCTCTTGGACATGCTATCAAATTATCGGCTTTATGTCCTACAGGACATAAAGCCTATATAATACTATTTTTTTTAATTTTTCTCACAAAAGTCAGGGTTTATTTGACCCGCTAAATAATTGCCGATCCTTATCACAACAAGCATGCCTATTCTTTAGCCCCATCCCCTTCTCCATGTTTGGGCAATAATTGTGGCCTCTGGAGCGACAAGAAAAACCGACAAAAATTTAGTATTTGGTCCATTTCATCCCCTAAATATTATTCGATCTTTACCAACAAAAATAGGGGTCTTCATTGGGCCGAACCCATCCTACATGCAAAATTTCGTGCAGATTGGTCCATAACTGTGGCCTGTATCGTGTTTACAAATTATAATGGACGGACGGGAATTCAAAATTAACAAGTTTTCATCCCTTTTCGCCGTTTTCAACTTATACAAAAGTAAATAAGGTCCTTGCGTATTTGGGTAATACGGACGTTCAACAAACCCTATAAAGGTGAGAAGGTGGGTATTTTAGTATGCAACGCATTGAATTTAGGTACGGGCCTGAAAATGACGGTGGTTTCATGGTATATATTTTATAAAATTTGAGGCCGATTTTACTTATTTATTGGTCCTTGCTGTATTTATCATATCGAGTAGGTAGGGGTTGATGACGGTGGTTTCAATATATAGGTCCACGTTTTGGCATAACTCCTATGAACGGTACATTCTTTAACATGGTGTTGGTACGTGTAGGTTTCTTTCGTTTCATATCTCTTGATAATTTTGTAATTTCTCGGAAATACTCATTAGTTACAGCAAAAATATCTTAGGGTGGGATTTGAACAAGTGTATTCTTCAATGTTACATACCCTGTTATTTTTTTATTTTTTCATTCTCATGATATTCAGTAAAGACAATAAAAATTTCAATATTTCAATATCTAACTAAAAACCCAATTTTGGTTATGCGATATTTACAGTTATGCAGAGTTTCACTTATACGAAGTAAATTGTGTACGAATAACCTATAAATGTAATGGTGCTATTTCACTTTTCCGATATTCTTCAGTTAAGCGAGCTCGACTGTATATGTTGGTACTACTAAAACCAATATAAAACCAGTCTTAGTGTTCACAAATCCGACCAAAAAGCCAAAGACAAATTTTTGAGCAAAAATCAATAACCACGTACTTCATTTATGAAAAATGCTGTAAAATTTTCAAGTTTGGATATATTTGGATACAATTTTGAGGAATTATTGAATTGATGTGTTTTTAATCATAATTGATGAAAAAATTATAAATATTTCCAATAAATATAATTTTTATACATCATATATATGATTTTTTCTACGCGTCGTCCTGATGGACCCATGTTGTCTAGGGCTACAAAAATTCGCAGATGTTTTAGGAAGCCCACTCGAAATCTATAACGAAATTAATACGAATTTTTTAGAGAGATTGTAATTTAAACATTAATTTTAATAAAGATACGATACCTTAAAAAATATTAATCCAATCGGTTCTAAATTTTAACACGTTATTCTAGACTTGGGTCGGGAATTCCTGTCCTGGGATTTTCCGATTTTAGTGACTCCAATATTCCCGCGATTTTTCTATATTATTCCCCGAGAAAACGGGGAATAATAAATTAAATATTATTTTATGTTAAAAAAAATATAAATATAAAATTGAAAAGTTCAATGCTAAAGGCATATGCCGAATGAATCCATTTATCCATCCGTGGTATTTTTTGTTATCGATAATACAACAACCACAAAGGTGTATGCAGAAGATACTTATGAATCTGGTGCATCATCTAGTAGTGATGAAGATATAACAAATTTAGACAATGTTAAAAATTTTGAAATCAAATCAAGCCAGGCAACTGCAAAGTCAACCACTATAAAAGCAAAACCTTGTCACAAATGATTTTAAAAATAAATTAGCTTTATATGAAATGAGTAAAAATAGAACTAAAAATGATTATTTTTACTACCGTTTATTATCCATAAAACCAACTTCAGTGAAATGTAAGAGAATATTTTCAATTCCTGGAAATTTTTACATCAAAATAAGTTTATAAAATAAGTTTCTTTATAAAAAAAAACAACAACAACAAGACGACTTTAACAGCATTTTGTCAATTTATTGTTCATATTTTTTAAGTCTTCAAATTAATGTATGCAATGTTACAAGTCTTTAATATATGTAATGAATGTTCCTACCTAACTGGTCGAAATTCGAAATCTAGAATGTGTGGATTCTCGTTAAATGGACATACACCAAATTTCAATAGAGAAAATATCCTGACACAATAAAGCAAATAAAACAGAATATATACGAAAAAATAATGAAAAGGATGGATTTTAAAACAGACACAGAATATTGTGCCCAATATTTCCAATATTTCATAGAATAACATCAATATAGAAAAAAAAGTTTAGTTACATGTCACTTGTGGATAATTGGAGGTCTTAAAATTGTGGATAAAAATGTAACTATCATTTTGGTATGTTTCTGATATATGTATGTATTAACATTGTTAACAAAATTTCGTGATGGTTATTATTAAAATGACCTCGAGACGAATAAAATAAATATCGATGAAGTGCAATTTAATGTAAACTTTGTACAATTACGACCACACGAATATTGGATCTATCGCTTTTCTCATTTTAGTATATTGACAATTTTAAATATGTGACCATTATTTTAAAATATAAAGCAAATCGAGATACCGTATCGATACAAACTTAGAACATCGAATACACCATGCAACACGATTTTGGAAATAGAAAAATTCCATATGCTTCCATATTAGGTAAAATTTATGGCACAGTGTCATAATTCTAAAGTTGATAAAGCTTTTTTTTTTTGTTTGCGGCTATTGGTGGTTATTTTTGAGGTTCTTTTTCACTTTTACCCGATTCTTGTTCAGAAGTCGAATACATATAAAACTGGAATACATTTTACCTTATTTACTTTTAAATCATATGTATATAGGTTTAATATGCTGATTGTTATTGTTATTATATTGACAGTAAAATGAGCTATGACACCGCAGAGCTGGAAAAAACTCTCCAAAATAGCATACAAGAATCAGGATAAATGTATTTTACATATGCCCTTGGCGAAGGGTCAACCTCATCGATTCTAATTTATGTAGAGTTGGAGGAATATTGTTGCGACTAAAAATTACATATTAATTTATTTTATTAATTTCCCTTTAATAATAATGAAACACCAAATATAAATTATTTTTAATTTTTTTTTTTTTTTGCATTTTTATTCGTTCTTATAACGTCGATTGCTGTTAAACTTATCTTACAATTTCAACTCCAACTATAACTTAATAGTTATAATAGTAGCTATAATCAAAAGATCCAAATTTGTCGTACATGTTACCATAGTACTTTTCGAAAGTGTCCTTATAGTAGATCTTAACATCCTTGAAGAACATATTGGGTACAAAGAATTCGAACTCATCGATTTCGCGATCTAAAGGATATCCGAATGGCATTTCATCGATGTGACGAACACCAGAGCCAATACCGCAAGAGTAATTGTAATTGAAGGAGTAAGGTTCGTAGGTGGCGGTGAAGGGATAGACGAAGAAGAAGAATTGCATGGGCATACCCTTTTCCCAACCACGAGGTAAGATCAAACGATCAGGGAAACCACAGTGAGGTTCAGAGAAGTCCAAGGGGAATTCGTATTTACCTTCGTAGGCCATCATGACGAATTTGTACAATTCAGTGTAGGTGGTGCGATCATCAGTGGTCCAATAGAAGTCCTTAGAGCTGCGCTTGAAGGTGTTGACACCAGATTTCAATTCATAGTAGAATTCATCGATTTCCATGAAGTTTTCACGATTTTCCTTCAAAGACAACATGCGACCATGTTCGTCGAATTTAGGACCCAAGAATGCACGGACAACAACCTTTTGATCCTTGTCGGATTTGATGGTGTATTCGAAGTCGAAGTCTTTGTGGTTGAGACGCATTTGACGGCCCATCAACATCTTGTCCCATACAAATTGACCATCAACGAAAGTCATCTTATCGTTCAACAAGTTGGTAACATCGAAGTCGAACAAGTCGAAGTAGGTGACCAATTCGCTGACCTTAACATCTTCAATTTCAACACCGGGGAAGTACAAGTCCTTCTGGGTGTAGGGATCGACGTATTCGTAGAATTCAAAGAAGACATCGGTGATCTTCTTGTAGATCATGTAGAACATGGGATCGCGCATCATGGTTTCGTAGTTCAAGAAGATATTGGGATGGACAAGGAATTCGGTGTCATCGGTGTGGGCAAAGTACATATGGGCATACATGTACCAGAAGGTGGCGAAGTATTTGTCGTAGTTATCAACATTGCCTTGCATAATGTCACCGAGATATTCAATGGATTCGGGTTTGCGCATATCAATCATCTTGCCATCGTAGGTCTTGAAATAGCCTTGGGTAATGATTTCCTCAACACGAGTGAAGAAGTTAATAATGCCATACATGTAATCGAAGTTACCGTAGGTCTCATATTCGTAATAGTTCTTGCGATAAGAGAAGCCGACACCATTGTAGTTGATCAATTGAGGATCATAACCGTATTCAACTTCAGTGAAGAAAGAGAATTCAGGAATTTCACCATAACCATGAGACAAACGTTCCATGTAGTAGCGGGCGAGCAGTTGACGTACAACATAGAAATAGTATTCACCGCGACGATCCTTTTGCAAACCGAAAGATTTGCCGTCGAGATAGGGAGCGTAGTCCATATTGAAGTAGTACCAGAAAGCGTTCCATTCCAAATCTTCAGTGAAATATGACAATTCAGATTCCTTGTTGAAGAAGTAAACATCACGAGTGTAGTCAACGGGCATATATAACATCTTAACATCCTTGATCATGTCCAAGTATTTGGAGTCCTTGTTGAACATGTACATGTTGTCGCGCATCATGAAATGATCTTCGGAGTACCAGTGTTCACCCATACCCATGAGTTTCCACCATTGCCACAACTTGAAGTCCTTGGTGTAGAAGTATTCGTAATTTTTGAATTCCTTGAAGTAAACGGAGTAGTCCTTGTACATGAAGTCCTTGTATTCCTTTTCGTACATGATGTATTTGCTCCAGACATCAAAATCGAATTTCTCAGCTTCGTAGACGAATTTGCTGTTGAAGAAGTATTGAGGGAAGATTTCATAGATGGCGGGCAACATCAAGCCTTCGAAGTCATCACGGTGGATGACAGCCATGGTTAAGGCATGGACAAACATGCCTTCGTTGGCATACATGCGGGCCCAGCAAACGTTGCGCATGAAAATATCCCAGTTTTTGGCATAGTAGAAGAAGTCGAACAAGCCATAGAATTGTTCGAAATGGGATTCCATCAAGGCACCATAGAATTCACCTTTGGGCAAAGTGACACCGTATTTGTAGGCGTTGTAGTATTTTTCCATGTTTCCGCTGTAGGTGGCAGGAATCTGCAAAACAAAAAAACCATAATCAATGTGGTTATTATTTGGAAGTTGGGTTTGTTTGGGATATTGTTACTTACCATGTAGTCATCCTTGTTGTAGGTGAAAGTCTTGCCCAATTTGATGTATTCCTCGAACATCAAAGGATCCTCAACACGATAGACAATTTCGAAAAGGAATTTTTGTTTGGCCAAAAAGTCCTTATCGGCGTATTTGGTCTCGTGTTTTGGCATGTAGACATTGGCTGCCACCAAGCCAGCGATGGCCAGTAATACGATGGCGATTTTCATTGTTATTCTTCGAGCAATTCGTCAACTTTGGAGATCAAAAACTGTCCACGGCTTAGAGATGATGCAACGATCAAAACCAATACCTAAGACTGCTGTTTTCTATCACAATCTGGTGGGTATTTATACAAAAAATTTCGCCCAAAATAGATTGCATTGCATATCACAAATCTGGCTCATCTATATATTTATGTTTTTTTTTTTTAATTTTAAAATCTAATTCTGGTTCTGCCTATGTTGATATGCATATTACGCATCTGGAAATACATATTCTTATCAATTTCTAAGTTCACGGATTTTAGGCCAGATGTGACAAATATATGTTTTGTGTGGTTCATGCTGATATTTGAAATTTGTTTTGATAATTTTCCTCGATCCGTGGGCAATTTGTTGTTCTTTATCTGTTCCTTAGTTTTTAAATATATTTGTAAAAAACTAATAAAAATTAATTGTTCTAGGACTTTCAATTTCACTTCATTCACACGCTCATTAAATTTGTTTTTTTTTTCTAATATCCCACAAAAAGATCTCTATTAATGCAAAGTAACAATTAAAATGTATGTTTTTTATTTTCTAGACAATTCTCAAGCCCTGTTTGTACATTTAATAATGTTGGTGTAATGTCTGTCCTTAGTGAATTAAATTAAAGCATATTATTTTGCATCGGTACTAGTTTATGTTGTGGGTATGAAAAGGCAAATTTATATAAATATTTTTCGTAATAGAAAAATAGATATACATTTGTGAATTCTATACAACGATATGCATTATATAAGATAACGAATGAATTAATTGCGATATATGTAAGTTTTGCATAATTGAAATCAGATAATGTCGTGAAAATTGAACAATCATAGGCTCTTGGTGAACCATATACAAAAAATCGGAAGTAAACATATATGTGAGCAATATCTATATATGTGGAAAGTTTACACATCTCATTCTAGATACAATTCAATACGCTATGCGAATTCTCGAATCAATCGTACCAATAAGGGGGGTTCGGTGCACCATTTATATCAAATTGGCAGAAGCTATATATATGTGAGCTATATGTAAATCAGAACCGATCTTCACAAATTTTAATAGAGGTTGTCATTGAGCTAAATTAATTAGCTGTATCAAATTTCATTCAGTTCGGATCATAATTAAGATTATAAGAGCCATTTTTATGAGAAAGAATGTAACCGATTCCCCAGATGTTTATTTGTCTATGTCCAAAATCTTGGATTTTATTCGATATTTTGATTACGACTTATCCAACTAAGAGTTCATGTAAATCCTCCATGACCACCGACTCTCCACTCGGTCTGTCTCCAAAATATATACATTAATAATATGTATATTATTGTATTGGTGTTGCTGTATTAATGGGTAAAACTTTCTCCATTCGACTCTATGCGAAAATACTAAATTCTTACATTTTCACTTCATATTATTCTAATTACCATTGCTATGGTCAATTTAAATATTAAATGTATTTATAATGTTTTTTGCAATGTCTATGTTATAAAAAAAATATTTTAATAATATACACTATTATTAAGAGAGCATAAATTTGTTATTGTTACTAAAAACATTAAATATTTATCAATTTATAAATATTCAAACGACCTAAATTTGGCAAACAAACTTTTCCGTTTAGACCAAATAGTTTTCTATGCTATAAAATTTCCCTTTTCCCCCTTTTATATCATCAACATTTGTTAACCTGGTAAGGATCTATATTCCAATAAAAAGTCAATAAATAAAAAAAATGAAAACTTGCAACAAACAAAGAGAAAGTTTTATATACACCCTGTTGTACATGTATGTATTTACTACACCTACATAATTTATAACCGTAAATAAATCCATATTTCTAAAAAAATCCCCTAAAAACAATTCACATTTCAAAAAATAGAAACACTAAAATAATAAAATCGAGTACATACATATTTTCAACTCCTCTTTCCGGGAGACCAACGAACTGAAGAAAATATAACTTGGTCTGTATTTGGAAAGTTTACAATAAATTATTGTTTTAAACAGTTTTCCCTATATATATGAATATATACATGTAGAGTGACCGCAATTGGCATATAAAATTCAACTTTGAAATTTCATAATTATAACATATTTTCTACGAAAGTTTAGCATTATCGATATCCATGTTCTTAATACTTGTTCGGTACTCTCATTGTTTTAAGATCTTAAAAAAGGTATATTGATACCCTTCACCACTCTGTGGTACAGGGTATTATGTCTCTGTTCATATGTTTGTAACAGGCAAAAGGAATCGAGATAGACACATGGTTCGTTTTGAGAATATGCATAGAATCACTTTCTGAGTCGATTTATGCATGTCCGTCCATCTGTCTGTCGATGCTAAATTGTAAACAAAGTACTGGTAGCATTTATAATCCGAATTGGATGAAATTTGGCAGGTCACTTATTTGGCCCAAGGACGAACCCTATTGAAATTGGGACAAATCGGTTCAGATTTAGATATAGCTCCCATATATATTTTCGTCCGATTTTATGTCAACGGTCCCTATATATCTTTCGATTTGCACGAAATTTGGTACAGCGAAATGAATTAGGTCTAGAATGATATGTGTCAAGATAGACACATGGTTCGTTTTGAATAAGAATAAGCATAGACTCACTTTCTGAGTCGATTTATGCATGTCCGTCCGTCCGTCTGTCTGTCGATGTTAAATTGTAAACAAAGTACTGGTCGCATTTATAATCCGAATTGGATGAAATTTGGCATAGGTCACTTATTTGGCCTAAGGACGAACCCTATTGAAATTGGGAAAAATCGGTTCAGATTTAGATATAGCTTCCATATATATTTTCTTCCGATTTTATGTCAACGGTACAGCGAAATGAATTAGGTCTAGAACGATGTGTGTCAAGTTTCCTGAAAATCGGTTCATATTTGGATATAGCTCCCATAAATATTTTCGTCCGATTTAAGGTGTACCCAAGACCCTATATATCTTTCGATTTGCACGAAACTTGGCACAGCCTAATGAATTAGGTCTAGAATGACGTGTGTCAAGTTTCCTGAAAATCGGTTCAAATTTGGATATAGCTCCCATATATATTTTCGTCCGATTTATGGTAAATGATGCACCAACGTCCCTATATATCCTTCGATTTGCACGAAATTTAGCACAGCGTTCTGAATTAAGTCTAGAAAGATGTGTGTTAATTTTTCGAAAATCGGTTCAGATTTAGATATAGCTCCCACATATACATTATATATATAACGCGGCGTACCGAATAGCGTGTATCAATTGTGCTATAAATCGTTTTCCATAAATTTTCCCCATGTTACGCAGATGGCTTTAAATCTGCTCCAATTTAAATTAAGTTAGGATAGGTTGGAGAAAGAGGAAACATAGACATGCAATTGTTAGGATACATATGTACAATATACCCAAAGTGGTGAAGGGTATCATATAGTCGGCTCAGTCCGACTTTACTACTTTCCTTATTGTTTTTTTTCTTTTTTTTTAATATTTCAAGGCACACATGCACACATTGCTAATAAAAAATGGAGATATTTACAAATACGAATACATTTCGAATGCTAAAATGTAGGTTAGCAGGAAAGGCAACATCATCAGCTGCGGTAAAATGATGGTAACCATTGCAAAGTACAAACATACATATATCCATCCCTTCAATGGTTATGCTATATAAAGTAGTATGTATTTCGTATACTAAGCACAACTTTTCAATAAGGAAGTAAAACGATGTATGACAAAATGTCTTTGTATTGTAAAATTGTAAAATATTTTGTAGTTGTTGTTATTTAGCTAAAACATAAACGTTGGTAAATAACAACAAAATGCTTTTATGGGTTTTTAAAGCATCCATACTTCCATACATAGACTGTTGTTTTCTTTGATAAACTTTTATTGGGTTTGTACAAATACACCCACCTGCTGCCTGTGTGTGGGGGTGTTGTGAGTGGGGTGGCAGCATTTAACTTTAAATGTCTGATATACGTGAAGAAATCTAAACAAATAATGAAAAAAAAAACAAGCACGCGTATTTATTTTGTTTTTATTTTACCCGTATTTTTGTGACTTTTTCATGTTATTTTGTTCTTCGATAGCTATTTAAATATGAAATCGGTATTGGGTAACAGCTGTTTACTCCATATGTATTGAACGATTAGAAAAATCTCAACATTTCCTAGCCTTTTCGGGATGTAGGAAAGTGGTGGTCACCTTTAAAAATGTTTGTTTTTTTTATAAATTTTAAATGATAGCTACAGATATAACCTTAAGACTCATATACATGTGACATACTTTAAGTTCGATTTAAATATATTATTACTCAAATCTTATTACAGCACTAGCATATGCCCGCAACTTCGTTAGCGAATGTAGGAAATATTTAATAAAATTTAAATATTTAATATTTAATTTATGTATATATTATTTTCACAGTAAACTGGATATGTCAGAAAAAACAATCCACACATTAATATCGACCATAAATTAAATTTGAGTACTATTTATTACCGAATTTCATGATTCGAGCTCTAAATGTTCACCCAAATCCAAATTTTCCATTTAGCACACATTATTTCCATAAGTATCCTCTTCAACCATTCAACAAAACTTCATGCATACCCCGATCCTACGCCCAAAAAAAAAATTCCAAATTCAAATTTCAGGATTCCAACTCTATTGGTTCAACTCTGTCGCTTCACCCACAATTTAATTTGTACCAAATTTAGTACACATTAGTACGAATTTCTAAAACTTCCCATATATTTCAATCTTACACCTCCACAGTGATCCTGACTCCAATTTTCCATGATTTTAACTCTATTGGTTCACCTAAAATTCAAATTGTACCAAATTTAGTACCATTTAGTAATTATAAGTATTAATTTGATAAACTGAATCCTGACGCTAATCCTACATCCCTTCAATGATCCTAACTCCAAATGTCAATGTTCCAGCTCTATCGGTTCACCCAAATCCAAATTGTACCAATTATAATACGATTTAGTACTTTTCGTACACATAATTAAAATTTTTCCAATTACTTTCAATTTTCAGCATTCCAGCTCGATTTGTACCTTCAAATCAAATTTGTACCAAGTATAGTACCATATAGAACTTTTCGTACACATGAGTACACGCTTCCCAAACTCTCCTAGCTTCAGCCGTTTCGTCTGGGCGTTGATGAATCGTTAAATCAGTCAGTCAATCAATCACTTTACTCTTTTATTAGTATAGATTAATACTTTTTAGTACTTTTCATACCGTTGTAGTACGAATTTCCAAAAACCCAGCCTTATCTGTCACATTTAGACCAAGAGTGACTGACCCTCACCCAAAATTTCAAGATTCTAGTTTCAGCCGTTTCGTCTGGGCGTTGATGAATCATTAAATCAGTCAGTCAATCACAAAAATGAATATGGTGAAAAATTACAGTTAATTTAATAGTCTTATTAACTCATTTGAAATTTAAAGAAATCGAAGACAATGTTAATAAAATCGTTTCCAAGATTGTCATATAAAAAATTAGTTGAGTGTCGAAAAAATTTTAAACCGAGATTCTATGAGCGCTCTTCAAATGTGCCCTCCTCTCCCTAATATTAATGCGCATACAATTACTCCGCCGGAAATAGAAGACAAATTTTCATTTGTCCTCTAAGAACAAACAAATGTGGCAAAACATTAATTAATTATCAAATAAATTACACACTACTTAACCTTAATGACAGTAAATGTCAATGGTATACGTTTCATATTTGTATGAAACTCTTATTAAATATAGTTTCAAACATAAAAAAAAAATAATTTTTGGAATTGTTGATTGTGATTTTGCTGATAATTGGGATTGCACTCTGATGTTCGACATGCATGCCCGACACGCCCTTTGTTACACAGCATTACCGACAAATAACTCTTACAAGTTCCATCTCTGACAAAAAAAAATCCTGAAATGTATCTTCCACCAAAAAACCAAAGCATACTTTTAGGAGTTATATAACACATGGTGACACAAATAATGCAAAATTTATTGAATAAAGTGAGATAGATATAAAAAAGGAAGCAATCAGTATATATGAACAAAAATAAATCGCTAACAAGGAATCCAATCGAAACAATAATTTACGCTCTAAACAAGAGGAAATTTTCAATATAGGAAATAACGAGAAAAATAATAAGTCAAAAAGGGAGAAACAGATTTAACTATGATCTCGTTGTTGTGGTTCATGTAGTGTCCTTCTACTGCATGAAAGCTATTAGGGCAGGGAACGGGTAAACATCAATGGAATGTTTTATTTTTATTTAATAGTCAAATATTTAAATATTTTGTACTGCGTACTTTCAGGGGTATTAATATACTACGCAATGGATAAGAGATATTAACTGAAAATCATCACCATAAATGCAAATGGACGTAACAACAGAAAGAATCGAAATTGACCTTTTGTTTAATTGTTGTTGGATGAATATAACTACACAGTCATACACAAATTTATGCATCTGACGTCAAAAACAGCGACATAATTAAAGAAAATTTAAACGGACTTCAGTGACATGTGTTTCTGAATGCAAAAAGGCCTACCCTACAAAAGAACCTACCCTTTTGTAAAAAATAAAGCTCGAAATATTGAATACATATATAAATTCTGAACTTATAATGATATTACTTTTGGAATGTTTGGTATTGAAAATCAGATATATCGGTTCATTTTTACGGTAGCCCCAATATAGTAGTATCCCAATATTTGGTACTTCTCTTCATTTTTTAAATAATCAGCTATAATTTAATATGTTTGTTTCACAGTGGGTGGGAAATCTTCCTGCTAAAAATAATCACTTTTTAGGGTAGCACCCATATAAAAATGATCAATATTAGTCCACTTTTTAGGGTAGAACCCATCCCCATCCCATCGGTATTTTTAGAGGTTATGCCACGTATTTTAACCAAATGTCTGTAATTTTACACTTTGGATAATCATTGAGTATAACATCTAATTACAAAAAAATTATCACTATTGGGGCAGTAGGATGGGAGCGACTACATCCCCTCCCCACTTTGGGTAAATACAATAAACGTCCTAAACCTCTAAATAAGCGGATACATTGGTAGCTTTTTCAATAAAATTACTGTAAAATTTTCTATAATAGAGATATTCTGATCAAATTTTAGGGAATCATTCTTAAGGTATTTCCACCAATAATTGAAGAAAAAATTATAAATATTTTCCACATTTATAATTTTTATAAATTTTTAAAGTTATTACCTTGACCAATATCCGTGTAAATTTGTACCCATCCAAATATAGCGCTATAATTCATTAGAAAATGGGACCATCATGCGGTTTTTTGTTTTCAATTAGTCCAAACCGATCTGATTTTGATGTAAGAACTCAAAATTAAAAATGCATTAAAATAATATATTTTAAAATCCATGTTTAAATGATAATCTATCTAAAACAATTATTGTAATTTCATTATAGCTTTCGAATAGGTTCAGCTTTTTTAATTATTTTTATAGGCATCTTATTTAGGTGTTCCCCAACTTCTCTGCAAACTTTTGTAGCCCTAAACATCATGGGACCATCACGGCGATTCGTGGAAGTCAACAACTACCATATTTGGCTATATTTTGAAGAATAACAAATATCTTCGCAAATTTCAACGTTTGCCTACTTTTGACATACGCTGCCATTTAGAAGTGCAAGCCAAATTTTTTTTTTTTTAAAAAATTATATTTGGAATGTTGGATGTAACATAGCTTTTATTTGTGGTTTGGAATATAAAAAACAGCTATTAATTGTTTGCTTATTAAACGGAGATTATAGTATACTTTTAGGCGAATTTGAAAATATCAACATAACAATAGTTTCGTTCTGGTTGTAATTTATAAATTATAATTATAATGCGGATAAAAAAAATTAATTAAAAAAAATTAATTTTGTTTTTTGATTTAATCAAAAGTATCCTAATTCAAGAATGTCCCTATAAAATTTCAAATGAAAATCGCATGGTTGTAAAACATTAAACGCGTTTATATCGAGACAGTGTTTTTACGAATGGCGGGCACGATAACTCTAAAACTAATAATCCAATCGGTTCTAAATTTTGTCACGTTTCTTCTAATAAATAAATAAATAAAAATAAACAAAAAAATCAGAGGTCCGCTTTTTTAATTTTTTCCCATGTTCCAGTGAATCATTTCCGTCATCAAAAATAAGGACGTTTCTTCAATAAATTTGATATTATCCTACTACAACAATGGGAATATCATATACCTATCGGCTAGAGCTATAGAAATATAACTAAACACTAAATAGAAAAAAATAAATTTGAATAAGCACTCTAACAAATTTTTGTTTTCATTTTTCTCATTACAGGTTTGTTGCTTTTCTACACGATGTCAAATCTCTCTCCCATTCATTATTGGAAAAAAATATCGCTGACCCTTGTTTATCCTACTCAACTGACCTATACATTTGAACGAGTTAAACGTACTATACATGACACTATAGAGGATTGCTTCAGAGCTAAAAAAAAAACAATAGTGAGCGGAGCAGTATAGTGGGGCGGGGCCGACCATACGATACCCTACACAACTACCACAGAACTCTATCTTTCTTCGGATGTTTTACAGGTCAATAGCACCTCTTCCCTACACTGAGAAATTTTCCCAGTATTACTAATATTCTGTACAGTCCTTCTAATTACTTATCCAGATTCCCTTCACCGTGGGTTGGGATGTGATGTTCGGCTTTCAATTGTACCCTATGGTACATTTCAAAGCGACAATATAATTGGTATCAATTTAAAGGTCAACCACTCCTCTTGGACATACTATCAACTTCTCGGGTCTGTGTACTTCAGGAGTAAATATAGAATACAAATTTTGTAATTTTTCACACAAAATTCAGGATTTGACCCGCTAAATATTGACCAATCATTATCAAAACAGGCATGCTTCTTCTTTGGCCCGATACCCTTCTCCATGTCAAAATCCGCGATGTTCGGACCATAATTGCCGCCTCTGGAGCGACCAGAAAATCGAACAAAAATAAAGTTTTTGGTCCATTTCATCATCATTGGCCAGAACACATCCTACATGCAAAATTTCGTGAAGATTGGTCTATAACTGTGACCTGTATCATGTTTACAAATTATAATGGACACACATGTCTAGATCGACTCAGCTAGTCGAGATATGACGATCGGTATACTTAAAGGTGGGTCTAGGACCACTTTTGGGGCTGCACAAAGCTATAATACCCTGACAACATAGTTGTTTAGGGTATGTAAAATATTTGAATACTGAAAATATTGCTTTTGGACACGATGTGTAATCCAAAGCCTTTGTCACAAAAGTCGACGTTATTATAAAAGTTTGTTAGCAACCATTTTCAACCAACCCTAATGACGCTGACATATTTCTTTTTTTCAAAATATGTCCACATAATGGGTTTTCTTCACTCTGTCATATATTTTTTATTTGGTTTGTTTTTTACATCTATTTCAAATATCCCATTGACATAATGGGTATTAGTGTGAAGACAACTTAATGTCTTTAGTAATCATCACATGAACATGGCGATTGTTGGAATCCATACAAACATCATTGTGTATCCCAGTATTCTCCGGATTTTATCATATGACAAAAGTTTATGTTATATCATTAAGTATGACAGCGATAGTGTATGACTGATTAGATTTTTCAGGCACTATCACAAAATGACACCAAGATTAGAAAATCAATATCAAGTATATGTGACATCTCAATGTGTCATTGAGCGAGTACTTTTTCAGAAGAAGAATAATTTAGAGTTTGAGGTAAAAACTTTTTTAATTACTTCGCTGTAATGTTATAGTTTAAATCCTCTTCCTTCTTATTTATTATTTTGGTCAAAAATATCGTTATGTATTTGATTAGAAAAAACATAAAATAAACACTAGAAAGGCCGACCTTGTCAGCATAAATATGGTCGTAGTCCGAGCAATCTGGAAATACACGATACCTTTTTAACTTCCTGCTATCAGAAGATTTTGAACTACAATATTAAACTTCTCTTGTTCGTCTTCTACGTGTGTTTTTTCACTATACGGTAGTAAATATTTATAACTTTCATTTCTTTTAATTTTCAATAATTTTCATTTTCATATCAGAAAGAAACTCGAGTGACTAAAATACATATTTAAGTTGTGCTTACGAAATATGTTGCTAATAAATTGGCCTTTTCTCTGGAAGAAGCTTAGCGACAACAGAGTAAAGTGTCAACAAGGATTTTTAAGCGATTGTGTGTATGTGAGTACATTATAAGTGTATATATATATGTACGTCGTTTAAATGCATGTGTGACACATAAAGCAAGCAGAGTAGGACCCACAATGATAAAACAGGAGCATTATTCATTGTTCACAATGCGACACAAGGAAGAACTAGAATATGTGGATGAGTGTGCACCGCTACAGATACAAGCAAAGAAGAAGTAGGTGAAGTACGATGTGAATGAGTTTTTTTTTTCATTTTCATTGCTTCTTCTGAATTTGGTAACAAAAGATTTTACTCATTGCGGAGAAAGCTTCATATACATATATATTTTTTAAGTTTTGTTCGTTCATACATTTTTTTCATTCGTTCTATTAAATTCTGTGCACACACAATCATAGGAAATTTGATAAATTAAATTTCGAGGGACTTGTCTCATATCTTTTAGCTCTGGTTTTGTCGTTGCTACTATTGCCTCTCTTCCTTGTCTCTTGTGTCATTTTTATATATTTTTTTTTCCTAAGATACACTTTTTCACACACACATACACACACTATGTATATTTTGCTATTGTTTCCATTGTATTAAAGTAGAATGACAAAAGAAAATGTATAAACTATTGTTAGTTTTACTTAGCAGTATTTTCACACACCCCTGCTCCTAACGTAAATCAAAAGGATCTATACAAAAAAAAAAAAATGAAAATAAAAAAAGAAAAAAATCGTGTGCAGAAGTAGAAGAAAAGTAGAAAAAGAAGTGTACAAGTATTTTAAATGGCTTCCAAGATAAAATACTTGCAGTATAGCAATGAGTATTATATACTTGACTGCATATTAAGATGGGGTAGTAAAGTTTTGTAGCAGGTCGGTTTACAGAAACATTTGTATCTGTGTGTTGCCACCATAGTCACCACATTTTGGGTGAAAATATTTTTTTCTCCGTCTCCTCTCTCCTCTGTATAAGACAAACAAGCCATTGAAAAAATGCTTTACAAAATGACAAAGTAAATATCTAACTTTTCTTCAGTGACTACTAAGAGAATCTCACCAAATGACAATGGTCTTAAAACATTTGCTTTAAAAATGCAGTACTTCTTCTTTCTCAAGAGTATATTGGACAGAAAGTCAAAGATTATATTTAATATTTCATTGCGTTTTTGATGCATTTGAATAGGAGAATAAATGGGCCTATAAAGAAGAAAATATAATATTAATTATGATACTGGGATAAGTCAATTCGTTAAACGATGAGGGGAAACATATTTATATATACACCGAATCCTGGTCAAACTTATGGAATTACCTCGTGAGTATTTTTATGCCTTAACATGTTTCATGAATTCAAATCGCAAAAATCCTCCAAAAACTGTGCCACAGAAGATTGGTAGCACATTCTGCTTAGCAACCACAATTTGGTTGTCTAAAGTATTTGGAGAAATTAGAAAAATGAACCAGAGAACACAAATAACTAATCGACTTAAACAAGTGTCGTTTTGTTGCACCTAAATGTGGAATCGTTGGGTCATTCGTTGAATAGCCCTGAATAGGCAGGAAATAACTTCTTTATTTCCTCACATCAATAACAAAGTGCGTGGTCAACTATTTTCGTCCCCAGAATGTGTTGTTGATGCGTTCAAAGTCATATTCTGGACGTGTTTCAATATGAAGGTATTTTTTTTTCGAAAATTGACTTGAACGCATGAAATCATACTAGAGAATTTTTTATAGGAACCGAATTGAATAGATGACGTGTATAAACTTTGATACCATCAGTTTCCATTTAGATATAGCTCTCATTTCGATTTATATATACACGTCGATTTCAGGTAAATAGTGCACAAAACTCTATAATTCTCTTCGAAAGACAATATTTTCACATAGGATATCGAATTAAGTCTACAATCAGCCAAAGCCGATTAAAAGTACATAACGATTCGAGTACAAGGTGTAACGCTCATTATGAGTTATTGACTATTGACTATCGTTGATCTTATTTTGACAATTTGTTTCTTAATAATTTTTGAATAGTTCAATATTTACCAAAATAAAATGTGTAGACATGGAGTGAGCAATTCTCTTTTAGAGCATTTTGATTGTTAGATATATACTCGTACATACAGTATAAATAACAGTTTTACTTGTATTTCATTTTATTACAACTTTCTGTTTTTGAAAGGTTATTAATTTAATTTTCGCTTGCCGAGTGTTTGTTACGTGCTGGTCAACAGCCTTCATCCATTTGTCTATGTTTGTGTTGTTTTTTCTGTGTGTTTTTATTATTTTACGATGTGAATTAAATTAATAGCCAACGTTAAAAGAATATCACCACAGCGAATGAATAAAATAACAAACTGCACGCTTACCCGAACTCTTTTTAATTCATTTTTGTCTACTTTAGCAATGACGACTATTCAGACAACATGGTAATGATAACGGTGGTGGGGTACTGGATGGAAAGAAATATAAACAACAACGAAAGGACAACGCTATAAATACAAAAAAACATTTACGCTTAATGGTAGATGCGTGAAAATTTTCGATCCACCATTCCACCATGTAAAATGACGATAAAGAAGTTATTTTAAAGGACAAAAAAAGAACAACATTTTAAAATGATATGTCCTTTTTAAGCCATACACCGAGAACAACAGAACAAAAACATTTTCATAAACTGCAACTATCAACCATTGCAAAAATTACAGAAACATTTTTTATTTTCTTCTGATATAAGTATGTATAAAAATTTAAATTAGTTTAGCCAAAGTGATATTGTTATGACACAAAATTCGAAAAAGGCACAAAATTGTAAAATTACGGATAAAAACGTTGAATATATATATATATATATATATATAAATATGGGGACAAAGACCTAAAATCATAAGGATGTGACATTTCGAAGATGAACAAATGCAATAGGTAACTTTTGCTCTGTTGTTATGATATCGTAACTCTTTTTTTATTTTGTGAAATCTACACCCATATTCAAAATTACAGTTCATATCATATTATTATTATTTATTTATTTTTTTGTAATTTGCATGTTAAAAGCCTCCGACACGCAAACATCAATTCGAAACCTTAATGCTGCTGATTGAGTAGGAGTATGAAATGCGTACGCGTGTGCCATGTCGTAGCAACTGAACAGCATCGTCACTTCCAGAGTACATAAAAAAATTCCATAAAAGCATACATATTACCATTTCGACAATATGACTGACCAGGGACGTACGCAGGGGGGGGGCGGCCCAGGGGGCTCGGCACCATCCCCCCCCCCCCCCACGTAATGAATTTTTTTCCCAGTAAATTTATGTTTGCGACAGCGAATTTTTTCATTTTGCACTACCGGGCAACGGCAATATCTGTTAAACATGAGGAGTTTGGTGCACCTATATCTAAATCTGAACCGATTTCAACGAGACTTGCCAGTGATTAGTTTATATTGTGTGGCAATCGGACAAACTTTGAGTCTTTAGTGCACACTTAACATAAAATCGGAAGAAAAATTATATAGGAGCTATATATAAATCTGAACCGATTTCCACGAAACATATTCAGTACACTATGCCAAATTTCGTGCAAATCGAAATATATATAGGGACTTTGGTACACCGTTTATCATAAATCGGACAAAAATATATATGGGAGCTATATCTAAATCTTGACCGATTTTCCGGAAACTTAACACACATCGTTCTTGACCAAATTCATTACGCTATGCCAAAATTAGTGCAAATCGAAAGGTGTATAGGGACTTTGGTGCACACGAAACTTTGCACACATCATTCTGGACCTACTTCAGAACTCTATGCCAAATTTCATGCAAATCGAAAGATATATGAGGACTTTGGTACGCCATTTACATTAAGTCGCACGAAAATATATATGGGAGCTATATATAAATCTGAACCAGTTTTCAAGAGACTTAACACACATCATTCTGCACTTAATTCTGTACGTGGGTGGAGTTGAGTTAATTATAGGGTGGGGTGTATATTTAATTTGTGTTTCCGTTTGCAACAGCTCAAAATATTTGCCGGAAATCCTTTAAACTATATATATTCACGATCAGAATAATATTCTATGTCGATTTAGCCCTGTCCGACTGTAGTCCCTTGGGTACGTTTTTCAACCCAATTCGGTGTTTTTGACAGTTTTGCATTTGGATTGATTGTATTTTCGGATTCTTGTTGTATACTACCAATATTCCCCATACAACGATACACCGATTGTAGACACGTGTAAACCCCTCAAAAATTAGAAATATTAGGGCGTTTTAGAATGTTAACTGTTTTTAAAATCCATGATATACGAAGTCACAGAAGCATAATATAGTTCCAGTTGGGTTAAAAACTTTATTGCAGATAAATAGCTGTAATACTAGGGTGGAAATTTTAAGAGCATGTGTCATGTGTCTGGTGTCCAGTGATTTACAAGATGTCCTTGTTAAAGTTTGTCCTTTAAATTAATTTTAGCTATCAAACACAATGATAAATGATTGCCATGTAAGTGAGTAGTCATATGCGTTTTTATATGAAAATGTAGTAGTAGTCAAAAACATCAATTACATAAAATCTAAGATATTGTCAAGTAATGTTTCCGATTTATCAATGGCCTGGCCAAAATATCCCAATATACAATTTAATTTTTTGTATTAATTTTAATATGTTTAATTATTTACAACTTATCTGCCAACATAGATATAACAAAATTTAGTAAAAAAAATATTAACCTGTGATTTTATCTTGGAACTTACGTTTCACCAGTAACAAATCGCCTGATTGTATCATTAAAAGAAGATTTTCATGGTAACAGTCATCATTCCCAGAATCATTTAATGCCCACGAAGATGATGATGGAAATACGCAAATCTAATGATAAAAGGTGGACTGCGAATGTGATGAACAGAAAAAAAATCTTTTATTTTTGCAGACCACAGAAAAAATTGTAGAGGACGATGTATCTGTGTGTGTGTGTGTTTCCGTGTACATAAGTAAAAAATAAAATCTTATCGTACAGGTTTGCAAATGTTAAATCCCTATGAATGTCCTTACCTTTATATAGTTTTTTTTTTTTTTGTTATGATATTCATCATTGAACTGAACCCCTGGGTAGAATTTTGTCCTGCGTCTTAATTGAAATAAATATGTAATGGTCGTTTTTTCACATCTTCCCTGTCTACTGAATACATGTGCGTTGAAAGTAAACCTCGAACCATGAACGTAAATTCCTTAATAATTTGCCAGTCTTATAACGTTATATCATCGTGAGTGTGATAGAGAGAAAAAAAATAAGCGTATCGCCATTGTCACGATGGTGATGTTATGAGGGGCTGAACGAAAATTGAAAAGGTCAGCACGTTATGAAAATGTGGCAGTATTCCTGTTTTTTTCTTCTTCTTTTACATTCCTTTAGATTAATTTTACCTTCCCTTATGGTGTTGGCTACTGCCGCTGATGGTGGTGATGAAGATGATGATATTGCTGCCAACGTTATTGCTTGGGCTATGACTCTTGGGGGAAATCAATGTTTTAAGTGGCCAAAAAAAGTGCCCACTTTAATTCTGAACATTTTTTGTACAGTGCTAAGGAGATACATATCGGATACGAATTTCATTAAAGCTGTATATACAAATAATTGTTAAAATTTTCCCAGTATTTCATAAATTGAAGTGTATTTCTACAATAATAATAAGCAGTATTTGTATCCTCATTCGTATATATTTTGAAAACATCGGGCACGTCGTACTCAAAAATGATATATTTCTTATTAACATCACTTCATTCCTAACACCAAGAAATATTGCTGCTAGATATACCTGCTGGTCGATAGATCAGTATATCTCAGAGATCCTATTTTGTTAAATATTTCAGTTAAATAATTTATTGAATCTGTAATCCATAATTCTATCCACATCGCCTTATGGTGGAGGGTATAAAAATGGATATAAATTTGCAATTTCGTCTGCAACATTTCGAAATGTTCGTATATTCCTTTCGACATTTATATGTCATTTTGCGGTTTTTATGGCTGGCATACACCGGCTCCAAAAATAGTCATTATAGCCCCATGTTTTGACATGGCCCGTCCAATGTTCAGAATTTTGGTGCTTTTATCCACATTTTCCAAACGAAAGTCCCTATTTTGGCAAATCTTGGTAAAGCAAATAGTTCTATTCTTTGTAAATACATATATAGGTCCCGTTTAATTATACCCTTCACCACACTGTGTTACAGGGTATTATGTCTTTGTGCATATGTTTGTAACAGCCAAAGGAAACGAGATAGACACATGGTTCCTTTTGAGAATAAGCATAGAGTCACTTTCTGAGTCGATTTACGCATGTCCGTCCATGTATTTTTGTGAACAAAGTAGAGGTTGCATTTGTGATCCGATTTGGATGAAATTTGGCATAGGTCACTTATTTGGCCCAAGGACGAACCCTATTGAAATTGGGAAAAATCGGTGCAGATTTAGATATAGCTCCCATATATATTTTTGTCCGATTTAATGTAAATGGTGCACCAAAGTCCCTAAATATCTTTCGATTTGCAGGAAATTTGGCACAGCGTAATGAATTAGGTATAGAGTGATGTGTGTTAAGTTTCCTGAAAATCGGTTCAGATTTAGATATAGCACCCATATATATTTTTGTCCGATTTAATGCAAATTGTGCACCAAAGTCCCTAAATATCTTTCGATTTGCTGGAAATTTTTGCGCAGCGTAATGAATTAGGTATAGAGTGATGTGGGTTAAGTTTCCTGAAAATCGGTTCAGATTTAGGTATAGCTCCCATTATATTTTCGTCCGATTTAAGGTAAATGGTGCACCAAATACCCTAAATATCTTTCGATTTGCACGAAATTTGACACAGCGTAATGAATAAGGTCTAGAATGATGTGTGTTAAGTTTCCTGAAAATCGGTTCAGATTTAGATATAGCTCCCATATATAATTTCGTCCGATTTAAGGTAAATGGTGCACCAAAGTCCTTATATATCTTTCGATTTGCACGAAATTTGGCACAGCGTAATGAATAAGTTCTAGAATGATAAGAGTTAAGTTTCTTGAAAATCGGTTCAGATTTAAATATAGCTCCCATATATATTTTCGTCCGATTTAATGTATTTAGTGCACCAAAGTCCCTATATATCTTTCGATTTGCACGAAATGTGGCACAGCGTAGTGAATTAGGTGTAGAATGATGGGTATTAAGTTTACTGAAATCGGTTCAGATTTAGATATAGCTTCTATATCTGACCAAATGAAAAATTTAGTATCGGTTGCAGTATGACATGTTTATTGATTTAACTTCAGTTTACTGGTCCTTTAAAAATGCGACGTCTTTTAGGATTCATCTGTTGAATATACCCAAAGTGGTGAAGGGTGTCATATAGTCGGCCTCGTCCGACTTTACTTCTTTCCTTACTGGTTTTTGTCTGTAATTTGGTATTTAATTTCCAAAGGTATAGTCTCCATATAAAACACACTTATTTCATTTTTAAAGATTTAAAAAGTTCAGCTGGGCCGAACTTACCCACGTTTTTACTTGTTTCTATCATCCTCTATGTGACTGGTTTCAATATCAATTAATAAATTTGAGAAATTAAGTATAAGTTACCATAAACAGACCAGCCTTTGTTTACTGCTTCCTTGTTTATTATATGTTTAGCATCAAAATTTCCTTCTTCAAAATCCGAGTAACACACTTGTTTTCGATATTCGTAGCTTAAATCATTATATGTATATTTCCTATTACCTAATGTGAAACGATGACCTTAACATAACCTTCATTTATTTATTTTTTTATTTCCTTCTTCTAATTACAAACCTCAATTCCTTTTAACATAAACCACATTATTTTGATATACATACTTCGATTGAACGTAATTCGTTTGATTCAAACGATAATAAAATAGAAAATTAATTCCCAAAACTATTACTCAACAAATTTCTCAACGATTTATGATAATTGAAAAAATAAGACATGTGAAACGAATTAGATTACCAAAATGAAAACAATTCGAATGTGTCAGATTGTATTCCGATGAGACCAAAGGGCGGTTTCGCCAACATTTGATCTCTTAACATAAATTTCTTTTAGAAGAAATAATAAAAAAAGAAACAATTGCCAATTTCCAAGCTGTTTGGCCTTTTGCGAATAAAAGTTATGGTCTGTTGGCAACAGCATGTACGTGTGTATGTATGTATGTATGATGTTGTAAACCATGAGTACCAGTTATAACTTTACCGTCAATGTGGTATTATGATCAATGGTCCCAAAGGCAAACCACATACACACACATACATACCACTTATTTATCCATATAACCACACATACACAAGTGGTATGTATTTGAAGTGTACGGTGTCCAGCAGATGTAAAAATGTACCAACTTATAACACCATAAAGTATTGTAGAAGGAGTTGACGGCAAATAATGTGGTCACATTAAATGATTGTACAGCGATTATGATCCCAGGGTACAGAGTTGACTGCAATGCCTTTGGGCAAAATATCTTGCGAGCACAGCAAAAAATTAAAAGATCATACATACAAAATATATATTCTGTTACATTACGCTTCCCTATTATTTTTTTCTTTCTTTCGAACAATTTGCGGGTTGTTAAATTGACAGTATTTTTGCTATTATTTTCTAATGAAAAAAGGGTAATTTTTCTTGTGTAAAAATAATGAAGGCAAAATGGTTAAATTGTTTTCTTTTATGCAATAAATGGCTGCTATTATACATTATTTTTTGCTACGAACAAAGAAGCTGGTCACGTTTGCAAATAATAAAATGGGTTCATTTTTTTTACTAGAAACTCTACTGCAGTAACTTTGGTAATTTGTAACATCATAAACGTTGTCAACATCATAAAAACAACGCTCAGGAAAATCGTGATTATAACTAATGACGATTAATTGTGCTCAACCCGTTAAATGTTTCCCCATTTATTTTTTCCTCCAAATGATTAAAAAAAGTTAGCAACTCCCGCATGAAAGATTTCACCCTTTGGAAAGGACACTGGATGAAGGTTGTCCTTTAACAAAAATAATAATAAAAAAAAAAATGAGTTTGAAAGTCACAGGGATGGTCGGTTAAAATGCCTTTTTTGTTTTGTTTGTGGCTTAAACAAATTATGTACCTGTAACAAATGTATTGTATGTATTATACAGACAAAATAGGTTTTTAGTTTTTATTATACCCTACACAACTATGTTGTGAGGGTATTATAGCTTTGTGCAGCCCCAAATGTTTGTAACGCCGCGAAATATTGGCCCTAGACCCACCTTTAAGTATACCGATCGTCATATCTCGACTAGCTGAGTCGATCTAGTCATGTGTGTCCGTCCGTCCATTATAATTTGTAAACACGATACAGGCAACAGTTATGGGGCAATCTTCACGAAATTTTGCATGTAAGATGGGTTCTGGCCAATGAAGACCCCTAGTATTTTTGGAAAAGATCGGTTAATATTTAGGGGATGAAATGGACCAAAAACTTTATTTTTGTCGGTTTTTCTGGTCGCTTCACAGGCCGCAATTATGGTCCAAACACCACGAATTTTTGCACGGAGAAGGGCCAAAGAATAAGCATAAATATAAATATCGGTCAATATTTAGCGGACCATGGGCCATAACTTTTGTGTGAAAAATGACAAAATTTGTATTCTATAGCGTATATATTTACCACCGAAGGACATATATCTGAGAAGTTGATAGTATATCTATGAGGAGTGGTTGACCTTTAAATTGATACCAATTATATTGTCGTAGGTACTCGGATGCGGGAGTTACACTTAAATATTTACAGGTGCTTACGTATTCATATATTATTTAGGGTTCCAGTAATGGTCAAGGATAACGCCTAAAATGTTAGGTGATGATTAGATAATAATTTCTGGGTGGAGTGGACCGAAAACATAATTATTTGTACTTTTCGAGTCGAAAGCCAAACAACACAACCCAAGGTGAAGAGAATCTGGACGAGTAATTAGAGGGGCTGTACTGATTATTAGTAACATTTGCTGACTTCTAGTCAGTCAAAAGTGTGCAAATATCGCGAAATATTGCCCAACCTCACAATATAGAACCAGGAGTTGTAAAGGATATCGTATGGTCGGCCCCGTCCGACTATACTGCTCCGCTCAATGGTTTTAAAAATGTATTCATCAAATACAAAATTATTCATAAAATAAACCTAAAATTGTTACTGTACCCATATTTGCCCTCAGGTATATATTGGAAAGCGCATAACTTGACAATCAAAATTTTTAACGGAATTAAAAAATATCAATTAAATAATCTACATGTAATATTATTTACTGACTTTACGAACTTTTGGTGAGGACCCTTGATGATACAATGTGAATATATATAAAATATGTATGCAAGTATATTTGTTTAGGTAAAAATGTCACATTTACCATCACAATTGCACATTGATGATGTGAAAACCCTTTTTAACCATGATCATGGTATGAAAGGACAATAACTTATTCTATTTTCCTGCTTGTGACAATGTTTACTTTACAGTTGAATGAAAAAATCCGCTGTTTTTTGTGATGACATTGTCATTGTTGAGAATGGCAGACTGCGATGATACGACCGACCGACCTAGCGACAAGCGAAGGGAGAAATGTCTAGCATAATGAAAATATACAACATGAAAAATGCCTAATTAGCCATGCTTTTGTTACTAATGTTACCTGTTATTCAATTTGAGGTCCTGGCAGCTTTTACTCCACCTTAAATTCACTTTTTTTTGCCATCATATTGTTGTTCTCTCTACCGGTTTTCTGGTTTTTTGTACCGTTTTCTTGTATCGTGAATAAAAAAGCACTTTATTTTAATTGTGTTTTCTCTTCTTGTGTTTTCCTTTTTCTACTGTTATACTTATACTTGTTATTCTCCAATTCTTTTGTTTGCAGGTCCTGAAGATGTTTTACAATTCCAAGGAAATGAAAGTGTCGTGGATCATTTCAAGCTGGTTACCAGAGATGGTGATTTTCTGCTGATAGGAGCCAGGTAAGTCTATATTGCTTTTCTTGCATTATTCTTTTCATTTTTCTGTTATATGTATACATTTTTTTCTCAAAATTATACATTTCTCATTTTCCGCTTCCCTGTGTTAGCCAAGTAAACACAGGAAATCATGTTAAAAGCTTGTCATCAAACATTTCGAACTTGTTCTTCGTTCTGCTTTGTATTTTTCTTTCTATTGTATCACGATTACTCTTCACACAAAACCCTCAACTCATTTCCGTTTCCCCAAAAATTGCTCCAGGCAGTACTGACCCCAAAATGTATACATTTGTTATGCAATTTCATTGTTGCCGTAACATTGAAGTATCTAAAAGTATATTTTAGATTTTTTATGCGCTTTCGTTTTTTATTTCTTGGAGAAGAACGAAATACATTAACAATTGTGTAAATGCAATGAAAAATACTGTCAAAACGACGAAGGTTTTTAAATAGTTTTTTTTTTTTTTGTATTTTTCAATTGTATAATTGAAAACAAAAAAGCAGGGATAATAATTTTCGATTAGGTTTTCACGTTTTATATTAAAAATTCTTTTGCCAGAGATCGGTCATCAGAAAATTTCCTCTATGAAAATGCGAGTATATTTCATCACAAATAGTTCTATTAGTTTTCAATTAGCTGCTTGAGAATTTTGTGTTAGTAATTCACAGCCACAGATAGTTTTTCGAAAGCACCAGCGTGTTAAACTGCCTACTGAAGCAATGATATTTTTATGAGTAAGGCAACTTAATTACTCAATTTGTAGAGATTCTCATTATCCTTGCGCAACCATTCGTCTTTTACCTCGGTTTTCTTTATTCAAACTAAGATTCGCGGTTCTCTACAACGATCGCAATTTTCAAAAAATCTTCCTAATATTGCCATAATATATTGGTCCGATATATGCAAGAAGTTCAATATTTTACTCCACAGTGTTTTAAGCTGTACAGCATTTAATCCAGGGAGCGCAAAAATTCACTCGCGAATGATTCAAAATACATTCTTTCGTTTTATGCTCATTTAAAGAATGAATTTATGGCGATAAATTTTTTACGAAACGAAAATTCGCCAAAGAATGGTCGCACAAACATAACAAACGAGTGAGAGCACACAATAACGTTCGTTCGTTTCGTTTGGTTGTTGAAATTCTTTCTGACATTCTCCCACGAATGAAAACAAACATTCCCGATTTCTCGCGAATGCTCAAAACGGCAACAACAATAACAACAAACGTTCGTGAACTTAATAGTTGTTGGACATATATTTTGTTATTCCACACACTTTCTGCTACACAAACATTCTTTCGTTGTTTGTGTGTGTTTTTAACAGTGCTCGCGAACTTTTGTTTTTTGAGTATTTCAAAAGAATGTTCTTCAGCAACAAATGCTCGCGAAAGAATGAATCGACGACGCTTGCAGCGAAATTTTATCGTTCGTGAATTTTTCGTACAATGCGAACATTCGCGAGAGAATGCAAATGCTTGTGCATTCATTGTAACTTTATCATTCGCAATAAATTGAAAACATTCGAATTCTCGCCCGTGAGCATTCGTGAGAAAGTGCGTATTTTAATCATTCTTCGCACCCTGTCCTTCTCTTGGCTATGGACTGAAGAAATTTGGAATGTCTATGACTTACATACAGTGGCACCATCGAATAATCGGACAAGTGGTTGTCAGATATAATAATGCTATACATTTCAAAATAATTGTCTACATGTGTAGTTTTTTCGCTTTTATTTACACATTACTTACTTATATTTCTGAACAATACAAAAAACAACAACTTTCCTAGTGATAACAGTAAATTTCATCAGAAAAACAAAATTAACTCAATTTATTGTGTTCAACGCAAAATCGGACAAAGCAAAGTATCAATGTTAAAAAATGCAAAAAATCGAGAAATTAATATTTAGTTGCATATCATTTGTTGTCCAGAACGGCCTGTAAACCCTTCGGTATTGATTTGACCAAATTCTGACATACCTCCGGCTCTATGGAGTTCACGATTCCTAGCTAATTCTTCCCAAAGATGCTCAATTACGTTAAGGTCTGGGCTCTGTGCAGGTGTTTGTATAAAATTGGGGCAGTTATGGATCAACCAAAGCTTTGCAATACCTGATGTGTGCTTGGGATCGTTGTCTTGATAAAAGGCAAAGTTGTTCGCGATACCCAATTTGTCTGCACGTTGCTTTACATTTTGTTTTAAAAAGTTGAGGTAGACAAATTTGTCCATTTTACCATCAATAAAATGCAATTGCCTACTCCCGCACTCGACATGCAGCCCCAAACCATAACAGAACCTTCTCGGTGCTTAACAGTGGCTTTTGTATTCTTATGATTAAATTCAGCATTTGGCTTACGCCACACATACATCTTTCCATCTGATCCGTGCAAATTAAATTTGCTTTCGTCAGTAAACTGAACTTTAATATAATGTAAACTATCAATAGAAATGTTATTTAAGATGATCTATCATCAAATTACCTGCTTCCAAAAATCTTCTGGTTTTAGTAAATACTCCTTGACATATTTTATTCTACTGTTTTTATTTTTAAGGCTTATAAATGTCTTTTTTCTTGCAACTCTCCCATAATAATCATACTTATGTGCGAGTTTTTAAATTTATTTAAAGTTCTTTTGCGGTTTTAAATGGATATTGTTTTATTTCTCTTAATATCGAACTCTCTTCTCGCTCATTTAATATCTTCCCTTGACCTTCTCTGCTTTTATTGGTCAATCTGAACTTATCACGGAACCTCTTTATAATGTCGTGGACAGTAGATTTACTCATTCCTACCAATTCGGCAATTTCTCTTACTGAATTACCTTCATAATTCAATTTAACTATTAATTGCTTGATTTCCACACTGGATTGTTTCCCTTTTGGAGCCATTTAAATTTATTTTTATTTAGTATTACCACTTTCGTGATCTAAATGCAATTTACTAATGAATATGACAAACAAAATACAGATTTTAAGTGAATATTTGCATAATAACGGGACTTTTAGCATTGATATATTGCTTTGTACGATTATGCGTTGAGCGCAAGAAATTGAGTTACTTTTCTTTTACTACTGATATTTACAGATATCGTTAGAAATGTTGTTGTTTTTTTTCAGTTCGAAGAGTTATGTATGTGAAGTCGAAATAAATGCAAAAAAATATATGTTTAACACTTTTTTTTAAAGTTCAGATACATTTATATTAGAAAAACTTTTGTCCGATTGTGCGATGGAGCCACTGTATATCTTCAGCGGTATGCGACTCCGTTTACTAAGCGGTGTTTCCCCAATTGCCAACCATGTCAGGATAATTAACATTAAAAGTTGTTGATCGCACTAGGGTCAATTTCATTATTGTAAACAACACAACGCATGGTAGAACGGCCAATCGTACGAAGTACATTTATTCGATCCATGAAACTCTTTTATTTGCTTCCCAAAAAAATATGTATATCGTCAGCTAAAATGCAAAAAGGCGTAACTAACAAAAAATTGAAAATTGACTTTTTGAATGAATATTGTGAATGTCAATGAACTACATGTGTTGACAATGTTTTACACGTCTGCGGTCAAAAAAGAAGCTTCTATTAACAAAAAAACAAATAGACGTAACTACAAGTGGGTTTATTTTATAAATGCAAAAAGGCGTAACTAACAAAAAATTCACGTTTTTACTTAATTGTTATGACTGCCATTAAACTAAATAACTAAATTTGTTAAAAAAATATAGTCTATTATTCGTCATATGCAATATCACCCTGCCGGGCATACTTTTTCATTTCACATGACATGTTTATAGTTTTCATTCAAAACTGTTTTTTGTTTCTCCTACACAAGTTTGCTTTTGTTAGTTACGCCTTTTTGCATTTCAGCTAACGATATAGCACCCAATAAATCCTAGTTCCAAAACATGTTTACATGCATAGTTTTTATTATTTTATTCAATTCTTAATGCATTTAGATATTTTTTTGTTTTGTTTTCCTTTGCTGTTACTTCCGACCTAACAATTGTTTTTCTTTTCAAGGCAATGAAAATGTAACAAATACAAACAAACAAAACGACAGAACTTTTCTCATCAGCTCTTGTTGTTTGTTTCGCCTTGGCCAATAGCTGTAACATCAACAACAACAACATGGAACACAAAAAAAAAACTTTTCCTAGCTGTCGTTCTTCATTGTTGCCATACCGTGGATGCAATTGTTGACATTTTGTTGATATTTACCATCGAAGGTGAGGCAGGAATAGAAGAAAGCGAATGGAACTAGGCAAAACAAAACAAAACACAAGACAAACATTCCAACAAAAATCACATTGCCTTAGCAGTACATAAATATTTAGGTGACAACGTTCGAAGGAAATTATAAGGCCCTTTCCTTGTTTGTGGGGGAGGTAGAGGAGTTGATTCCACCCCCGATTGTACCAACCCATAACGGATTCACAATTTATGTCATTTCCCACAGTTGTTTACGTGCTTTTTCTCTATTTCTCTTGGAAATTGTTGGAATTTCTATGAAATGTAGATTTTAGAATGCTTTGTTTTTTATTCTTCATTGAGTTGGTTTTTTTAATTTTTTCTGTCCTCAGGTTGTGTTGTTGTTACTGTTAAGATGGTGTCGTGTTGTTTTTAGCTGAATTTTGTTTGGTCGCCACTGCTGTTCACCCACTCTGTGATACCCTATGCTGTTTCTTGACACTTGCAACCATTTATTATAGTATCTTTGCTATGTTGCAAATAGATATTCCCACTGCTGGGTCTGATGTTGAAGGAGGGAGGTCGTGTGGGGAAATGCTTGAAGAAGGGCTGTGACTGCTGCTGGTGTTGCTTCAAATATGCATAGAGCGCTTTATTAAATTTTCCATTTTCCATAAGGATTTCACGTTATGTTTCTGCCAGTTTTTTTTTTTCATTTTCAAGATGACAAGTAAAATTTAATTTATTCAATATTTGTATAAAGAGCTTTTGCTGTCGTTGCATTTCAGTTTCATTTGTAATTGTACAACAATGACAGATGTAGTGCCTGAAATGAGAAAAATGTACATGCTGAAATTAGTTGTGGAAGTTTTCTTTCAAAGAAATTTGAATACTGAAATTGAAAGTCATAGAAATAAGTTAATTATAGAATTTCCTTTTAATAATAAGTTGGATGAAAATGATGTAAATTCTGCTGTGGCAACATCTGTGTTAGATCAATTATAATGAGGATAAAATTAATATACTAAATCTTATTACAAATTGTTATGTGTCAGGGAGTGTTAGAGCGTTGGGATTTTTTTATATGCATACATTAAAATAATATAAAAAGTGTTCCATTGTTAGATAGTTTAGTCCATTTTGCGGTTGGTTTGTACAGAAGCACTTGTTTATATAAGAATTTATGTATTAACTTGCGCAACAAGATTCTCTTAGAAATTATTTTAAAACCCCAGACGAGCAAATTCGTCACAGGATACAAACTTGATGTGATGATTTTTTTGCATTTAACCTAATAAGCTGTATACATTGCTGTAAGCTTATATATTTTAAGGCTTTCTGAGCAATGATCGGAAAAGACTTATACGCGAAATTTTTGTAACACATCCGATCCATCACTTCAAAAAATTGTCCTATGGCGATTTTTTTTCCTTCCGGGTTCTAAGCATACTCGCCAACGGTTTTCATCCCCAAATGAAATTTTCCACATTCACTCAATAAACGACATTTTATTGCATAGTTTTATTTGTTATTTAATTCAAAGCTGTATGTATGGTCTAGCTAAATCAAATCGATTGTTTTTTTTTTAATTCTTCTTCAGATTTTCATTTGGCCACATCAATTGAAGCTCTTCTGGACCACCCATGTTTTTCTAGATGCGCGGGAATAAAACTAAGTCATTTAAAGTCAAATCAGAGCACAATGGTGGATGACCCATCACTTCCACGTAGGGTTGCCAGCCTTCTTGGACTTGGCTGGATTGAGCAGATTTTTTTGGAGTTTGTCCAATTTCAATCTAATTACATTTGTGCAGCTAAATGAAAATTCTTAGTTCACTGGAATAACTTGGGCAATAGTTATACCCTACACTACTATGTTGTCAAAGTATTATAGCTTTATGCAGCCCCAAGAGTTTTTAACTCCGCGAAATATTAGTCCTAGACCTACCTTTTATACCAATAAAGACACCTATTGTTTTTTGGAAAAAATCAGTTAATAGTTAGCGGATGGACCAAATACTTAATTTTTGTGGGTTTTTCTAGTCACTCCGGAGGCCGAAATTATAGCCCGAACATCGAAATTTCACATGGAAAAGGGGATCTGGCCAAAGAATAAACAAGCATTTTTTGATAAAGATCGGTCAATATTTAGCGAGTCAAATGGACCCTGACTTTTGTTAGAAAAATGATAAAATTTGTATTCTATGGTGTATATATTTACTAATTCAATATGTTTTGGAAAATTTCGTGTAAATAAAAATATTTGGTGGGATCTGTATATAAATCTGGCAAATTTGAATTGGGCTCGTCTTGTGCCAAAAAAAGTTTCGTCCCATTCGGATCATAAAGGTGAACTGTAACTTTTTTTAAATAATATTTGGACAGAGGGACATGCATAAATGGACGCAAACAGTAATTCGATGTATATACTAAAAAGTAACTTTGGGTCTATCTTGTTTCCATTTGGATGTTGCAAATACATGTACCTAGACATAATGCACTGTGTCACAGTGTGGTGAAGGATTCAAACACATTTTTGCACAAAAATATCAAACAAAATGAACAGCTAACTTCAATTTTAGAGATTTATTTTTTGTTTTATTGATATTATGGATAAATAGTCGACATCGTTGCATGAGTGTTACAGAATACCAAATCGATGTCGAAGTGATGTCGACGTCGATGCGAAGTGATGTCGATGTCGATGCGAAGTGATGTCGACAACGAAACGTCGTCGACAACGACGACGACTTAGGGAATAGGGGTGATTATTTAGTAACCCATAACCACGCTTTGAAGTTCTCTATGAAGTTCAAGTTATAATTGAGGACAACGCCTATAACTTTCGGTAATGATCAGATACTAAATTTGGGATAAAATGGACCGAAAACTTAATTTTTTGTGTTTTTTCGAGTCGATCTATAGGCCACAATTATAAGCCGAATATCATAACACAACCCACTGTGAAGGAAATTTGGACAAGTAATTAAAAGGGCTGTACTGAATATTAGTAATATTCGGAAAATATGTCAGTGCAAGGAAGATGTGCTGTTGACTTCTAATCGAGCAAGAGGGTCCAAATATTGATTTTAAACAAAGTTTTTTCAACAAATTATTTTAATCCAGTCTTAAAATATTTTAAGATGGTTCATGTACGTCTACTTTTTCTAGTACATTCACCATAAAGACTCAAGCTTTGGAAACAATGCAAATGATGTAAAAAAAATCCAATATCCTAACTTCACTACTTCTTGCACAATGGTTCGCAATTGTGAACATTTTTAAATCCAATATGCAAACTTTGCACATCGTAATATTTGTATCAATTCCAGATCAAGTTCAATTACGGGACCCGTCGGTCTACTCTTTCTGGTACCTCCCCCGCAAAGGATCAACATTTTTTAAACCTGTAAATTTAATAGTTTATTCTTCATTATTTTTTCTATAACGAATCGTTTCACAAAATTCTTCAAATTTAAAAAAAAAAAAAATTCTTCTGCCTATTTTTTTGTCTTAACTTTCTATTTGACACAACTCACATCTACAGTTCCTGTGGAAAAGAACGATGTAGAAAAATGTTTAAAGACAATAAAAAACCAGTAAGGAAAGTAGTAAAGTCGGACGGGGCCGACTATATGATACCCTTCACCACTATGGGTATATTAAACATAACTATTAACATGAAATATATATGGAAGACCGATTTTCTCGAAACTTGGCAGACATCACTCTAGGCTCAATTCAGTACGTTATGCCAAATTTCGTGCAAATCGAAGGATATATAGGGACTTTGGTGCACCATTTACATGAAATCGGACGAAACTATATATGGGAGCTATATCTAAATCTGAACCGGGCCCCCAGGGCTCCCCCCTGTGTACGTCCCTGATGGCAGGTATATATAAATCTGAACCGATTTTCTCAAAACTCGGCAGACATCACTCTAGGAACAATTCAGTACGTTATGCCAAATTTCGTGCAAATCGAAAGATATATAGGGACTTTGGGGCACCATTTACATGAAATCGGACGAAACTATATATGGGAGGTATATCTAAATCTGAACCGATTTTCTTAAAACTTGGCAGACATCACTCTAGACTCAATTCAGTACGTTATGCCAAATTTCGTGCAAATCGAAAGATATATAGGGACTTTGGTGCACCATTTACATGAAATCGGACGAAACTATATATGGGAGCTATATCTAAATCTGAACCGATTTTCACGAAACTTGGCAGACATAATTCTAGGCTCAATTCAGTACGTTATGCCAAAATTGGTGCAAATCGAAAGATATATAGGGACTTTTGATGCACCATTTACATGAAATCGGACGAAACTATATATGGGAGCTATATCTAAATCTGGACCGATTTTCACGAAACTTGGCAGACATCATTCTAGACCTAAATGATTAGGCTGTACTAAATTTCGTGCAAATCGAAAGATATATGTGGACTTCGGTGCACCATTTACATGAAATCGGACGAAACTATATATGGGAGCTATATCTAAATCTGGACCGATTTTCATGAAACTTGGCAGACATCATTCTAGACCTAAATGATTAGGCTGTACCAAATTTCGTGCAAATCGAAAGATATATGTGGACTTTGCTGCACCATTTACATGAAATCGTTCGATAGTATCTATGGTTGCTATATCTACATCTGGACCGATTTTCATGAAACTTGGCAGACATCATTCTAGACCTAAATGATTAGGCTGTACCAAATTTCGTGCAAATCGAAAGATATATAGGGACCGTTTACATTAAATCGGTTAAATATATATATGGGAGCTATATCTAAATCTGAACCGATTTTTCCCAATTTCAATAGGGTTCGTCCTTAGGCCGAATAAGTGACCTATGCCAAATTTCATCCAATTCGGATCATAAATGCGACCTGTACTTTGTTTACAATTTAACATGGACAGACAGACGGACAGACGGACAGACGGACGGACGGAACGGACATGCATAAATCGACTTAAAAAGTGATTCTATGCATATTCTCAAAAGGAACCATGTGTCTATCTCGTTTCCTTTTGCCTGTTACAAACATATGCACAAAGACATAATACCCTGTACCACAGTGTGGTGAAGGGTATAATAAAAAACAAATGTTATGCATTCTTTGCACTTTCTTCCACACCAAATGAAGACATTATTTTGCATATATCAACTTTGTTCTATTCTAAGAAGAAACAAACAAAATCATCTCAAAAAAACACATAAGAAATATGTAAATTGTTTTTGCCACACATAACACGGTAAAACGAACATATATATATATATATATATATATATAACGAAGAGAAAAATCGAAAATATTCCAAATTCTATTTATGTATTTTTTTGTGTACATTGATATATGAATTTTCTTTCGAAAAGACAAATAAAAAATTCAAAAAATGCAATTTGAGAACGAAGGAGAGGAATAAAGAAACAACTTAAAAGAATTTAATACAAGGACTAACGTTTATATCTTTCCCTAAAAGTATACATTACACTATTGAATGAAGTAAGAGGCGCCTATATGCATGCATTGCCACAGATACATTCAATAACAAACACTTTACATTCCATTTGAATATATAACACACTTGGCAAAAAAGGTTCCATGATGGGGAATTGGATTTACATTTTTCAGATTTTTGCCACGACAGTTTGGTATTGGAAATAGACAATGCATAGCAATAAATAGGATTCTCAATTGGTAGAGGAAATATATGTTAAAATTCTGTCCGATTTTAAAGATTGCAATTCTAAATTACGTTTAATTCTGCTGAAAATATGAGAATGATTTTCAATAGATTGGTCGCTAACTGACTAAACTAGAACCATGGGTAAAGATCTGCAAATAATTATAAAGAGTATATAACAAATAAATTGAAAAACACATTTTATATATGTTGCTACATTAATTTGTGACCGCATATAACCCTTTACCTACTAAACCCTATTATCATTGTATATCATACCATTAAAGTGTTTGCAACAAACAAGAATGGGTTCAAAGTGTTAGTGTTCATCTCCAGTAGAGTAGAGAATATTTAAATATATGTGTGAACATATACTTATATCATATAATGTACATAACGATAAATATATTTTACAAACTACACACATACATATACAGTGCGTATATGCATCTGTGCATTTATCTAAGGAAAGTGTTACATATATAGTTGTATGTGTGCGTGTGTGTGGGTACATTTATAAAAAATGCAATTTCTCTTATCACATTTTAAAGTGTTATGACACCAAAACGAGTTGAATGCATGCATAATACATTTGAAGATATCGAGAGGAAAATATTCCAAGATGCGATGCAGGAGTCTGTTGCCGAAGTGTATCTCAAAAGAGTTCGTTCTGCTATCATAAAGATATTTATTTAGCATACATTTGCCTAGCAATGCCTGAAACTATAGTTTGTTTTGCCGGTTAACGAAGCCTGTCTTACTTCAGGCATTCATATGAAAAGGTAAAGTAAATTGTGGCAAAAATAAAAATCAAGTTTTCTCAACTTTACAGTTTTTATGCGAGATGGAGAGTAGAAAATACAAAAAAAAAAAAGAAATAAAATCATACACATGAATTATTTTAAGAAATTGTCTTTTTTGTGTCACGTTAAAGTAAAACAAACTAAATAACCTTGCAATATTTTAAACGAAGAGTTTTATAAGAAAGTTGGAATGAATGAACCCATTCAAAAATAAGAAGGGGAAACAGTGTGCTGAAAAAAAGTATTTCCGTTAGAGTTTATTTGAAATAAAATTTTAAATACTTTTTCCAATATATATATATATATATATATATGGGCAATATTGCCAATATTTAACATAGCTGAAGCGGAGGTTCACCCCTTTATAACTCGGGAATTACTTAAGTATATGAACAAAAAGTGAATAATTTTGCGTTAATTGATCTGTCGTTGCAAACTGTTCATGATATTGACCTTCAAACTTTATTTTGGTGGAAGCTGTATCTACTTTAATGTTAAAAAATGTGTAAAAACAGGTTGAGGCGAACCATTGTTATATGTTCTCTATCGATTTGTGATTAAGCCACTCATTGCACGGCCTTCGTGTCAAAAGAAAACTAGAAGCCAACAAAATGGGGACTACGTCCCTTATGTACCATTTTTCAAAATTTTAACTGCATCTACCATTAAATGATGCTGACATTTTGAAGCTCGATTTTGAGTTTTTTTAATTTTACTTCTAGCTTTAATACGCAAACAGGAATTTATAAAAATCGATTATAAGATTATTGTAGTCGCGAATCTGCATAATTTGATATGTATTTTGTGTTTGTAGTATGCACAGCTTCAGAGTAATACTCATCCGAAGGTGGAAATTTTGTGCGATAAAATTTCTAAAAAACCTATTTTTCGGGCCAAATTTGTAGATCAGTCAACTGAGTGATACGGGTACCCTTGATCAGTAAGGTTTTTTACGTTTCTGATGATATAAAATCTTCTTCGTGAAAATCCATCTACTAGAACGGCGGGAACTGGCCTTCCATAAAACACGAAATTTGGCAAAAAATGTGTTTGAAAATATCGCGGATTTATTTGCGTTTTCTGCGGATCATTTTCGCTTCAATAAATGACCTCATACGGATTTTGATCTTTTTTCGAAAAGAGAACTTTCAAACCTTCAGCCGAAAGAGAGATGTACCCAATTTATCTCAAAAATAGTGTGAGCTGGCACTCCATGGTTCTTAATGGACCACATTGAAATCGGTATAGATCGATGTATTTTTTTAGGGTGCACACCGAAATAGGATGCGCGTTAATGGCATATGGAGTTTTCGGAAATTATTCGCGTTTTACGAGTTTTTGGATACTTCAATGCAACATGTAGTACATCTTAGCCGTCAAATCAAATTTCGTAAAATATATATGGATTGATGTGCAACTTTTATGCAATTATTATAATAAATTCACATTCTCATTTTACGGAGGAAGATATATATCAACGTTTTTGTTCAATATAATAAACGGCGTAATTTTAAGATATTTTCTTATGCGCAAAATTAAAACCTCGATAACTTTTGTGCGCATCAACCAAAAATTTGATCCGAATGGTTTCAGAGTCAGTACATTCTGACACATTTACATATTTCATATACTTAAGGGAACTCCTCACTGAACATCGGAATCCGAAAATTCCAACGGTGTTAGAAAGAGTACATGTCTGGCTCTCGTATGAACTAGGATTATTGACTTCGCTCTAAAATTAACAAAATGGTGGACCTTTGAAAAAATATTTTTGGAAAATCGCCGATTTTTTACCCAAAACCAAGTTAAAAAATAAGGAAGATGTTCACCGATTGGCTTTATCGTAGTTCATACGAGAGCTATACACTCCCAAAGAAACGTTGCAAAATTTGGAACCGATTGGATTATTAGTTTTTGAGTTATCGTGCCCGCCATTCGCAAAAAAATGTTTAGAGAAAAACGCGTTTTAAGTTTGAGAAGCCCCTCAGCCGTCACTTGATGCTGACACAATAAATCGGCAATATCTTCAAGAGTTCTTGAGGTTTTCACTTGAAATTTTGTAGAGACATTCTTTAATCAGTGTAGATTCGAATTATATCAAGAAAAATTTTGACCCCGAGAATGGGGGGTCCCCTTAAGTAATTCCCTAGTTATAAAGGGGTGAACCTCCGCATCAGCTATGTTAAAAAAATTGGCAATATATATATATATATATATATATATTTGTAACACGAAGCATAATTTATAGTAGACATTTTGAACCATTAAGGTATATATTTTATGTCTGCCATGTATATGTTTTTACGTCATAAGATCTTTAATTCTCTTTATTTCTTTGAAGTTTAGCAATTTTGGCACAGATATCGAAGACGAATCGAAAATTGTCCACATTGGATCAAACTACGGGTCAATTACTATTCTGATTACTTCATTTAAAGTTTCAGTATATTATTAATTTAAGGCCGATCCGAAACACATCCAATTTGAATAAGTATCAAAGGTATATAAACATTCAAAATGGCCGAATGGGCATAAAAATGTCGGGACAAACCTATTAATTGTTACCTCCTAACTTTGAATTTGTGTAATTCTTTTGACATATTCATGCTCAATTATATATTTTCTTGATTTGCTATGAAATGATTTTATATAAAAAAACATTGGATTGTATTAAAATCCATGCTTCTTCTTAAATACGGAAATTGTTCTAAGAGGTTTTAAAATTAAAAGCCATTATCATCGAGAATAGAAAACAATTCACATTATATTATGATTTACTGTCTCCTTTTGTGCGATTTTCTTCTAAGACGTCATGATACCAACATTATACTGATAATATCTGAGAAAAGAAAAAAACCCAAGATAGAAAATATTGAAAACATGAACAAAAACTGGCAATAATGGAGGCAGTAGGACAGCCCGCCAGTCAACAACGAAAACTGACATAAAGGAAAAAAGCAGACACGAAATACCCACAAAAGTTAATACACAACATGGGAAAACTTTTGATCTTTGCATATGGCTTATCTTCGAGCCTATGACTTGCTCACACAAAGTAAAAGGAAGAAAAATGGAACAAATATAAGATGAAATAGGCACGAATCGGCAAAAAAAGAAAACACACCCTCAGCGAACGACAACAGCTTGGCTGAACTGAAAGTGTGTTTTTTTTTTATTTTGTTCAGTTTTAGCTCAAGCTATAAAAGTCTATAGGAAAAAGTTGCAATATGTCTGAAACAAAACAAGAACTAATTTAAAGTACAAAAGCAAGAACAACAACAACAACTGCAAAAAAGTATCAACAAAGTGTCATTTCGTTTAGTTTTATTTCTGTATTTTTATTCGTCATTTTCTGTTTTCTTCTTCTGCTGTTTTTTCTTGGGTTACATTGATGTCATTTGCCTGCTTTGTAGCCCATCCTTTGGAGTTGTTGTAAAAACAATAAAAGAGTAACATCAGCAGTTTGTATTTTTTTCTATACGTTTTCAGTCACACTCATTTTTTTGTCACAAAATTGCTTTCAAACTGAAAAGTTTAGATTGCTTCAATATTGAGCTGGGACAAATAAAATAAAATCAAACTGAAAAATCGTAAAGTTTTTGGCTTCTGTGAAAGAGTCAAAATGAAACTTTCCCAAAAAAAAAAATAGTTTGGACGAAATATCGTAGGTTGGATATGAATTGCTTCTTATATATTTGGGAAGAAATCATAATTATAATTATTGATTTTGAAAATTTCATTTTAATGTAATAAAACAAGATCTTTAAAAGAGATTTACTCCTATCTTCCATTAGATTATGGGATGTGGAATTTCTTATAAATTTTATTTCTTACATTTGGTCTTCTACACTTAAATCGATGCCTTAAGACTTCTTAACAAAATCTACAAATCTTCTTATCCGTAACGAAATTCAGTCAAGCATGCCATAACGTATTGAAATATTCAAATCCTATTTTTCATTTTTATTATTTTTTCTGCTATAAATTGCACAGATTACAACCACATCGTGATTACGTTTTCACAATTCGTGAAAAAGAAATGAAATATTTCAATCTACGTATTCTCAGCAAACAAGCATTTATTTAACTATTGTATTGTCAATTCATAGGAACCTACATAGCCATGTGTTCAATAAATTTCACAATATTATTTGTAGGTATTATGATCAAATATTATTTAATAAATACGGTATTTTCAAATTAAAAATGAATAACATTTATAAAATACTTATAACTTGAAAATATTCAATGAAGTTATAAATTTATGTAAACATTGTTATAAGGTGAACCTTCTAATATGGTATCTCAACTCTGTCCCCATTTTTTGTATAAAGGTCCCGCCCTAATTTCAACCGAAATGGCAAAGTATAAGTGAATTTAACAAGGACATTTTATTTATCCAAAATAAGAAGATAATTTGAAAATAACATAGATTCGTGTGTTTCATATTTTTATAATGTGTTAAATAATGCCCTATCAATGTCAGTCCCCGTTCTGAAAGTTAGTTTGGACCGAGGGCCAGCATGGTTTACTCCATATCTTAGACGTTTACGTAACACTAAGAGTAGATTATTTAAAAAGTTTAAAAAACACAATACATTGTTAAATTATACCAATTATTCTAAAGCTAGACATAAATACAATACAGAGAATTTAAAATGCTATTCAAATCATCTGACCAAAATGAGACAAAACCTTCTGTTAAATCCCAAAAGCTTTTATGCATTTGTTAATTCTAAAAGAAAAGTTAGAGAATTTCCTAGTAGTATGAAGTATGGTAGTAAAGATTCCGCTGATACGGTTGAAATAGCAGACATGTTTGCAGATTTCTTTCAAAGTACATACTCTACATTCACATTCAACTCAAAGTATGCTTTTAATATTGATAAAATAAACAATTTCCCTAATTTTCTTCTAACAGAAGATGAAGTGTTGAATGGTTTAGTTTCAATAAAGTATTGTTGCTCCCCAGGTCCTGATGGAGTGCCTGCGAATATATTGAAAACTTGTGCTTATGAACTGTATAAGCCCCTGACTGCTATTTTTAATCTTTCGCTGTCTACAGGGTGCTTTCCTCTGTCCTGGAGATCTAGCTTCATTATCCCCTTACATAAGTCTGGTAGCAGAAATGTTATTGAAAATTATAGGGGTATTGCAAAATTAAGCGCGATTCCAAAACTTTTCGAACTTCTAGTATCACGTAGAATAATTCATTTCGTTTCGCCAATAATTTCACCTTGTCAACATGGTTTCATAAAAGGGAGATCGACTTTAACTAATCTGATGGAATTAACATGCCATGCACACCATGGATTTTCTACAAAGCAACAAACAGATGTAATTTACACTGATTTTAGTAAAGCATTTGATACGGTGTTACACAAACTTTTATTATTTAAATTGGACGCCATGGGTTTTCCATTCAAAATTTTGACTTGGATTTCATCCTACTTGCAAAACCGCACTCAAAGCGTATCTTATAATAATATTATCTCTAGAAATATTGATGTTCATTCTGGAGTTCCTCAAGGTAGCCATTTAGGTCCACTATTATACCTTAATGATCTTCCATCAGTGATTCAATTTTCTAAAGTGTTGATGTTTGCTGATGATGTAAAACTTTTTAGAAATTTAGACTCACTAAATCAAGCCCTTAATCTACAAAATGATTTGCACTCTCTTGAATACTGGTGCAGTATTAACGGTATGTCACTTAATCTTAAAAAATGTAAAAAATTATGCCTTTCTAAATGTCGTTCAATTCCCACCAATTATTTTATAGGCTCTTACAAATTAGACAATGTTGATTCTTTTGTTGATCTTGGCGTTATCTTAGATGATAAATTGCGATTTAATTTGCATATTGAGTCATGCGTAAATAAAGCCAAATCTTTACTAGGATTTATAAAACGATGGTCTAAAGAGTTTGACGACCCTTATGTGACTAAACGTTTATTTGTTAGTCTGGTTCGGCCTACATTAGAATATGGATGTGTATTGTGGAGCCCGTTTTACAGTTGTTATTCTAAAAAAATTGAATCTGTCCAAACACAATTTCTCTTATTTGCTCTTAGAGGTTTGCCTTGGAGTACAGTTGAAGGACTCCCTCCTTATGAAAATCGTTTAAAACTTATTAATCTTCCAACACTAGAACGAAGACGTTTAATGCTGAGATCTATATTTTTAATAAAACTTTTACGCGGTCAAATTGACTCGAAATTTTTTTAATCGGTGAAATCAAGTATAATGTACCTTCACGTCTTACTCGTAATTATATACCGCTTTATCTTCCTTTAGTGAGATCTAATTATGAGTTATGTAATCCCTTTAGATCACTATGTGAAATATATAACAACCTGTATAATCGCATCTCTTTATCTGATCCAATACATGTAATTAAAAATTCTATTCTAAATTTAGAACTGTAGAGTGCTAGCAGTTGCCAGATGTTTATGTTTTGTGTTTGTCTTTATTGTTGTGTTTAATTAATTAACATTAAACTGTTTAACCGGCTGAACTGTAAATTCCCAACATTCTTTTATCTTTAAATTGGATATTTTAGACTCCGTTTCCAAGTATTTCGTTGTAATTTCATATATATTCACCCTAATCATTTTCCTCAAGGAAAATATTTTTCCTTGAAGATTGGATCCTCGGCTAGTGAATAACTTGGGGAAAAATATATGTTAATATGGCATCACGAATGAGCCTTTTTAGCACATTGTGGATCCTATTTAATATTCTGAACATTATTTTTTTTTCTTTTTGTTAAAAGCAATGGAAATAATACAAAAGTGAACCAATAAATATATAAATATTTAAACATATAATTTTCTATGTTATTAAAAATATTTTTTAATCCTGACCTTGATCGGTTTTTTATCGGTGATTTTTTGTATATGTTTTCATCTAAATTCCTTCGAAAAAAATCTGTTTTTGGAGAGTTTTCATGATACCTATTTTTTATTTAAGGATTGATTTTTTTTAGGATGTTCATGATAGAAGGAGAATGAAATATTCCTTACGGATTTGGTATTCATGATTGGACGGACTGTGTCAAAAAAAGGGCTTGAAAAATTGAAAAAAAAACATTCACTAAAACTTCAAAATCAGCCCTTCCTGCTCTTTCTGTTAAACAACACTTTTTCGAGAAAAACGTGTTTAATTTTTGAGAAACTCACATTCTCTCCCTTGGTACTATAATTGCAAGAGGAGGGGAGATTTTCACTTCAATTTTGAAAGCGACTTTCTTGAATTGTTGTATGTTTGTATTAAATTATACAAAAATCCATTGTTATTGAAACCAAGAATGTGGGTCATCTATTTAGAGACGCTTGCCTCTTTTCATTCGTCGCAGGAAAGAAAACACCTCAACCCCTTTGTTAATTGCAGGAGAGTAAACTGTATCTCTCTGAAACGCCAAAAAATTTTAGAATTATGGAATCTCGTTTTATAGTTAAAACCGAACTTATTCCGAGTTTGTACCAATTTTTACCACAAGATGTCGTTTCGAAATATATTCTGCATCAAGTTTTAGTAAAAGTCACTGAACAAGAGAATACCGAATATGTAGACTTCAATTTAAGGGAATTAGTGAACTAGTGTAGGTTCGAATTAAATCAAAAAACAAAATTACATTTTTTGAAACCGAGAATGGGGGGAGGTGTATATTAAATTTGTCATTCCGTTTACAACACCTTGAAATATTAACCGGAGACCCCATGTATATTCTTGATCAGAATAAAATTCTATGTCTATTTACGCTTGTCCGTCTGTTGAAATCACGATAGGCATCGCAAGGATTGCTAGTACTCCTAAAATGTTTGATATTGCAAATGACATATATCGGACAACGTTTTGACTTACCCCCATATAATGGTACCTCCCAATATGCGGTATTTTGGGGATTTTGGACACGTTTTCTAACACAATTGGGTACCAAAAATTATTACTATTGACCAAAGATTCAGCGTAGCCACCATGGACATGGTTTTCCACCGAATTGGCTGTAATTTGTTATTTTGGTTTCTGATTATATAGGACATTTTCTTACGAAAAATTTTTAGTTTTAATCCACGTCCATAATATTATACTCTCCAATATGGGGATATTTGACCCGTTTTCAATCAAATTGACTCTAATTTGGTATTCTCATAACAGTATTACCACATCTCCGCCCTAAAAAATGAATAATATTCACCCCAATTCGGTATTTGGAGAATTTTGGACACACCTCCAATGAATATCAATATTGATCTCCAATATATTATAACTGTTTGGGCCAATCGCCCAACTTACCACGGCTGGCCACCACGGATACTCCTTCCCTGGACAGCCGAGTCTACCTGCACCTTCTTCACCTTCAATTCGATAGTCCACCGTAGGCGCGCACAAGCAGATTCCCCTGCGGGCTAGTGGGAGACGACAGACAGTAATCGTTGTTCGCCGCACAGCGCTTATCCCCCAAAACAAAACACAGGCTGCTCGAGCCAACACTTTCGATCTCGAATTTCACAAATAATTCAATGTTTTATTTGGATAAAATTATAGAAGAACAGTTCAGTTTTTTCTGGGGGCACTTATTTTAAAGTATTCGTATTATGACCACTAATGATTATTAGCTATTATTATTGTTAGCTATCACAAAACTTCAAAAAGGACGTTGGCTCGCGCACAAATGAACTTCTCGACAATAAGAAAACGAATAATAAATTAAAAAACTTCCAACTTCTTGCAGGTGCCCAATTCCCCTTCTCTCTCTCTCCCCACACTCCGGCCTCTACCCGGTGTCACCACAAAACCGGTCTTTGTTCTGCTGTGTGTGTGTGTACATATGTCGCGAAGCGAGAGAGAAAGAGGGAGAACCAGAGCCCAACAAAACCGAAACAGCGATATTCTATGTTATCAATGTAAATAGACAAGTTCTATGATCTTTTGTGCGGAGAGCCAACGAAAAGCAAAAGGCAATCACATAAGCAAATGGAGAGCCAACGAAAAGCAAAAGGCAATCACATAAGCAAATGGAGAGCCAACGAAAAATAATAATGTAAACAAATAAGCAAATTCTATACTGCTTTGTGGGGGCAGACGACGAACAGGCAAGTGTCGCTTTGTAGCGTTTTTTTCCACTTCTTGCGTGTTCATCCTCCCCCCCTTGGGACTAGTTCTCAACTTAAATAAAATAAAAATAAAATAAAAATATGGATGCCTCTGAAGGGCAATATAAGGATGAAAAAGGCAGGAAATGAATATCAATTGCTTAGGGCTAACTAATAAAATAATTCATTTAAAATGATTCCATCGTCCAACGATCCAGCCTTTGTTGTGGTACCAAATCAGGATGAGCCAAATGAGGTAGACGTATCAAGGTGCTGTCTTAAGCGCGGTTGAGGGGCACCTCCCCAAAAACGCCCATCCAAATATAGTCTTCTGGGCATGTGGTAAATCAGGACGGAAGACCGGCAGCCCCATGAATATTCCTTCGGCGGCATTGTTGCCCAGAACTAGGTGGATGGGTCCAGGCCGAAACAGAGATTGGTCGGCCACTTCTGCCTTAGGGTACAGCCCTTTAAGACAGCGTAAATCGAGGGGACGGCGGGGAATTATGCTCGGAGCCCTTCGGTCTACTCTCAAGGTTGCCGTGTACGTAAGAACCCGGTTCCGGACCGACGTCATCATCACTCGAACCGATGCACCAAACTCCGGTCGATACTCCGGCAGAGGACCACCAAATCGGATGTAACTTCTAGTCCGTACTGGATTTATGTATGCCCGAACCTTAATGGGGACATCAATGATGCCGGGTATATGGACCAACATCTCCGCCGTCATTTTTAACCAGGCATGTGTATCCTCTGCAATGGGGTGCAGCATGGTGTGGTGGTGCTGTCGGCATCTTCTGCACCCCTCGAGCGATGGACAGTCTGTCGCCTGATGAGACATGCCCAAGCAGTTGGCACAATACTGCTGGACCATTACGCACACCGCCTTCTGGTTGGGCGTCATCTGCAGAAATGTGCGACATTTCCTCAAGCCGTGGCGGGCATGACAGAAGGGGCACATATACTCCTCGTTATAGGCCATCTGTAATAGAGAGCAGGAAGATAGTTAGGTGGGACAATTACCGAGACAACTGGGATGCGAGAGTTATGGGACAACATTGGCTGGACTAAGAACGTTTACGCCTAGTCTTGGCGAGGAAGCAAGACAAGCTTATGAACAGGGCGAGAGATAACCCCGTTCTGAGTCCGTAGATCCACGACCCGGACCCTACCATCAGACCCACGGTACAACCGTATGACGCGACCTAGCCGCCACTCATTTGAAGGCATAGAGTCATTGTGAAGCACAACCAAATCGTCCAACTGCAGATCGTTTTGAGACCTCTTCCACTTCGTCCTCTTATGGAGCTCCTTGAGGTACTCGGACTTCCAACGCCGGCAGAACTCCTGAGCCAACAACTTCAACCGCCGCCAGCGATTTTGCAATGACATCTTTTCGGACATCTCTGGCTCCGCCGGGGCCAACAACGGTCCTCCGATGAGGAAATGTCCCGGAGTTAGTGTACCGAGATCATCAATATTGTGGGACAAAGGGCTAAGAGGCCGCGAATTGAGGCAACTTTTGGTACTGGCCAGTATCGT